>NC_069662.1:156141322-156444557 GCF_027244095.1 Hemicordylus capensis
GGCAGAGCAGCAGGTTTTCCCTTCCCCCCTTTTAAAATGGCTTAAAGTGGAAAAGGAGCAGCAGAACCTTTAGCATCTGCCTGTGATGGTGTCCATTTTCCCTATAATGCCTTAAACATAGAGGCTATTCACAAGATTGCAGAAAATTCGGCTAGCTTCCGCTAGCCCAATTTTCTGCAACTGTGAGAACCACCAGGCTCGGCTACGAGCCCGGTGGTTCTTGAGCGGGTAACCTGCTCAAGTAGCCCACCCCTAAAACCGGGTTTGCGGAGCAAGCGCTCTACAAACCTGGTTTTTAAAATCATGAGTAGCTGCGGTGCGGCGCCGCACCATGGTTACTCATGAGTAGACCCCCAGCGGGAGGCTGAAAAGCAGCCTCTCGGCTCGGGGGTCTCCCCATATGGCCCCCGAACTCCCCAGCCCTGCCGGCTCCGTCACGGAGCCGGCAATCGTGTGGGCAGCCAATCCGGCCACCCAGGGCTCCTGCCCTGATAGTCTGCGGGGAGAGCGGGCCTAGCCCGCTCTCCCCACTGAGTTTCCCGAACCGGACACTGATTGTAAGCTCACTGTGTCATTCTGGAACACTGTGGGGGGAAGATGGCCACTGCCAGAGGCCACACCATATTTTTTTGTGGCAATGGCCATTTTCCCCTCACAGTTTTCTTAATACAACACATTGTCTGGGTTATTGTGGGGAGGAATGGAGCTCTACTACCCCTTTTTAATATAAATGGTTAAACAAAGAAAAAAAGAGCTTCCCTGAACTGCTACAGTACAGGTAACGCCCCCACTTCAAAAACAAAATGCTTCCTGAATGAGCCAAATTGTATCTATGCTAATCAGTCGATTTGAGAACTTCTCTAATTAATTTTGTAATGAGTGAAAAGGGAACTGAAATGGCCCAATTCAGACCAGTGGTGGCCCGTGAATGCACCACTGGGGGGGGGGGGCTGTGGGAAGCACCTTTAAGAGTAAATCAATTTGGTGCTTACCTCCGCTCCCGCCACACACGAACGCTGTTCAGCGAAGCAGTGTGCCGCCCAGCAGCTGGGAATTGCCTCCGCCACTCACCTGGCTACTGGTGGGGGCTCGGCTCTGTGGAAGCCAGGTGAGTGGTGGAGGCAATTCCCCGCCGCAGGGGCTGCTGGGTGGCACGCTGCTTCACCAAACAGTATTCAGGTGTGGCGGGAGTGGAGGTAAGCATCGAATTCATTTACTCTTAAAGGTGCCTCCCGCCGCCCCACCCCCAGTGGCGCGTTCACAGGTGCCACTGATTCAGACTTATTTTTCATTTTTTTTAAATACAGTATATACCCCTCTATACGCCTCAATCTCCCACAACTGAAACTCTCCAATTAGGCATTATATAGGCTCTTTGATTCAGGCATGGAGGCTGTTCACATGAGCAGCCAAACCCCGGCGTGGGCAGCCCGACCTGGGTTTGGCTGCCCATGTGAAGCACCGGGATCGAGGCCAATGCTGGCACTGCCAGCCCAACTTTCGAACTCAAACCATAGCCTGGGTTAGAGGGCCCGAGCGCTCCCAGGACTGGGGTTGTATGTGTGCTCAGGCTGCATGCAGCTCGAGTGCAGAGTTGGGCACCTAGAGCTCCCAACCCACTGATTCCCCCAATGCACCACTCTTGTTGTGTGGTCATTGTGGGATAACTGTTGGCTGGGACTCATGTTCCTGGCCTCCAGAACTCCGTGCTGCCAGGCACAGCATGGATTGTGTGGGCACTGATCGTGTGGGCATTGGACCTTGCTCATCTGGGGCGGGGAGATAAGCTGGATCTTGCCTTCTCCCCGTGCCCTCCCCACACCCAACAGTGGTCATGTGCATGACCTTATTATGTTGTATTGGTGTTCAAATGTAGATAGACATCTACATATTTTTGTGTGAATGACTGCACCTGTGTTCACAGTGAAAATCATCCTGGATACAGCTCCTCTGAAATGTGGACTACAAATAGGAAGTGTATTGCTGTACCTGCATTCAACATGTGAATAACTGTACCTGTGTTCACTGTCTGTAGGTGGTATTATTTATTTATTTATTTATTTGATTGATTGATTTCTATACCACCCTTCCAAAAATGGTTCAGGGCGGTTTACATTAAAACAACACTAAAATCAATTAACTGTTAAAATTGAAAAATGTGAAACCAACATAAAACCACTATTAAAACAATAAAAACAGTTTTTAAAACCATGGAAAACCAGGCCAAACCTTTACTGTTTAAAAACCCAGATAGGCCTTAAGGGCTCTCCGGAAGGCCAAGAATGAACTCAGATTGCGGATTTCTGTCGGGAGTGCATTCCACAGCCCAGGAGCAGCTACAGAGAAGGCCCACCTCTGAGTCGCCACCAGACGTGTTGGTGGCAACTGAAGACGGACCTCCTCAGATGACCTTAATGTGTGGTGGGGATTGTACCAAAGAATTAGTGTTGAACATAATGGCTGTGTCTATACATTCAGCAAAAATCAGTAAAGTTAGTCTGAGGAGTGGCCAGCTATGATTCAGAGCTGTGTGTGCTCCCAAAAACTGCATGTGTGGCACCAGAAATCTGGGTCAGAGGACCAGGAGGTGATCGTGTGCAAGGTATGATTGTAGTTGGGCACCACGCCAAGCCACCATATTTCAGATCTGAGATTGCCAATGTCAGCTCAGCGTGGCACCCAATTACCATTGTGTCTCACACATCTTCACTTCCTGTTTCTCCAGCAAGGATTTCTGCCACCGCACATTACTCTGAATCGTAGCTGGCTGCTCCTCAGACTAACTTTACTGGTCATAAGAATGCAGCCAATGTGTGAATAGGGTTTATGGCTTAATTTGACCCAATGCTCAGTAGAGTCTGGGAACACTGAATGCTAAAGTTTCCTTACTACCCTTATACACATCTATGGTATGACCACATTTAGAACACTGTGTAAGACTATAGTCACCCCATCTTTGAAAGGATATTGTTAAGCTGGGAGAGATACAGAAAATGGCAAGCAAGCTGATCAAGAGATTGGCTCACCCTTCCTGAACTGAAAAACTCAAACGTTTGGGCTCTTTTAGTTTAGAAAAAAGGTGTTTAAGGGGGAAATGTGATAGAGGTGGTTAAAATTATGCATGCTGTGAAGAAAGTGGTTAGAGAGAGGTTTCTCTTACACACAATGCAATAACGTGGGGTTTGTTCCAATGAAACCAATTCAGGACAAACGGGGAAATACTTCTTTAAAAACATATAATTAATTGATGGAATTTGCTATCAAAGGATGTGGTGAAGACCACTGTCTTAATTACTGTAGCTTTACATGGGAGATGAGATCAATTCATGGAGGAGATGTCCATTAGTAACTGTTAGTCATGATGGCACTGTGGAACCAAATTGTCCTAAATGTGCTTTGTCATGCTTCTTACTGTATCCGAAAATCCACCCCAACACCTGGTAACTCCTGTCCATTCTCTACCACACCTTGTGCCAGCATAATGCCTTTGAGGAGCCTTGAGATACAATGCAGTTCCCCACAACCTCAGCCCCACACAGTGGCCGCATTCACATGTAATACAGAACCAGAGTTGGAGGGGCCAGAGCTTGCCAAACTGTTATGTCCAAATGCAGGACAGCCCCTCAGAACTCCGATTCCACATGGAGAGGAACCCAGGGTTCCACTCTCCAAACTCTAGTTTGTACCCTTGGGTTGTAATGAGTTTTTCCACCCCAACCCGAGGTTTAATGCAACCTGTGTAACATGAGAATTTGGAAGTGCATTACCTCAAACCGAAATAGAGGGAGGAAGCTCCTCTCTTTCTCTGGCTGTCATTGGCTGTGCAGGCTGTCCTTCTTGAAAGAAGGAAGCCCGCTCAGCCAGTTCCTCCTCCAGTCTTGCTGACTGCAGGCTCCCTGTTCTCCATTACGTCCGAATTCTGACAGGGGAGCAGAGCTGCAGGTCCATTGGACCAGCAGTTCCATGTTATATACAAATTCAGCCAGTGCTGGTGATGGGTAATTCTGAGCCAGCAATAATGGAGGATCAGACTGCTCATAAATAAGCAAACAAACCATCAAATGAATAAACATGAGAGCTGGTTAGTTGTGGTGCTGGTTTGGCCTAATTCATCAGTATAAAGGAGCTGTCTGTGAGCAAATGAAATTGAGTGCATTGCTGAGACTACATCATTTCCAGCTCCTAATGGGAGCAATCATCAATCAGACACTAGCTCGGAAAAGGTGAAAAAGCACTTGTAAAATTAAGGAGAGTCATGGGTTCTTGAGACCAAAATGACTACTATTGGTACTTGTGACTCCAGAGTCTATGGGCTTGTTTTTACTACATATTTATATTGGTTTTATACTGGGTTAACTGTCATGGCTTCCACCCCAGAGAATCCTGGGAATTGTAGTTTGTTGAGAATGCTAAGAATCTATAGCAGTTCTCACATAACTACAAATTCCATGGCTCCTTTGAGAGAGAAATGACTAGTAAATAATGCTGAATAGAAATGCTGCTCCCCACTTCACTTCCTATATGTGATATGTGAAATATGTGATATATGCATATGTGAAATTTGTGGTGGGTGGGTTCCATTATTTTCCGAGGTGGGGAAAGTGTTTAGGGATGAAAATCAATTGCCACTGTGATACTCCTTCAGGTTGCCAGGCAATTTCTCCCCAAAGCCCCTGGAATGATACTATGTAATGATGCCGTTAACTTTGATGAGGGCTTTTGGGGACAAATCGTAGGTTCCCCAATGGGGGTACCATTCCCCCCACCCAGCCCCTGTCAAAATGATGCTAGATCAGCATTGTGTTGCCAGCACTGCTATTCTGTGGGTTCCCAGAGCCTTTCTGCTTATGTTTGGGGCTACAGGCTTGTAGCTCCCACTCTTGACATGCTCAAGAGTCTCACAGGATCGTGGGCTCCCCATTGGTTGGCATATGGGGGCAAGTCACTTAGCAGGCAGTGGGACAATCAATCCCAGGTTCACCACCTACCAAGTTAATTGAAAGGAGATTAGCCTCACACCTTTCCTTATGTTTGGGAATGTCTAAGTCGACTCCGGAGGTAACATTCATGTTAGCCTCCGCTCAAGGTCTTTCTGTCTGAAGTTTGACCCTTTACTTCCCCTCCTCTACAGTTGCCTCATACAAGCTAACACTAATCACCTCAGCAGGAAAGTCAGATAAGGCATTGCAAATGTAACTCCCTTCCCCATCACAAAAGAGCTAAGTGGGCAATAGGAACTCAGAGGGGTTCTCATTAAAATTACTGATTGGTTTACCAGATCCTTCTGACCTGAGAGATATCATCCTTGCATGTCCATTTAGTCTATTTACATACAGATTGTTCTTGACCCATTCAAATTATTGTGTTGTACTCCAGCACAGCAAACATAGACAATGGATCCTTTTGAGATTCACTGGAATTTCCCTTCTCAGGAAGAAGGAGCGGTCGGTATTTTGCCTCAGGGCCCATTTTGGGCTATAACTGGACTTGGTTTCTTGAACCAGTGTGCTTCGTTTGGTCTCTATACCATGGAATCACCCACTGTTTGGGCAATAGATTTGACACTTGCCATTACACCAGGTTGTGTCTTGGTCATCATGCCACTCATGCTTCCAGCCTCCAGATCAGCCTTCCTTGCTGGCCCGATCTACACAGCTCGCCTTGCTGCTATGAGAAGCTGGCTACATGAAAACAGACACCTTTTGGATTTTCATTTGCTGTCTAACCCCCGAGCTGCTTTCAGTTTTCCGCTACTGACTGGTTCCATCCCTGAGGAAAAAGGTCCTTCAGTTGTGTCTGAGCCATGAGGGTCCAATTGCCACCAAAGGAAGGACGAGGTTGTATGGTAATCACTGCGCCCCTCTGGGCTCTCCCTACCCTTGCTCTCTTGTTAAACCCAAAAACCTGTTTCTCGAATACCTTCTTTACTCTAGCCAGCCTGGAAATCCTTTAAATTCAGACACCAAGCTAAAACTCTTTGCAGTCATCTGGTTGATCTTTGTAATGTATTTTAGTAGTAATATTGGTTTAATCAACTTTCTTATTCCGCTGTACCCCTGAACCAGAATTAAAACCTTACTTTATTTTGAACTTCAACCTCTCTGACGGTTCATTTCCCTGGGACCAGAACTTTGCACAAAAATTATTCCAGTGTGGGACTGCTCCACCCCCAGCTTGCACACAAAACCTGAACATATTTAGGGGTATTTGCCAATCACCCCAGAGTACTTCCATTAACAATTGTTTTAGGAGCTTTGTGGGGAAATGGTAGCTGCCACCATGGAACAGGCAGTGGAAGTGAGAAAATGGTGAGGTGAGTGAGCAGTTTTGGCCTCCATTTTGCATCCGTTTGTCAACATTTGAACTGCAAGTTGTCAAGTGATTATTGTTGGCGCAGCGCTACATAGTTTAAACCGATATGTGTAAACATGCCCTATGAATGGAGACTTTTCACTTAAAACCTTTCACTTAATACTTGGGGAACCAGTTATTTTCTGTCTTTGGCCTTGCTTATATGTGCTATTTTCCCTTCTCTTGGGATTCAGTGATAGTGATGCCGCTGAATTTCACCAGCTTTGCTTTTGTGAGTGGACAGGATAGACAAGAAACATAGGAAGCTCCCTTAGATGTAAGACCATTGGTTTATCTATTTCTATGCTGTTGGGCAATGACTCTTCAGAGTCTCAGACAGGGGTCTGAGAGACCCCAGGGATTGAACCTGGTACCTTCTGCATGCAAAGCAAAGCTAAGCTGAAGCAGCAAGGTAGACAACTGGAGCTCAAATGGGGAAAGACTCAATTTAAATCTGACAGGTTACGCAGTGCCTGTTATAGAGGTATCCAGCAACTCCTCTTATGTGGTCAGTCTGGATTACTTTCATTTTGTGACTCCTGAAGATGTGGACATGCTGTTTTGGACTGTGTGTCCTACCACCTGTTCTCTTGACCCTTGCCCAAGCTGGCTTATTTTATTTAACAATCAGATTATCAGAGAGGGTCTGATAAACATCATAAATGTTGCACTGAGGTAGGATAGTATGTCTCCTTATCTTAAGGAGGCTAGCATTAGACCATACCTGAAAAAACCTACATTGGACCCCTCAGAGTTAAGCAACTATTGGCCTGTCTCCAACCTTTCATGGCTGGGCAAGGTAACTGAGAGGGTGGTGGCCTCTCAGCTCCAGACAGTCTTGGAGGAGATTGATTATCTGGACCCATTTCAAACTGGCTTTTGAGCAGGCTATGGGGTTGAGACTGCCTTGGTTGGTCTGATAGATGATCTCCAACTAGGTACTGACAAAGGGAGTGTGACTCTGCTGATCCTTTTGGATCTCTCTGTGGCTTTCGGTAGCATCGACCATGGTATCTTTCTGGGTCACCTGAGGGAGGTGGATTGGGTGGCATTGTTTTACAGTGGTTTTGTTATCGGATATATTCCAGATGGTGTAACTCAGAGACTGTTACTCTGCAAAATGAGTTACTGTATGGAGTTCCACAAGGCTCCATTCTGTTTCCAATGCTCTTTAACATCTACATGAAACTTCTGGGAGAGATCATCAGGAGATTTGGTGTAGGGTGTTTTCAATATCCCAATCTGTTTTCAATAAATCTATTTCTCCCTATCAACTTCATCAGGAAATTGCATAATTTCCATAAATGCCTGCCTGGAGGAGGTAATGGGTTGGATGAGAGATAACAAACTGAAGTTGAATCCAGATAAGATGGAGATACTGATTGTGGTGGGTCAAGACCCAAGAAATGGTTTAGATCTACCTGTTCTTGGTGGGTCCCACCAGAATATGTATGTAGCTCCCCCCACCAGAATATGTATGTAGCTTGGGAGTGCTCCTGGATCCAAAGTTCTTTCTGGTTTCTAAGGTTGAGGCAGTGGCCAGGAGCACTTTTTATCAGCTTTGGTGAATGTATCAGCTATGGCCATTTCTGGAGGCAAATGATCTAAAAACAGTGGTACATATGCTGGTAATCTCTTGAAACTACAACTGGTACAGAATGCAGCAGCCAGATTGGTCTCTGGAACAACCTGAAAGGACCACTGATTTTAAAAGAATTGTACTGGCTACCTATATGTTTCTGAGCAAAATACAGTGCTGGTTTTTACCTATAAAGCCCTGAACAGATTGGGTCCATGGTACTTAAGAGAGTGCCTTCTTTGTCATTAAACCTGTTGCCTATTAAGATCATTTTGGGAGGGATCCAATTACGGTTGCCTCTGGCTCGTCTGATGGCGACTTGGGACCAGCCTTCTCTGTGGCTGCTCCTGGGCTTTGGAATGCACTCCCTGTCAACATACAAGCTTCACGATCTCCGACTGCATTTTAAAAGACCCTTAAGACACACCTGTTTTCTCAGGCTTTTAATTAAAACTAATTTTAAACCGTTCAACTGTTTTACTCTGTGAAAGTGTTTTAACTATTTTTATTCTATGATAGTGTTTTAATTTTAAAAAAAATTCTGTTTGTATATTGTAATTTGGACTATGTACACTGCCGGGAGAGAGAGATTTTTATCAGGTGGTATGTAAATATGTTAGACAGACAGACAGACAAATAAAGCAGCTGCTCTGCCATTAAGCTTTGGCCCCATCCCTAAAGAGACAAAGACCAAGCGATGGACTTCAAGCAGGCCATAACTTTAAAGAACCATGGCAGGCTTATCAGAGAAAAACATGGAATCAGTGGAGATGGAATAGTTTAGCTTCTTTCTCAACTTCCATGAATGGCTAACCACATTGTTTCCCTGGTGCCTCGACTTGCCCAGCCTAAATACCTAATGTCCAGTAAGAGGAGAGAGACAGGTCTGATGCAGGGTTTAAAAAGAAGCTGCTTAATGCTATGTTCAGCGCAGTCTACCTTCACTGCCCTGGGCAGCCTTTCTCTGTGGAACCAAACAGTCTTGTGAGAGTCCCTCTGTCCCTCACCTCCACTGAGAAGAGTCTCCTGGGAATATTGCTTTCTCCCAGCAAAATGACACTGTCCACATCCGATAAGGCTCTATCTATATATTTAATTTTCTAAGGCATACCCATGGCTAAGCCTGTGTATGGCAGCTCTCACGAGAGTTCTCAAGCACAAGCACCTGATTGGGCAGTGGGGATTCCATATGCAGATAAGGAGGAGGAGGAGCCTGTGATGGTTAAGGTCAGTTGGAATGCAACTGTTACTGACTGGAAGATGTTCTTGATTGTAGAGGACAGGAATATCTATCTATCTATCTATCTATCTATCTATCTATCTATCTATCTATCTATCTATCTATCTAAAAGGATAGCAGGCAGGGGTCTGTGAAGAGAGGGTTTGTGAGGGAGGAAAGAGCCCCTTCAGGAGAAGGAGGCTGCTGTTGTTTGAATTAGATGAGGAAAAAAGATAAACAAAATCTGTTAACTCAGAGAGGGAGGGAGAGAGGGAGAGAAAACATGAATTCCTTGCTAGGGATCATTAGGAGGGGGAAGAGAGACAGAAGGAAGGGTGAGGGACGGGCCCGAGCCTGTCAGCAGCCTGAGGGGAATGAGCGGCCATGGCAGCACTGGCAGCAAGGAAGGGTCCAGTCAACCACTACTGATGTTTGGGGCTATCAAGGCCATTGTCAGAGGGAGGCAGGTAGACAAGGGATGGGCCCAGGCCTGTCAGCAGCCTGAGGGGAATGAGCGGCCATGGCAGTGGTGGGAGTGAGGAAGGGCCTGGTCAACCACTACTGCTGCTGTTGCTGCTTCTGTGAGGAGGAGCAGGAGCGGGGATCAGGTGGGGAGGTCTCTGGGGATAGGAGGCTGCAGCTTGGCCAATTGGCGCCAGCAACGCTGCAGCCGCAACCAAGAGAGGTGAGGGGGATGGAGGAGTGACCAAGCAATGGATGGAAGCAATGGGATGGATCAGGAGAAGCAGGAGTGCAGCTCAGGTGAGGGTGGGGAGATCTCTGAGGTGAGGGGGGCTGTGGCAGGGGGTGAGGGGAGCAATCAAGGACTAGCGCGCAGATGCTCTGTGCAGGTTAAGCTAGGAAACGATTAAAATGTGACAAGAAAAATCGGAGCTGCCAATTAAACGGATCAGTCAAATCACAATTCCTCACGAGAAAAAGGCCCCCTAGAGAAGGAAAACAAAGCCCATGTCTCTAGTCAGAATTGAAATGAAAACTTCCTCCTTAGGTCTCAGAAAGAATGACTGGCCACAGCTTAGAATGTGGCCACAGAATGGCTGGCCACAGCCCTCCACTCACTTCAGGAGGGTGGGTGCAGTGCCTACTGACCTCTCAAATGACACTCCTGGGAAGGTGGGAACAGTCCTTCTGTAGGCCCACTTCCTGCCTCTTGACCAAAATTTTGCAAGGCCCTAAGCTGAAATCCCAGCCGTTGTGAGGTTTTAGCATCTATCATACTTGCTTCTAAGCTGCCTCCTTCTTCTAGCCCTTCAAAATCTTCCCTCCTGCCAGCTTTGCTGTGACAGTCAGGGGGCCCCTTCTGCGTGGGGCTTTACATTTTTGGTAATGTATTTATTGTAGGCATTTGTATCCTACTTTTCCAGCCAATGAATGCCCAAAGTGGTTAACAATATCCATAACGATTAAAATAATTAAAACAAGGCCAGAACTCTCTAAATACAGTATGTTGTAAAAAGAAGGTAGCAGTGGATAAAAACCAATAAAACAATATCTAAAAATAACAGCACGGTAAGAAGATCTTAAGCTACTGACAGATTAAAAGCCTGAGGAAACAGATAATGTTGTCACCTGGTGGCAGAAAGCCATCAAAGTGTGTGTTTGTGTGTGTGTGTGTGTTGGGCGGGGGGATTGAGCCTCCCCGCTGGGCATGAAGGCTTTCCCCCTGTACATTTTGACTAAGTAATGGGAATCAAATAGGACAAGGTTATCTATAGTGATCCATTGTGTTCTGGGTTCTGTAATCACAATTTGTTAGATCTAGCTCCACCAAGGAATGGTGGCTGCACTGCTCATTGGATCCCTTCAAGATCACAGCTGCTCAGCTACTTAAAAAAGCATGCCTGCACTTGAACAGTGCTGCTACATTGGCAACATTGTGCATTCTGCTGCGCAAATGTGAGAGTGCTGTTTTAAGTAGTTGCTCAACTTCACTCTTGAGCAACACCACTAGGGCTGGCTTCCACGTGTACAGCAGCGCTGGCCAGTTGGGAGCACTAGCATTGCCTTGTGAAACATGTGGTCCAATAATAATAATAGTAGTAGTAGTAGTAGTAGTAGTAGTAAAGCTCCATGGCATGACTGTCTGAGCATATCATGAGCACAGAACAGAATTAACATGTCACCATCCACCTCAGAAAGGTTTGTGTCTGTGAACTGATCTGTGGTTTGTGCTTCTGGAAAATGGTTTGTGTGGTTAAACTCAAAAAGAAAAACCTATGCACTTCTATAAGCATCTGCCATCCTTGCCTCTCCCAATTTGTCTCCCCTCCCTTCTGTGAAAATATAGGTTGCAGGCTCTTTGGAGGCAGCACATATCTTCTTGTGGCTTAGGTTCCTCTACAGAGCACCACGTCCATTTTGTTCTAATTTATTCATACAATGCACACATTAAGCTGCTTTATATCAAGTTGCACCATTTCTTCATCTAGCTCAATGATATCTACATCAGGGTAGACAACCTTGGCTCGTCTCTGGCTGTTGTTGAGCTACAACTGCAATAAATTGTAGCCAGGGATTATGGGAGTTGTTTTAATTCAGCAACTGAGGTGCCAAGGTTGCCTCTTCCTGGACTTGCTGATTGGCTGCAGCTCTCAATGGTCTTGGGAGAGGTCTTTCCCCATCCTCCTGAAGATACCAGGGGCCAAACCTGGGGACCTTCTTCATGCAAAGAATGAGCTCTAAACGACAGCCTCTTTCATGAATTTGGATTTATATCGGTAGAATCCAGAGGAGAGAGTTGTAGGAAGCAAGGACAAGAGAGTGGAGTTGAATCAGGAATATTAATGGTTTAATGAGATTGATATTATTTACAGAGAGGCCAGTGCAGACTGCTTTCAGTGCTCTTGCTGCTGGCTGTTTCTTAGCCCCGCCTCTACTTCAGGACTGGGATAAAGTAACTACAGCGCCATTCAAAAGCTGGCCTGGATCAAGGAATGGATTAGCTAAAAACACCACAATATCCATGAATCTCATTCTACAAATAATAAATAAATAATAGGAATGAATGATGTCCAGACTGTTTTTCTTTCTGTTCTTTGCCATGACCGTTCACCACACCTGTAAATGTATGCGTTGTGACAAGATAATGATACTCTCTCTGGTTTAAAACTGAGGTCCTGATTTACTTTGACGGTGGGATCTGGAAATGGAATTTCTCCGCTTCCCCACTTCATCTTATTGTGGCTGCAATATCCCATTTCAGAAGTGTCATCACTTTCATTTTCTTACATTCTGATGTAGCCTGTAATCAGCACTAGCTTCAGCTCCTCTCATTACTAGCTCTTGAAGTGATTCTTCAGACTCAGCAAGAACAGCTCCAGCATCAGATGACAGCATCTGCTTCCTCCAATTTCAGTGTTGCCTCTGTAACCCACACAACAACGACGACACACATTTGCATTCAAGAGTTTCAGTAGAGCTGAGGCTTGTATTAAGGCTTGTGTGAAATAATATTCTGAGGTTTTGCAGTCTTGTTTTACTTGTACGGTACATTCCTTTGTTAGTGCTGATACACAGAGGTAGGTGCGCATATGTGCTCTCATGTATGCTCTCGGCCCAAATAGATGTGAGATGGGAGATCTGTGATCAGAATATCCTCTTTTCCTTTTTAAAGCAAGAAACTCAGTTATTGGGGCATGAATTCTATCAAGGCCTGTTAGGGAAGGGAGGAATGTTAAACTTGTCACTCCCAAGCCATTTCCCTGATCTAAATTGCCCCCCTTGAAATGGCTATTTCAAGGCTATTTCGGGGGGGGGGGGAATCCATGTTGGTTTGCAGTGGCGCAGCAGGGAAGCAGCTTACCTAGGAAGCAAGAGGCTCTTAGTTTGAATCCCCACCAGTGTGCTTCTCAGATTGTGCCTATTAAATATATATTTGTAGTCACCTATATTGGGCAGCAGTGATATAGGAAGGTGCTGGAGGCGGATGCTCACTTTAGTGACCACAGCAAAGGCATATTCTCATACTGTCTGGGAGGAAGGCAATGGTAAACCATTTTTGTATTCTACCATGAAAACCACATGGCTCTGTGGTCATCAGAAGTCGACACTGACTCGATGGCACAATCTTTCCTTTTCCTTTTCCTCTGCAGGGCAAATAATGGGATCAGGGAAGGAGCAACTTTGAGTAGGAAAATGGTGGGGAAAGAGTTAATAGTCTCCCCTCATGCCCTACACAATGGATCTGATCCAGTTCATGTTTCCCACAATAGCTTTAATAATAATCCTTAGCTTTTGCATAGTGCTTTCAAGTACTCCCCGTGTTTCACATGCATTATCTTGTCATCCTTACAACAACCCTGTAAAGCAGCGCCACACAATTGCAGCCCTCCAGTTGTTTTTGGAATACAGCTCCCTTCCCCCGCCCCCCCAATCAAAAAGAGACACAAGAAAGGCAAAAAAGCAAATGGAAAAAAGTTGGTGGAGGATAAAATTGGCAAAGAATAAGGGATTATTTCATGTACACTTGCTTAGGCATAGTTATAGAATGATATGGTGAAGAGAGGGTTATATATTACATTTGACTCTAATAAAAAGCGGGAAATACAAAAAGAATACATTTTTTCTCAATCTAAAATGTCAATATGTCAACCCCTGCTAACTTGGCAAAGAGGCACCTTTTAATGGGGTGATTCTCTTTATTTAGCAGGGGGAGAGTAACTGGCCCTATCCACCCCCAGCACAGTACCACCAGTGACTGTTGCTGGTGGCTGTCTTATGTTTATTTTTAGACTGTGAGCCCTTTGGGGACAGGGATCCATCTTATTTGTTTGTTATTTCTCTGTGTAAACTGCCCTGAGCCATTTTTAGAAGGGCAGTATAGAAATCAATCAATCAATCAATCAAATGAATGAATGAATGAATGAATGAATGAATGAAATAAAATGTCAGCCTTCCTTGTTTGGACTGGAAGGCAAATCTAACTTCCTCACATGAGACACACCCTACATTTTGTCACAGGATTTGTTAAGAGAAAGCTCTATGGAGAATCATTCCATCATAAGCTAGTTATGCGACTCCCCTCAAAAATACAAAGTGCTGGTTATTACCTTTAAAGCCCTGAATGGCTTGGGCCCAGGGTATTTAAGAGAGTGTCTTCTTCTTCATAAACCCTACTGCCTTTTAAGGGGTGGTCCGAGGGAGGTCTGGTTGCAGTTACCACTGGCTTGCCTGGTGGTAATCCAAAATGGAGCCTTTTCTAGGGTTGCCCCAGGGCTCCGGAACATGCTCCCAAATGAAATCTCCCCATCTTTGGTTGTTGTTTTTAGCAGCTATTGAAAATGGATCTATTTTTATCAGTCTTTTTGACGTATAATGTTTTAAAGTTTTATCGATGGTTATTTTAATTTGTTTTATATAATTTAAAGTTTTTAATTTAATGAGCCCCTGGTGGTGCAGTGGTAAAACTGCTGCCCTGTAACCAGAAGGTTACAAGTTCGATCCTGACCAGGGGCTCAAGGCTGACTCAGCCTTCCATCCTTCCGAGGTCGGTAAAATGAGTACCCAGAATGTTGGGGGCAATATGCTAAATCATTGTAAACCGCTTAGAGAGCTCCGGCTATAAAGTGGTATATAAATGTAAGTGCTATTGCTATTGCTATTGCTATTAATAGTTGTGTTTTAATTTGTAAACTGCCCAGATATTTTATATGGTGTGGTGTATAGAAATGCAATCAATCAATCAATCAATCAATAGTATTCATCTTGTCTATATGCTGCCTTCATGTTCAGAGGCAACATACCTCTGAATACAAGTTTCTGGGAGAGACTGTTTGCCTACATGTACATCTACCCAGTTAACCCGGCAAAAAGGCTTATATTTAGCATGGGGAGAGCAACTGACTCTATCTATCTCCAATACAACATCTTTTCAGTGGCTGTTGCTAGTGTCTGCCTTGTGTTTGTGAGACTTATTTTGGACAGAGTATCAACTTATTCCTTTTTCTACGTGAAGTGAACCATGCTGAGAACCTTTTGCTGAAACATTGTATAAATAGTCTTAATAATAGTGTTAATTAGTAATAGTAATAATAGTAATTAGTAATAGTAATAATAATAATAGTGACTCCACGCCACAACAGCTCATGAGTAGACCCCCGACCGGGAGGCTGAAAATCAGCCTCCCGGCTTGGGGGTCTCTCCAGCATGCCCTGCATGCTTGCGCAGGGCATGCTGGAACTTCTGGGGGCCGCGCGGCCCCTGATCCTCCCAGCCCCTGCCGGCTCTGTAATGGAGCCAGCAGTCGTGTGGGCGGCCAGTCCAGCCGCCCAGGCCTGCCGCCCTGCTCGTGCTCTCCACTAACCCCCTAGACGCTCTTCTCACTGATCGTGAGAGAGCCTCTATATGAACTTGGCCTGGTCCAGCAGAAATGTTCTTATGTTCCAACTATTGTATGTCTCTACATAGCTCCAGAGTTACCTACAAGTGGATTTATTTCACCTGAATCTATCTCCCAAAGGTTTGATTGAGGCTCTGAAGCTCTCCTGACGATCCATGAGAAGAGCTTCTGTCGGGCATGCAGGGAGAGCTGGCTTAGCCTGCTCCCCCCGCAGGCAATCAAAGGGCAGTCCTGGGGTGGCTCTGTCACGCAGCTGGCGGGGGCTGTGTGCAAGTGTGTGGGGCATCCTGGAGAGACCCCCGAGCCCGGGAGGCTGCTTGCAGCCTCCTAATCGGGGGTCTATTTGTGTGTCGCTGTGTGTCACGGTGACATATGAGCAAAAAAACAAGGTTAATGGGAGGAGGGGTGAGTGGGTGAGGGACACACACACACACACACACACACTTACACTTTAAAAATGCAGATTTTTGGCATCACAGTCCTTCCATTTTAATAGGAATTTATGTTGCAAGTGTGCATAAAATTGCAACTTTAGTCTAACTGGTGTCATTGAAGCTAAACAAGCTTAATTTCCAGGGCTAAACTAGATGTGCTCCATGACTGGATCTCCCTACTATGTGTTTTTTTTTTTTTTAAAAAATTATAACAGGAGCTGCAGGGGAAGGAGAATTCAGACTAGGACTGTGTTGCTGGGACTGGGTTATGTGTTTCCTCCTGCACTGCTTCTTGGATGACGATTTCAGCCCCCAAGGCTCCTGTTTGCCCTGAAGGTCCCCTGCCCCCACCCCAGCACCATGGTCTCAATCTTGGATTTCCTTCTGTCATGTCTAGACCAGTTTGGCCCCTGACTTAACCAGTTTACTAGTGGTCAGACTGGGGTTTCAAAAGTCATTGTGCTGCGTTTGTTGAGAAAAGGAATTAGCACGTTCCCCTCCGCAGACATTCTGTTTCTGACAGCAAATTTCATCGTTGCTTAAGGTTTCTCTTTCGCTGCACAAGTTAGTAAAAACACAAATTAAATGTAAAGCATTTATTACAGTACACATATCAACATGTAATCTCTTTGCAATTCAGCCTAATAATAGTCTTCCAACCTTTCATTTTTATGATAAACTCTTTTGCCAACATTAAAGAGTGCTAAATTATCAATCCAGGTGCTTCCTTTAGTATTGCAATTTTATAGGAGTGATCCCCGTAATTCCAGTGTGTTTAGGAAACTCCTAAACCATGTATTTTGTGTCAGACAAAATAGGTGCAGTTACTGCCACGAACATCAGAAACTAAATAATACTTAGATGAACTCAGCACTTTTCCTCTCATTTTTTTTATTTTGAGAAATCTTCCTGTCCTGAAACCTTCAGTCAGTAAAAATTGTGTACTTCTATATGTAAAACAAAACCACTTCTAAAATTAACACAATGACTTTGAGCCAGGTGCCCCAAGGTGGACTACAGCTCCCTTAGACCATTGTGGCTGGCGGTGATGGGTATTGTAGTCCAACGATATGTGAGAATCAAAGGTTGGGCAATCATAACACAGCTGTTTTCTTAGTTATTGACAAAATAAATAAATTGTTAATTTAAAAAAAGACAAAGTAGCTACCACATAAACCTAAAATGAACATAGGGAGATGCCTTACACTGAGTCAGACCAGTGGTTCATCTAGGAACATAGGAAGCTGCCATAAACTGAGTCAGACCATTGGTCCATCTAGCTTAGTATTGTCTACACAGATTGACAATGGCATCTCCAAGGTTGCAGGCAGGAATCTCTCTCAGCCCTATCTTGGAGATGACAGGGAGGGAATTTGGAACTTAGATGCTCCTCCCAGAGCGGCTCCATCACCTGAGGAGAATATCTTTCAGTGCCCACACATCAAGTCTTCCATTCATATGCAATCACAGCAGATCCTGCTTAGCTAAGGGGACAAGTCATGCTTGCCACCACAAGACCAGCTCACCTCCATTTTGCTGAACAGAGCCATTTTGTGGCTCTTTTGTAAAAATAACAACCACCCCTCCTGTAATTTTTCATGGAAAAATGCTGAAATTGGGGTTGGAGGGGGGAGCATTGCTGGACATCCAGAGACCTGAAGAGCATGGTATGCTCACACATCAAGTCTCCCATTCATATTCAACCAGGGCAGATCCTGCTTAGCTAAGGGGACAAGTCATGCTTGCCACCACAAGACCAGCTCTCCTCCCAGGGTTATCTGCTCTGTCTGTCCTTCTAAGGCCTAAAACAGAAGACCTTCTCAGCACTGAAATCGTTTTAACTGGAGATGCCAGAGACAGAACGTAGGACCTCATGCATATTTGTGTTCTACCAATTCCCTATGGCTTGTCATTTATCCTTGCAGTTAAGTCCAGGTGGATCCAGGTGACCTGTTATCACATGATGATGACATGATCATATGAGAGATTTTCAGCTGTTGGTGTGACTATAGTTCATAGGAGATGAAATGGTGTAATGAATCATCATGAGATGAAAGCCTTCAAAACACCAAGTTATTCTAATGGTAGATAAAATGCACCTAAATTGCACTGGTTGCCGATATGTTTCCAGGCAAAGTACAAAGTGCTGGTTATTACCTTTAAAGCCCTGAATGGCTTAGGTCTGGGTTATCTGAGGAGCATCTTTATCTACAGGATCCCTATTGCTCATTGAGATAATCAGAAGTGGTCCGTCTTCTAGAGCCACTGGTTCATCTGTTGGCAACCTGGGATAAGGCCTTCTTTATTGTCGCTCCTAGGTTGTGGAACACACTTCCCATGGATATGATTTTCTTCCTTGGAGGCCTTCAGGAGAGCCTTAAAGACCCATCTTTTTAGCCTGGCTTTTAATGAAATCCAGTTTTTATGTTATCTAGTTTTAATTGTAATTTTAATCTGTTTTTAGTTGATTTTTTATTTTAATTGTTAGGTATTTTTCGTTTTAGTGTAAACCGCCCTGAGCCATTTTAGGAAGGTTGGTACATAAATCAAACAAATAAATAATGGGATAAATAAATTGAGACACATGTCCAGCCTATCCTGTACATTTCAATGGACCAAGCAGAATTAATTCTGCATGTATAATTAGTAGAGCAGGGTATACACTGGAGCCCTTGGGATCCTGAGTGCAAGGTGGAAAGTTGGATTCAGAGAAAGGAGATAGTTACAGGCAGGGGATGGAGGGAACTGTTGACTTGGCCACTGAAGGCAGAAGCTGAAAGAGTTAGCAGGGAGCAAGGACGAGTGAGAACCAACTGAAAGACACATGGAGCTGTCCATCTAGAACTGTGGAGCTGTCCACTCTGAGGCTCAGCAGCCAGAACTGTAGATCTGGGTAGCTAGCCCAGGGATGGTGGGGTGGAACTGGGAATGGTCTGGGTGCGGGATTTACTTTTTAATTTTTTTTAACTGTAGAGTACACACATAGGTAAGAAAATGTATGCCAAATTAATCACAGACACTGTAATGGTGGCTTTTCAATTATAATGTTAGTGTTTCAGCCACAATGTCAATGTCGATCAGTAGCTCATTGCACTTCTTTCCTCTTTCGTTAGTGTGCCACAGAATTAGAACTGTGCTGCTGAAGATAGCATGAGAAGTTTCTCCAGTATGTTTCAAGAGCCTATAGTGTGCAAATCCATCTATCAAATGCCCTGAATAGGTGTTCATTGGAAGTACTCCATGGTTTGCAAAGGTTCCCATTCAATTTAACTGCTTATGGACTTGTGCCTCATGATCCTCCACCCCCAGATATCCTTGTGCCAAGGTGAGGAACGAAAATGTCAACACCCTCAATAAAAGCAGTGAGCTTTGATCTTCAAAGAGCTTTACAAACATTCACTAATTAATTAATCCCTACAAGACACATTCCTGTCCTCCCCTGGAATGATGCCCCCATTGGACGGATTGGCAAATTGAGTCAGAGAGGCACAGAGCCTCACCCAGAGCAAAAGGAGAAGGCAGCTCCAAAGCTGAGATGGGGGGAAATTCCTTGTTTTCCTTTGCCAGCTGTTGGAGCAGGTCTGGGGTTTTTCATCTTGCTGCTACAGGTGCAGTCATCTGTAGGGGTCATATTCCTTTCTAGTGGACCCAAATTCTCAGAAAGACAAACTGTACACATATCTGGACTCTTGGCCATTTATAGTGCATAGTCGGGATGCATTGCCCCTGCTAACTTGGCAAAGAGGCACCTTTTAATGTGGTGATTCTCTTTATTTAGCAGAGGGAGAGTAACTGGCCCTATCCTCCCCCAGCACAGTACCTCCAGTGACTGCTGCTGGTGTCTATCTTATGTTTCTTTTTAGATTATAAACTGCCTTGAGCCATTTTTGGAAGGATGGTATAGAAATAAAATTGTTGTTGTTGTTGTTGTTGTTTACACAGTCAGACAGGTGTTATTGACTGGTTTGTTTTATACAGACATCGAGTCTTTCCCAAGGACCTGAGATGGCTGGATTTTATTATCAATATTGTTGCATTTATTATAGATATCATCCCAGAATATAGGCTGTTCCCAGTAAAGTTGCTTTTTGTAATTGGCTGATGGTGATTTCTGTGGCCCCTATGGTGTGGAGGTGCTCTTCAAGTTGTTTAGGAATTGCACCTAGGGCACCAATTACCATTGGGATTATTTTGGTCTTCTTCTGCCACAGCCTTTCAATTTCAGTTTGTAGATATTTGTATTTTGTGATTTTTTCTATTTCTTTTTCTTCTATTCTGCTATCCCCTTGTATTGCTATGTCGATTATTTTAACTTGTTTTTCTTTCTTCTCAACTACAGTTATATCTGGTGTATTGTGTGGCAGATGTTTGTCTGTTTGTAGTCAGAAGTCCCATAATATTTTTGCATCTTCATTTTCTACAACGTTTTCAGTTGTATGGTCCCACCAATTTTTGGCTACAGGTAGCTTGTATTTTTTGCAGATGTTCCAGTGTACCATCCCTGCTACCTTGTCATGCCTTTGTTTGTGGTCAATCTGTGCGATCTTTTTACAATAGCTGATTAGGTGGTCCACTGTTTCATCTGCTTCTTTACAAAGGCGGCACTTGCTGTTTGTTGTTGATTTTTCTACTTTTGCTCTTATTGCATTTGTTCTTAGTGCCTGTTCATGTGCAGCCAGTATTAAACCCTCTGTTTCTTTCTTCAAGGTGCCATTCTTAAGCCATTGCCAGGTCTTGGTGATGTCTGATTTTCCACTTACATTGTGCAAATATTGGCCATGCAGTGGCTTCTTTTTCCATTTTTCTGCTCAGTTCTTGACTTGTTCTTTCTTGTAGGCCTGCTTTGTTTCATTGGTGTTGAATAGTTTCTCATTATTGACCATTTTAAGTGCATCTTCTTTACTGTCCTTGATATATTCTTCAAGGCCTCTTTTCTCCTCCTCTACTGTTTGATGGACTTGCCGCATTCCTCTTCCACCTGAGCTGCGAGGGAGGTATAGCCTATCTACATCACTGCGGGGGTGCAGAGCATGCTTGATGGTCATGATTTTCCTGGTCTTACGATCTAGCATCACTAGCTCTGCCTGGGTCCAGTCTATTATTCCTGCACTGTATCTGATAACAGGTGTAGCCCAGGTTTTTATGGCTTGTATGGTGTTCCTGCCATTTGAGTTTGGACTTGAGGATTTTTCTAACTCTTCTGATGTATTCACTTCCCATTTTTCTTTTAACTTCAGCATGTGCGATGTTATCAGCCTGCAGAATGCCCAAATATTTGTAATGTTCTTTCTCTTCCAGGTTCTTGATGTTGCTTCCATTGGGCAGTTCTATTCCTTCTGTTTTTCTTATTTTTCCTCTGTTCATTATTAATGCAGCACACTTGTCTAGTCCAAACTCCATTGCTATACCACTACTGAATATACGGACAGTGTTTAGCAGTGATTCGATTTATGACTGGGACTTTCCATACAACTTCAGATCGTCCATGTACAGCAGATGGTTGATTTTACTTGATGTTTTAGATGTTTGGTATCCGAGGCCTGTTTTGTTTAGTATTTGTGAAAGTGGAATCATGGCGATTACAAACAGATGGGATAGTGAGTCCCCTTGGAAAATACCTCTTCTAATGCTAACCTGTCCAAGTGTCTCGCCATTGATTGTTAACTGTGTACTCCACATGCTCATTGCTTTTTAAATAAATATCTGAATGTTTTTGCTGACACCAGTTGTTTCTAAACATTTTAGTATCCATGTGTGAGGCAATGAGTCGAAGGCCTTCTTGTAGTCAATCCATGCAACACTTAGATTTGTTTTTCTTCTCTTGCAATTTTCTAAAAACATTTTGTCAATCAGCAGCTGGTCTTTTGTGCCTCTGGTGTTTGGGCAATTTCCTTTCTGTTCAACTGGAAGCTGTTTGTTAGTTAATAAGTGTTGCATTACTTCATCTGCTATTATTCCAGTTAATAATTTGAACATGGTTTGGAGGCAGGTTATCGATCTATAATTACTTGCAACCGCACCTTTTGCTGGGTCTTTGATTATGAGATAAGTTTTCCCAGTTGTTAGCCATTGTTCAATATCCCCTCCTTGCAAAATGTGATTGAACTGTTTTGATAGTTGTTTATGAAGGCTTGTTAGGTGTTTAAGCCAAAAACCATGCAGTTCATCGTCGCTTGGTGCAGTCCAATTTTTAATTTTCTTTGTTCTTTCACTTACTAATTCTGGTGTTATTATTAGATCTTGCATTTGTTGGTTACATTTTTTGACCTCTTTCACCCAGCCTGCTTTTTTATTATAATCTATTGGATTGTCCCATAGTTTCCCCCAGAATTGCACTGTTTCTTCTTTATGTGGTGTTTCAATGTTTCTTGCAGTTTCTCCTTCTATGTTTAGTAGAAATGTCTCTGATTCGACTGGAATTGGAGATTCTGCCTGTGTTGTGTAATTCTAGCTTCGTATCTGCTAATCTTCTTTGACACTGCTGTTATTTGCTGCTTTATTATTTCCAGGACTTCTCTAATTTTCCTTGAATCTAGATGGTATTTTTGGATCAGATACTGTTTGTTGTTTCCATTCTTCAGCTTCTTGTCTTTCATATCTTTCAATTTACTAGCATCCAATCTAAGCCTGGCGATTTTATTTTCTAATCTAATCTTCCATTTAGGTGATGTTCTACTTTCTTTTTTTACAGGTCCACTGATCTTATATCCGAGCTCTTGTGTTGTTATTGTTGCTGCACTGTACATTAGTTGGTTTGTTTCTTGCAAGTTATTGGTTGTTATTTCTGCAAGTGCAGCATTGACATCTTTTAATGCCTGAGCAAGTTGTCTTTTGGCAACTGTTTTTAGAGCTGGAAGTCGAACCCTGGTGGTTGTTTGGTTCATGTGCTCAGTTATTTTTTGCTTTAGTTCTTGTTGCTTTTCTGTTAAACGGCATTTGGGTTTTTGAGGTGAAGGCAAAGGGGAGGTTGCCTGGTTTTGATTTTGAAACAGTTCAGCAACAGTGGCATCCTCTATTTCCAACACCTCCTCCACCTGTGCCTGAGCAACTTCTTCAGTTGGTGGTAATTCTTCTTCCATATCTTGAGCCTGTGTTGCTCTTTGCAGTTCTTCCAGCTCAACTTCTGTGAATACTTTATTTCTTATTATGAATCTTCTCTGGTCTGCTAGCCTTTGTTCTGTTATTTCTGTATCTGAATGCTTCTCTTTCCAAATTTGGTACATTCATTTTAAATAACCTCTTCTAGTTGGACTAGACTTGTAATAGCAGATCATTATTTCCTTGTTGGCAGTTTTCGTATATTTTTTTCGGTTAAGCGAAATTTCTTCCAGTAACCTTGCAGTCTCCAGCCCTGGTTGCTCAACTGAAGATCCTGAGTCCTGTTGCCCACTTGCCACCAGATGTCCAGGGACTCCAGCACCTGGTGCGGTCCTTGTTGACCCGGGCGATGACCGATCCGGTATAGATTTATTAAAGTTACGTCTCACCATATTGTTGATGGGAGAGGCACTCTTTGTCTGGCTCCTCTGGTGAGACCTGTCCAGTATGGTTGGACCTCTGGCATAGCTCTCACCTTCCTCAGAGCACGCAAGCCTCACAACCACGCCAAGGTAGTGCCTCATGGGGGATTATTATTATTATTATTATTATTATTATTATTAATAATAATAATAATAATAGTGCGGAGCACATTTCTGTTTCCTTTCCTGCCCTAGATCTTTCCTTTCCTACCTCAGCCTCAGACAGCTGTTGGAAAAACACACAGGAAGGGGACAAGGAGACTATTCCCTTAGCTCCCTTAGCCTGCTTCCCAGTGATCGTGGGAACCACTGGGCTTGTGGGCTAGCCCGGTGCTCCCAAGACAGCTAGCACCTAAAATACCCTCCCGCTCAATGAGGTTAACGGAGTGGGTGCTCCGTTAAACTCATTTTCCTGCTCGTGTGCCGCCACGGTGCACAGCAACACATGAGTAGACCCCTGACCAGGAGGCCACAAGCAGCCTCCCAGTATCGGGGGTCCCCCCAGAATGCCCCACACAGGACATCCTAGGACTTCCGGGGGACATGCAGTCCCCATTCCCTCAGCTCCCACCGGCTCCATGATGGAGCCGGCAGTCATGCTAAGCCCGCTCTCTCTACAGATCCGCCAGAAGCTCTTCTAACTGATCGTGAGAAGAGCTTCAAGAGGTTGTTGCTTTTATGCACTTGCAAAAGAAGCCAGTTTGAAGAGGACAGAGTTGCTCAGCTTATCTCTGAACTAAGTGCACAATTTGCATAACCCTGCCACCCGGTTAGCAACTAGTTTTATTTTGAGGAGCGAGATGAGGGTGGATGGCTGGGAAGGAGCACTGCTGGCAAATCCTATGGCTACATCTAGCACTACGTACATATTTGTGTCACTCCCTTCCTCTTAAGAGTGCATTATACAATCCTGTCTTATCCTCACGCCAATCCTGTGATTAGACAAGGCTGAGAGATAGTGATTTCTTGGCTACATAGGGATTTGATTCTTCAAACAAGATGCATTTACTTCAGTGGGATGTATTTTCAACTGATATAGAGAAGGATCACAACTTTATTCCCGCAAACTTGGGGAGGAGTAGGTGGCTTTACTGGTTTGTGGCTCAAGCTGGATGATTCCACTGGGATCTACCAACTGCACTGTGGATGGAACTAGAGGTTATCATTTTCAGAATTATTCTGGCAGTAGGCAGATGGTGGTAGCAGCAGAGGGAACGATGGAGCAATGATACCATAGAACTCCTGGCTTAAGTGCTCTGCTGGATCAGTGCCCAAATACATCTATGGCAGTATTTAGGATTTTGACTTGTACTAATGTTGAAGTCTCCCTCTAACAAAGTTACACCTTTCCCTCCACATGGAGAACCATTGCCTTCTTGTTTTCGCATGTTAAAAAGTCAACTGTGGGTTCCACTAATCCCCGTAAACAATTATTTCACAAAACTGTGCATTTCCAGCACACGTATAATCAGATGCTTAACATGCCGAAAAGTCAAAGACAGAAGCAGACATTAAAACAATCTTAAAGATTTGAAATAAATAAAAACAGTGATTAAGAGGGCAGAAACTATTACGGGAAAAGTTTGCGTGTATTCAGCATTGCTAAAGAAAACATTAATTAACCCACATCTATGTAAGAGGATAAAAAAAAATCCTTCCTTAAAGTCAAATTTTAAGTACCATTTTTTGGCTATTCAGAACAGATTCAGTTAGGAGTGGAATAAAAAAACATGGAAGCTATGGGCCTTCTCCAGTTTTATTTGCAGATACTGAAAGATCTGAAGAGAACTAATAGGTGGAAGAAATTGTGCTATGCAAAACTGCATCAGAACTCCCAAGAGATGTATAAATAATTTTTAGGTATACCACAATGATTCAGTTCAGGAGCAGGCAACTCTTTGCTCACTCAAATGGTCTTTTGTGTCATCTGCTGGAACTTTCTATATCCTGGAAATTCTAGTGTAAATTAGACATTTACACACTAGATGTTTTCTAGTATAAATATGTGTTATAGTCCTCATATTTGCAGAGGTGATGCTAAGGAAAAGATTCCCACAAAAACATTACCTTTTAATTCCTGGTATTTATGTGAAGATATACCATGAATGCAGCAGAGTATGCAGTTTTCCTCTATACCACATTACCCATGGTCTTGACACCCGTAGTTTTCCATATCTGTGGTCGGGCCATGTACACCCGGCCTCGTTATTCATCGGTTTTTTAAAGGGTTAAAACTTGTCTATCTGCAATTCCTAGGTGGCCAGAAATGGTCACCAAGGTCATTTCCGAGGTCATTTCCAAGGTCCAAGGTCATTTCCGACCACCATAGGAACATAGAAACATGGGAAGCTGCCATATACTGAGTCAGACCATTGGTCTATCTAGCTCAGTATTGTCTTCACAGACTGGCAGCGGCTTCTCCAAGGATGCAGGCAGGAATCTCTCTCAGCCCTATCTCAGAGAAGCCAGGGAGGGAACTTGGAACCTTCTGCTCTTCCCAGAGCGGCTCCATCCCCTGAGGGAAATATCTTGCAGTGCTCACACACCAAGTATCCCATTCATATGCAATCAGCGCAGACCCTGCTTAGCTAATGGGACAAGTCATGCTTGCTACCACAAGACCAGCTCGCCTCCATTTTGCTGAATGGAGCCATTTTGTGGCTCTTTTGTAAAGAACAAAACAAAACAACACACACACACACACCCCCTGTAATTTTTCATGGAAAATTGCTGAAATTGGGGTTGTGGGGAAGCATTGCTGGACATCCAGAGACCTGAAGAGCATGGTATGGCACTTTATTTCTCTCATTTCTTTGGGTTTTTAAACCATTTTTTTAGCCTCCAGAATTCCCATTGCCTCAAGGTCTCATTATCTGCGGTTGTAGCCAAGAATGGAACCCGCGCAGATAACAAAGTCCACCTGTATATGTACGTATTTGAATATATAGCTGTACATTCCTAAATGCTTGAGGTGGATAAGAGTTGCATTAGAAAATAAACTCAATCTCCCTTGAACAAGCAAATTAGAAACAAGAACAAGTTAGTAATGTAAGAAGTGTATAAAACCTTCAGTAGATGATGCTGATGAATTATACAATGCTTTTCAACAACAACAAAGTTTCTCAAAGCAGTTTGTGACAGCAAAAGGAATAAACATGTCTCCCTCTTCTACAGTAAAGGGGTTTACAGTCTTAAAAGAAAAACAAAGAACACACAGCAATAGCCATTGGAGGAGTGCTATGCAGGATTGAATAAGATATCTGGGTTCACCCGGACACCAACTTAGAGGAGACTCCATCAGAGGAGGAAGAGAAGCCTACCACAGCTTGGATCTCTGGGCCCAATAACCCATCTTAAAGCCTTCAGGACTGCAGCAGCTGGAGCTGGTTGCTTGCTGGTTGCCTCCTCAAAAGAACCCTGCAGCAGTGTGGACCCAGTGCCGCCAGCAGGGCTCCTCCTCCTCCCTTGGAATGCCTGCCCTCATGCCCAGGTCCCTGGACGTGGAGGCGATGCTGCTTCAGGATGGAGCACCAGCTTTTAAGCTGGAGTGTTCAACTAACTTCTCAAGGCCTCCCCTTTGTTGGGCCTACTTGGGAGGAGGGGGAAGTCAGCGCAGGTTCTTCACTGTTGTAGGAATCCTGGAAGGGGTGGGGCTCTCACTGGCCACAGAAGCCCTCAGTTGGCACCAGCCTTTTGCTGGTTCAACAGCTCCCACTCAGATCTGATGTTTCCAGCTATGCTACCCAGCTGCCTTGCCTGACCCGTTTCAGACACAGAGATAGTTTCTATTTGCCTGCTAAATATAAAACACCCACCAGTTCAAAGGGTGCCTCTTCACCCATTTAAATATTAACTCTATATCCTATGTCAATCTAGCTGAGGCTTGTGGAAGGGCAGAGGGAGATCTTGAGAGGGTGCACTAGGAGTGGGAGAAATCAGCAGGTAGCAAAAGTCAGGGGATCAGGCAGCAGGAGTCAGATAACTGAGTCATCAGAACCTGGGGGAGCTCCCTAGGAGTGCAGGTGTTGTTCTGATGAAGGCCACAACTCATTCAAGCTCTTAAGCAGTAGAGATGTGCATGGAACCGGCTGGCCCAGTTCGGTTCAAGTCCAGACTGGACCCTAACCTGACTGGACCAGTTTGGTCTGGAACCACCACCCCCCCCGCCCCGTGTCTGGGTATACTCCCTCTGTGTCTTGGTATGCTGTACCCACATTTTGAATGACTGAAGAGGATTAGCATATCCCTTTGTTCTCGGATATGAACATGGCCAATTTAAACTGAACATGTGATACACATTCAAATACATGGGCCACATGACCAGCCCTACCCAGGTGTGGAACACTGAGATTGGGTGGATCCCAGTGCTCCCCTGCCGGGCAACCCAGGTATTCTACCTGAGCTAAAAGTGATGTAGGAGGGTGCATGTGCACCCTACTACCCCACCACCTGGTCGTGTGGCAGTACAGGCTGCTGGCAAGCCATGCTACCATAGAGGCCTGGGGTAGGAGAGTTTCCTGGCTTCTAGAATGTTTGCAATGCACCGTGTGAGCAGTGTGATGCATTGTGGGCTTCCTGGAGGCTGGGAGTCCTTCTATTGTCCTCTCTCTCACCACACCACTCTCTGCAGTGGTGGTCATGTGGGATTGCAGCCCGGTGAGCAGAGATTGTGTGGGGAAAGGTAGGATGATCCTGCCTTCCCCCTGCCCTCTCCATCCAAAGTCCCCTGGGGATGTGTGAATGACCCTACAGCCTCCAGTTTCTGGCTTAAGTATTTGAGAGGAGCAATCCTTTAAAAATATATATACAACCACACCCTGCTTTTAATTCTGAAAGCCCTGCTCAGGAAGAATGTAGACACTAACTCAAAAGGGCAACCAGGCTATATTTTAAGGGTGTCTTGGGATGGCCACCTTTATTCTTGTGCTGCTCCTGTGCCATGAAAAAGCAAACGGCCCCACAGAAATGTAGCAGGTAACATTTTTTCTGCTACTTATCTACAGGTAAGGCATAGCTTCCACTATAGGGGGAGTGAAGATCTTTATGGAGAACTCCTGTGTAGCTGATAAATCTAAAGCAAAATAGTATCTATGCACTCCAGGGATTCCCCAGCTGATGAAGGAGTACCTGACATTTAGAGAAGCCCTTGAATGAGAACAAAGTTGTAAGGAAAGAAGCTGTAAACAACATACTGCTGTCCGTGGGAGATACCAAATCATCTTATCAGCAAGTTCTGTTCTTTGAGTCCCTCCCAGGGGCAAAGACCTGATCAGTCTTGTTTTAATTGTGGTTCTCTCACCGAGAAAAGCAAAGAGGAGGGTCAATCACATGATCTTTGTTAAACATGTTAAAGTCAACATGGCTTGACGTTTCGGTGGACTTTTGGACTGTTAAAACTGAGCCTTGGGAATGTTTTTATTTATCTACTCAAAACTTCATGAACCACCTTTCTCTTTATAGATGCACACACACCCAAGGCAATGTACAATCTTAAAACAATCACAAACACACACACACACACGTATTTTTAAAAGCCCTTGACATAAACCAACAAAATATGCACAGAAATGAAGTAGTCTCAGCAATTGTTCACACAAGGACATACCCCTGAGAGAACATGGTGGTTTTAGCTGTCCTAAAGAGATTAATCAAGGGGGCTTGGAACTGGCAGGCTTCCCATGGGAGAGGAGGTCCATAACCTGGATGTGACTTCAGAGAAGGCCAGATTGGTTTCCACCTTTTCTTCAAACATGTCTTCAAACTGTACTTCAGTTATTTTTCAAGATGTGAAATGTCATCTGAAGAATATCAGAACTTATTCGAGACCAGTCCAACTTGACAGAACTACAGAGAATATGTCAGGATGTCTTACTTGAAATAAAATGGTGGTGTGAATTAGACTTTGATTTTAGGAAAACATAAGCCCTGCTCACATGTTATGTTCAACACATGTATAGTTTGGTCGCATTTGTATTGTGGGCTTCCTGGAGGCTCCCTATCACAGAGGGAGAGAAGGAGGAGCTTCCTCCCTCAACTCCAGTCCAGCTGAATGGATGCAACGGAGGCTCTGTGGACCTTACATTTTGAGCAGCGAAACTCACTACAAACCATGTGTTCAAACTGGACTCCTTGGAGTGAAAACTTGGGTCACGGAAGGGATGGGACCAGAGTGGCGTGCATTCAGATGTAACAGTAAGGAAACCTCAGTCCCCTGCAACTCTGGTTCCACAGTTACGTGTGAATGAGGCCTCTGTGTGCAACTACTTGCACATTCAGTCCAACACCTGCCCAGTATTACACTTCCTCTCCGTATTCTGCATTTGAGGGGGATAAAGTGAACACATGTACAGTCGTTCTTATGAAAAGAGGTACACATGAATAGATATTGAACACATGTACAACATAATGTCTAAATATGGCTGGAATCTCTTCCAGGCTATTATGTTGGTATTCAGGCAGAGTAATGCCTTTTCCTTTATATTGAGAATGGATGGTTGATCTGACTCTTGGACTCTGAGAATGGGGAAGAATTGCTCCTTCATTAGTTTGCCTGTGTAATTCCACATGTAATTCCACATGTAGGATTCAATTACAAATCTTTCATTCTGGCTGTGGCAGAACTAGGCTGGAGTGGCCCAAGCCCAGTGCTACTACACATGCATACAGCACATGCACGCTGAGATTCACTGTGCTGAAAGGTACATGTACACCATGGCTGAAATGTTAAAGCAAAGCAAAGCAATGCATTTGTTTATTGTTGGGGTTTTTTTTTAGAAATTATCATTTGCATTTTTGCTTGAGGACTCTCAAAGCATGTACTGCTGATGATATAATTATATTCAAAGAACAAGATCTGCCAGGATCATTAAAAGCATCATAAAAAGGAACAATGGAAACATCAAAACACACAGTCAGCAAATGGGCAATAAAAATCAGTTCAGGTGGAGCATATTAAATTACATTAAAGGCCCACCTAAACAGGAATGTCTCTTGACTAACCTTCAAAAGGTTAAAAGTGAAGGGGGTAGATGTACTTCCTGAAGTTGGGGAGTTTTCCAAAGTCTGGGTATTGTGACTGAGAAACCCCCCATTCTATATACTCACCAGCTGCACTTCAGATGGCAGTGGAGGTCAGAATGGACTCTCCCTGGAAGGTTTCAGTGACCAGGGAGGGTTGTGTGGGAACAGACAGTGTTTCCCCCTTCAATTTCCTTTGAATTGAATGTGGGCCAGGGAGGTAGACATGTGAGATGCACATCTCTCTGTGGTCTGAGTAGCAGGTTCCTCCTGCTAACTGAGCAAAGAGGCACCTTTTAGAAGTAGTGATTCTCTTTACTGAGCAGGGGGAGAGCAACTGGCCCTACCCATCCCCAGCACAGCATCCCTCCAGTGGCTGTTGCTGGTGTCTATCATATGTTTCTTATTTGGATTGTGAGCCATTTTATTTATTTATATCTACCTAAACCACTTTGGGAACTTTTGTTGAAAAGCAATCTATAAATATTTGTCATATTCATATCCGTCATATTCTTAGCTTGATGCCAAATCTCACCAATAAGTCAGAGAATAACACCAATCTCCGATTAACTATTTTGTTCATACACTGCAGTAATTCAGAGGTTCTGAACCTGAACCCAACCAATGCTTCTGGACTACAACTCCCATCATCCCCAGTCACAATGGCCAAAGTCCTACACTACTTAATCAATTCAAAGCTGAAGTTCTAAATTTTGGTCGCCCCCTGGTGGAGACTGAGGGAAGATCTAAATGACAAACTTAAATGAGTTTTATACCAGGTGATCTATCAAAGTTTCCTTCGAAGAATCCAAGAATCCTGGAAAAGGTAATATGGGAAAGGTAATAGGGCATTCCAGAATTTTCACTCGAGGCACAAATGACCAGGCTCAAACTATCATACTTCAGACACATTATGCGAAGACCCAGCTCCCTTGAGAAGTCCATAATGCTGGGGAAAGTTGAAGGAAAGAGAAGCAGAGGACGACCAGCAGCAAGGTGGATGGACTCGATTATGACAGCAATGAAGGCACCAATGAGAGACCTTAAAGGCCAAGCTGAAGACAGATAATCCTGGAGAGAATCTATCTATGTGGTTGCTAAGAGTCAACACCAGGTTGGCAGTACTTAATCAATCAATCAATAGGGCATCTCTGTTAGAAATCCTAAGCAACACTCGCAGGTACCTTGGGAAGAGAGAATGAATAAATCAACATATATCTGTGGTCTGGATATGCCCTGATACCGGAGCTTCACGGTGAGTGAGGAGGAGTCAAAATCTGTCATTCCTATGCTTTTAGTCCATTAGATTTCATTGACAGGCAGAATAGCAACGTCTCTTGTTATGAGAATTAAGATTTGCCTTATCCACTATGGAAGCTCTTCTCCTTTCTGTGCTAATAGAAAATGCCAGCTGTTTTCGAAAGGGATGGGATGCCTGTAGAAAATGCCTGATTAAGTAATGCTAGAACATGGTGGGTAATTCCTTTGCCATCCCAACCAGTGATCATCTTCTGCCCTGCAGCAGGAAAGAAAGCTGAACACACCCTGTTCAGCTAGCCCTTTGCTTCTTGAGTCTGCTTGAGCTTTCATTAGCTGCCACACCTCACTCTAATTTTAGCATTTCTAAAGAAATGCTTCTTATTAGGGCTCTTTGCAAGAACCTTGTATGCCTCAATTGCACGAGAGGTCCTCTCATTGTTGACCATCGCTCTCCAGTTCAAGGAGCTGAACAGCTGGACACAGACATTACAGCAATGGCCCTTGTATGGTCAGGTTGTGAGGTGGGAGCATTGATATCCTGTGCATTGCATCATGTGCCAAACACAGAGCTGATGTCTGCTTAAGGGAGAGTCACTATTTCAGATTGTACATAGGGAGTGCCACCACTTCAAAGGCCCTGTTAGTGTGGGGTAAATGTAATGTATTTAGTGATATTTATCATTGAGCAACAATGTGTCACAAAAATGTGACTGGAACATCCAAACTTCTTATCCCTTTCCAAAAACACTCACAGGGGCTCACAATCTAGATTGGGGCTGTGATGGTGGTGTGGTGATGGTGTCTAATCCTTCCTCTCCAAATGGAAAGGAAAGGAAGGAAGGAAGGAAAGAAGGAAGGAAGATTGATTGTGGGATTCCAATCAGAGAATTCCTTTGGCATATTTACTCTGGTGGTTGATACCAAAGCTACATCTCATAATACAGGAGTGGACTAAATGGAAGAGTCCCTTATATAATGGAAACATAGAATTTTAGTGTTGGTGGGAATCTTAGAGGTCTTCTAGACCAACCCCCCTGTTCAGTGCAGGAAACAGCTTCAGCATCCCTGACAGATCCAGCCTGTTTGAAAAGCTCCAGCAAAAGAGAGCCCACCATGGGACAGGTGGTTCCATTGGTGCTGAATAGCTCTTTTAGTTAGGAAATTCCTCCTAATGTCTAGCCTAAATCTGCTTCCTTGCAATTTCAAGCCATTGGTTCTGGTCCCGTCCTCAGAAGCAACAGAGAACAAGCCCACTCCTTCTTCCATACGAGAGCCTCACAGCCATTTGAAGGCAGCTGCCAGATGTCCCCTTAGGCTTTCCTGTTCCAGGCTCAGCTCCTTCAACTCTCCCTGTGTTGGCAGCTGTATGCTCATTTAGGGGTGTGCATGAAACTGGTATGTGCAGTTTGGTTCAAGTCCAAACCGGACTCAAACAGAACCAGGCATGTTCAGCCCCCCCCACCCCTGAACAGACTTCCTGGTTCAGCATGAATTCAAGCCCATCTGGGGATTTTAACAATTTTTTTTAAAAAAACACCTCACTGCCTCTGGGGGGTGCTGCCATGGCTGCGTGTGTGTGTGTGGGGGGGGAGCAGTTCCACTTCCCCCAGCTGGCTTCCCTCCAGTCTCCAATTGCCCTGGTTTGGGTGGTTTTCCAGCCATTTCCGGCTGTTATTGACCTGTTCTGGGTCTCTTCATTTTGGAGGCCGCCATGCATGCGCACTGGCCATCTGCATGAACCCTAACCAAAAATGGCTGGAAAGCAACCCGAACCAGGCCAATTGGAGACCAGGGGGAGGCTTGCAGGAGGAGGGGGATCTGCTGGAGAACTGGCAGCACCCCCCCCAAGACAATGAGGCGTTGGTGTTTTTTTAAAAAAATGTTAGAATCCCCGTACTGGCTGTATGTGTGTGTGTTTCGGCCCAGGTTAAAGCCAAACTGGGTCTGGTTTGGCTCAAGGCGAGCCTTCAAGCTGGCCAAGTTCGATGTTGAGCCGGTTCGCACATCCCTATGCTCATTGAGAATTCACTAAGAACCATTGCTTCCCAATAAGTAAAACTGGCCCTTGTGTGGTCTCCATATATAATAGTGTATGAAAGGGCCTTAAGACAAGAATCATGACTTACAATACTAGAAGCCCAGTTAGACTGTATACCCAAAAGGAGGAAAGGTACCACTAAGTCCAGGAGGATGCCAGCATGGTTACAGGTAACATCAAGGAAGCCATAAAAGGGAAGAAGACTTCCTCTTGAAATGGGAAGGTCTGTCCAAATGAAGAGAACAGAAAGGAACACAAACTCTGGCCAAAGAAATGCAAAGTGCCAATAAGGAAGGCAAAAAGAGAGTTTGAGGAACATTTAGCTAAAAGTATCAAGGGGAATATCAAAAACTTCTTTAAATACATCAGAAGCAGGAAACCTGCCAGGGAGGCAGTTGGACCCTAAGACAATGAGGGAGTGAAAGGGATTATTAAGGAGAATATGGAGATTGCAGAGAAGCTAAATGAGTTCTTTGCATCCACGGCAGAGGATACTGAGCATATACCTGTTCCTGAACCAGGCTTTTTGGGGATGGAGGCTAAAAAACTGAGTCATATAGAAGTGAGAAGAGATGATGTTCTAAACTGTCTGGAAAAACAAAAAACTAATAAATCGCCAGGTCCAGATGGCATCCACCCAAGAGTCCTCAAAGAACTCAAATGTGAAATTGCCGACCTCCTTGCTACAATATATAACTTATCCCTGCAATCAGGCTCTGTACCAGAGGACTGGAAAGTAGCCAATGTAACACTGATTTTCAAAAAGAGATCCAGGGGCGATCCGGGAAATTACAGGCTTAACATCCATTCTTAACATCCATTCCAGGCAAATTGATGGAAAACATGCTCAAGGATCAAATTGTAAAGCACATAGAAGAACAGGCCCTGCTGGGAGAGAACCAGCATGGCTTCTGCAAAAGTAAATCTTGCCTCAAACCTTTTGGAGTTCTTTGAGAGTGTCAGCAAGTGTGTGGATCAAGGTGATCCAGTTGACATAGTACACGTGGACTTCCAAAAAGCTTTCGAAAAATTTCCTCATCAAAGACTCCTGAGAAAACTTAGCAGTCTTGGGATAAGGGGACAAGTACATTTGTGGATTGCTAACTGGTGAAGGACAGGAAACAGAGGGTAGGTATAAATGGACAATTTTCACAATGGAGGGAAGTAAGAAGTGGGATCCTCCAGGGACCTGTACTGGGACCGGTGCTTTTTAATTTGTTCATAAATGATCTAGAAGTAGGGGTAAGCAACGAGGTGGCCAGATTTTCAGATGATACCAAACTCTTTCGGGTAGTGAAATCCAAAACAGATTGTGAGGAGCTCCAAAAGGATCTCTCCAAACTGGGTGAGTGGGCACCAAAATGGCAAATGCAGTTTAATGTTGGCAAGTGTAAAGTGATGCACATTGGGACAAAAAACCCCAACTTCAAATATATGTTGATGGGATCTGAGCTGTCGGTGACTGACCAGGAGAGGGATCTTGGGATTGTGGTGGACAGTTCATTGAAAGTGTTGACTCAATGTGCAGCAGCTGTGAAAAAGGCCAATTCCTTGCTAGGGATCATTAGGAAGGGGACTGAAAATAAAACTGCTAATATTATAATGCCCTTATACAAAACTATGGTGCAGCCACGCCTGAAGTACTGCGTATAGTTCTGGTCACCACATCTATAAAGGGACATTGTAGAACTGGAAAAGGTGCAGAAGAGGGCAACCAAGATGATATGGGTAGGGATGTGCAAAACGATTTGTGCCCGAAATGATTTGTGCCCAAAATTGGCCATTTAGAGTGATTTGTGGACAGCATGAATTGCCCAATGGCCAATCCAAAATGTTTTGGAGCCAAAATGAATCCCCCCTGTTTTGGCTCCGAAAAATTTGTAGTTTTGGCCCCTCCATTTTGCCCACCCTTCAGGTCAGAAGCAGGGCCAGATGCGGCAGGGAGTTTCTTTCTGGAGCGGCAGGGAGGGAGCTTGCTGGCAAAGAGACTCCACTTTTGTGGGCGGCGATGGTGGGCACAGTCATGGCCGCAGCCATGATGGGGGATGCGGCGGAGGAGGTGGCCGGCCGGGTATGGAGGTGGTTGCGGTGAAGCGGGTGGGCGAAAATGGCAGGGAGGGAAGGAGGGAGCCTGGCGCTGGGGAGACAAAACGCTGCCAGGAGGCGGGGAGGGAAGGAGGACGGGTATGGACTAGGGTTGGGAAGGAGAACAGAAGGTGCAAGGCGGGGAATGGAGAACAGCACAATGGAGAACAGAAGGCGGGGAATCTAGAACAGAGAGCAATGGGGAACGAACTTGAGGCAGAAGGGAGGGGGGAAGTGGCTCTGGGGGGGAGAATAGATTGCAGCCTGCAATTCGGATTCAGTTTCTGAGCAAGTCAGCTCTGAAACCGAAAATTGGGGTTTGGGGGAGGGTTGATTTTGGACCCTCCCCGAATTGGGGGCGCTTTGGATTCGGCCAAAGCTGAAATGGAAGAAATCCGAAATGCACACCCCTAGATCAGGGGCCTCAGGCGCGTAACAATGATAGGGCAAGGGGAGACAGTTGTCTGGGGGCCCCACTGCCTGGAGGGGCACCCCAGAGGCACCTCATGTGACTCCCCATTGCCCCCTGCCCAGCCCCATAGCCTCTCAGCCACTTGCCCTCTTCGCCGTCTCTCCTGCTTGTTCTGCTGGCCCGCAATCGAAGCAGCAGGCAAGCTGCCAAGAGCTCCTTTTCTCCCGCCTCTCAGCTGATCGGCGGGTGGGCGGGGCTTCCACGGAGGCCTCCGTGTAGGCCGCAGTGAAGCCTGAACTCGAGTAGGGCCCAAGCAAGCCAGGAAGGAGGAGGCAGCCAGAGTGTTCTCTGCAGCAGAAGACCCTTTGCTGCACTGCTTAACCCAGACCAGCATTTGCCAGGTAGAGTGTGAACTCCTTTTTGTGGTTACCTTTCCCGCCCCCCCCCCATATATAGGGATCTGCTTGCCATAGGGCTTGGATATGGGGGGGGGGAGAGGGACCGAGAAGTCTCTGAATATTTATTTTGAAACAGCTTGGAAAATTTGCTGACTTAAAAAAAACTATCTAAAAAGTCCTATAAGTGGCTTGTTTCATGGCAGAAAATTGCAAAAACTTCTGGAACAGTATTTTATTAATTTTATTCATTCATTCATTTATTTATAAATGCACTTATGTTCAAGTTGTTTTGCAACCCAGAAGGTCTGAGTGAGAACTGTGAAGCATGTGTGGTGCTTTTATTTTATTTTTCTTGTGTGTGAACTGCTCCCCAATAACTTGCAGGGACTTCAGGGTAAATCTGGCCAACATGTGAATGCAGCACCTCCATTCCAGAGGAGAGGTGTGTTAAAGGGCTTTAAAAGCCTCCTGTGAAAAACCTCCTGCAATCAAACTTGACTGAATTTGTTCAGAATTCTGAGAAAACAAACATAGGCTCACCCTGCATGGTTGAAAGTCTCCTTTGCTAATCTGCAGCAAGGGGCCCATTTTAATAATTCATCTTTCTAGTGTGTTCTAGGCATTAAAAGTAATACAAATGTATAGTACTCAATGTATATCACTATATATTGTGACGTGTGTGTGTGTGTATTCAGTGAAATGTATTTGCAGGCAGCATACTTATTTTGGAATATCAGACTTAAATCCTTGGGGGCCTGGGGTGTGCGGAGGCCCTGGACTTGGGGGGGGGCCATTTTAAAATCTTGTCTCTGGGCCCACTCCAACCTTGCTACGCCCCTGAGGGGCCTAGAGCACCTTTCTTATGAGGCAAGGCTACAACACCTAGGGCAATTTAGTTTAGAAAAAGGATGACTGTGGGGAGACATGACAGAGGTCTATAAAATCATGCATGGTGTGGAGAAAGTGGATAGAGAGAAATTCTTCTCCCTCTCACATAACACTAGAACCAGGGGTCATCCTATGAAATTGATTGCCAGAAAATTTAGGACCAGCAAATAGAGGTACTTTTTCACACAACGCATAATTAACTTGTGGAATTCTCTGCCACAAGATGTGGTGACAGCCAACAACTTGGATGGCTTTAAGAGGGGTTTGGATAACTTCATGGAGGAGAGGTCTATCAACAGCAACTAGCTGGAGGGCTATAGGCTACCTTTAGCCTCAAAGGCAGGATTCCTCTGAGTACCAGTCGCATGGGAGTAACAGCAGAAGAGAGGGGATGCCCTCAGCTCCTGCTTGTAGGCTTCCAGGGGCATCTGGTGGGCCACTGTGTGAAACAGGATTTTGGACTAGATGGGCCTTGGGCCATTATGTTCTTATGACTTTGGGCAAGTCACAGTCATTCAGCCTAGTCTACCTCGCAGGGCTGTTAGTAGGAGAAATTCTTCCTTGGAGGAAGGGCAGGATACAACTTCAGTAAATACTAATTGGTTTTGTATGCAGACAATCAAGACCCCAGTAAACTTTGATGTGCCCTTAAAGTGGGTAAAAATGAATTTGGGTTTGTGATTGAACTGCAAGCACAGAGGACTAGACCTGTCAAAATAGATTGAAATGTTCAAATTAAGTTGAAGTTGATCTCTCCATGGTCCTATCAAAATCAGTTTCCAGCCAGCCTGCATTACACATTCTTTGTGCCAAGAAATAGGAATTATTTTTTTTTAGAGCATTAAGATTTAGGCAGGTTGTGTTTTTTTTAAAGGAAGGGGGCTTCCCCACTGAGAGACGTTTTATGAACAAAATTAAATATTATAAAACCATATTATTAAATTCTGTCACAAAGGTATTAATCTTGTTATACTGGCACAGAAGCCCTTTTTATTTTATTTTTTTGTAATTATGGATTGCTGTAAACTTAACCTTTTGTGCTATCTTCTGCTACAATTAAGAAGGAAAGGTGCCGTTCACATTCTTTGGAAAGAAAAAGAAGAGTTAGAAGAATGAGCCACTAGGCCATTAATATATCATCCTCTTATTTATTAATTTATTAAGTGTTGACAAAGTGTTCATTGTTAACACAAGGCTTAACATGAAAACAAGCCTTTGCCTAATTAGCTTCAATGACAGAAGAGAAGACATACTTGTGAGCCTCGGAGCAGAGAGCTTGGAGTGGGATCCAACACCTTCTCCAGCTAGGTAAGGGGCAGAAATTGCAGGCGTTTCAGCTGAATTTTGAAAGCTGTTCCAGCTATTCTTCTTTCTCAGCCCAAAGCTGGAAAGGCTGCTGCCTTTTTAGAGTTACCAGCAGATTTCAGCTAAAGGGAAATATGAGGCAAACTGAAAGGTCATCGGACGTTGGGAAGCTGCCTCATATGGAGTCAGAGCCGGACTGGCCCATGGGGGTTACAGCACCTGTGGCAAGGCGCCAAATGTTAGTCCCTGCTAACAGAGGGAGAGGAGAGTCTTGTGGTAGCAAGCATGACTTGTCCCCATAGCTAAGCAGGGTCCGCCCTGGTTGCAGATGAATGGGAGACTTGATGTGTGAGCACTGAAAGATATTCACCTCAGGGGATGGAGCCACTCTAGGAAGAGCAGAAGGTTCCAAGTTCCCTCCCTGGCTTCTCTAAGATAGGGCTGAGAGAGATTCCTGCCTGCAACCTTGGAAAAGCCGCTGCCAGTCTGTGAAAACAATATTGAGCTAGATAGACCAATGGTCTGACTCAGTATATGGCGGCTTCCTATGTCGCTATGTTCCTATGAGCAAAGAGGCACCTTTTAAAAGTGGAAATTTTCTTTATTCAGCAGGGGTGTGGGGAGCAACTGGCCCTATCCATCCCCAGCACAGCATCCCTCCAGTGGATGCTGTCGATGTCTCTCTTACATTTCTTTTTAAGATTGTGAGCCCTTTGGGGACAGGGAGCCATTTTATTTATTTATTGACATCTATGTAGACTGCTCTGGAGACTTTGGTTGAACCGCGGTGTATAAATATTCGTCGTCATAAATGCTGCCACGCCCCATATCCTGATGGAAGTCAGCCCCCTTTCAAAACTGACCCTTTCAAACTTTGAAAGTAATGTGGGGACTGCAAGGAGTGTAAGCAGAGGTGCTCCTGGCAAAGCCTGCAAGAATCAGACTGGCCCTGAAGAGCTGCTCCGATAGCAATGATGGGGCATATATAGCACTTACAATAGCAATAGCACTTACATTTATATACCGCTTTATAGCCGGAGCTCTCTAAGCGGTTTACAATGATTTAGCATATTGCCCCCAACATTCTGGGTACTCATTTTACCGACCTCGGAAGGATGGAAGGCTGAGTCAACCTTGAGCCAACCTATCTTGAGCCAACCTATCTTGAGTCAACCTATCTTGCCACCTGGCCGCCCTGCCCCCTGCCAGTAAGCTGCTGCCTGAGGTGACCACCTCACCTTGCCTCATGAAAGGGCCGCCCCTGAGTCAAACCACTGGTCCAACTTGCTCAGTATTGTCTACAACTGATAACCCCCTGATAAATGAGCAAAGAGGCACCTTTTCAAAGTGGTGATTCTCTTTATTGAGCAGGTGGAGAACAATTGGCCCTCTCCATCCCCAGCACAGCATCCCTCCAGTGGCTGCTGTTGCTGGTATCTCTCTTAAGTCTCTTTTTAAGGTTGTGAGCCCTTTGGGGACAGGGAGCCATTTTAGTTATCTATTTATATCTGTGTAAACCGCTTTGGGCACTTTTTGTTGAAAAGCGATATCTAAATGTTTGTCATATTCGTACACTGAATGTATGAATGTGTTTGTCATATTCGTACACTGACTGGCACCCCAGGGTTACAGACACAACTCTTTCCCAGCCCTGTCTGAAGATGCCAGGGTCATAATCATGAATGTTATGGGTAGTTAAAAGGAATTCAGTAAGATTCAAGGGCTCCCCCCCCCCCGCTCCCCAGTTAGAATGATCGATTACTGATATTCCTCAGGAGCCAAATTTTAGCTAAGAGGTTATTGGGTCCCAACCAGCTGCTTGCCCACTGCCCAGAAAATGAAGCACACACTCCAGAAATCAAGTCAACACTTTATTTGAATTACATTAGAAAGAGTTTAGAAACGCTGATCCTGAAAATGTCTAAATGTATTAAAGAATTCAGTAGGTCTCTTGCCACTTCAGGTAGTCCAGTTATTTTTGGGGGGACGGCGGTAGGGGATGGTGGTAGCTTTGGGGATGGGGGCATGAGGGGAAACCCCCCCTTTTGCCTGTAAATATTGCTGCTGCCGGTGACGGGATGGGACGTGGTGTCGACAGCTGGCAGCAGGGAGGGTCAGGGGGTGAGGAAGGAAGAGTACCCCCTTTTCAGGCATCAGGAGTGGCGGTGGCCTGCTTCCGGACCCACCGGCAGCCCCTTCAGTAACATCCTGCTCATGGGGGCGTGGCTCAGTGCTCGGGCTCTGAAGCCGAGTGAGCTCTCCCCCTCTCATTTCAGGCAGCATTTATTTTCCATGCATGGGATGTTACCAGGGGGCAGCTGGTGGGGCCGGAGATAGGCCACCACCACTCCTGGTGCTTTAAAAGGTGAAAAAAGGGACACTCTTCCCTCCTTGCCCCCCCTCCCTGCAGCCAGCCGCCGACACCGCACCCCATCCTGCCGCAGGCAGTGGCGATATTTAGGGACAAAAGGGGGGATTTCCTCTTGCGCCCCCCTCCCCACCCCGCAGTGGCAAAAGCCTGTTTGCCTATGAGTGGCAAAGAGGTTAATCCGCCCCTGAAGTTGAGGAGGAGGGGGATTTGTATGCTTGAATACTTCCTTGTGAAAAAGACCTCCTGGCACATAGGGGGGAAACATATCAAGGATTAGGGCAAAATTGGCATCCTGAAAAAATGCTTTACTTATAATAGCATTGTTCTTCATTTGTATCTTGACTCTGTTTACACTAGGGGCATGCACAAAACTGGCTTGCCAGGTTCGGTTTCAGTCCAGACCAGACTTGAACTGGACTGGGCATGTTCGGTTTTGTGCACCTCCACCACCCTCCCCAGTTTCGCTCAGGTTCAAGCTGGTCTGGGGTTCGAAAAGTTATATATATATTTATAATTCACGGCTGGGCCTGGGGTAATTTTGCTGCCTCCAGGGGATGCCGCCACTGCAGGCGTGTGTATGTGTCTCTGAAGCTTCCCCTCGTCCACCAGCCTCCCCCATGTTTTTTCCGGGCCGGGCACGCAAATAGCTCCCTTCCCCAACATTATTGTATCAAATTCCTGGTTGAGGTTGCTTTTTAATCCCAACCCTGGGTATCGCTGCCCTGCCCGATGTTGCTGGCCCAGCTCTCTAATGGGGTTGCCCTGCTTATGTTGCCACCTTGAGTGCCTGTGTTTGTGAACATACATCTTTGTCACGTCATTTTTGGAGAGTAAAGCACTTAATGCCGCTCTTGCTATCTTGTCCCCTTTCTCTCCTGATTGACAGGAGGGGGAGCAAGGGACAGTGTGGAAAGAGGGCATGCCCCTGTATGACTTTGCTGTTTGATAGACTGACAAGCTTGGGATGGTATGTGGCAGCGTTTATGTTGCCAGGCAACTGCTTTGATGGATCGGAGACAAAGGGATGGGGTGAGTGCTCAGAGAGGTAGAAGGCGAGAAGCACCACTGCCATGGAACAGGTGCAATCCTGGGTGGGTCTGCACCACCGTTAGGGATGTGCACAAATTGATTTTTTTGATTCAATTTGTGCCCAAAACAAATCACCCCTGATCATCCCTGATTCAATCTGTTTTTGCTTTGCTTTGCTTTGGATTTGGACTGATTTGTACCACTTAACAAGGCCCTAGGGGCACCAAATTTGGTTGGTGGGTAGGTCCCCATGGGTGCAACCTACCACCCAAACCTCAAGGCAGTGGGACACTTGGTTGATTTTTAATGATTTGTTTAGTTTTTACTGATTTTGAACATTTCCGCCATAGGAAACAATGAGGATTCGAAGTTGCCATATCCTAACCCTAACACGAATCCCCAGCTTTCATTTTTTTAAAAACTATGCTCTAGTCCTTGTAGAACTGGAGTTATGGAGCAGAATGTGCAGTCATCATTTTTCAAGTATTTGGATTCTTTGGTGTATAATAACTTTTCCTCATAATGAATCCCTATGAGGATTCATTATACACCTTTGTTTGTTCTGTTCATTTTGACTAACATTTGTGCCAACTGCCAACTGCCATGTGCCACCCCACCCCACCCCACACACACCCCACCCCACCCCCCCACACACTGAGGTACTCAGTTTATTTTTTAGGTATTTTTGAAGTGTTTAGATTATTTGGTTTCTTCATTACACACCTTTATTTATTCTGTTCATTTTGACTCCACTGCTTTGCAGGTGGGGGTGGGGAGTTAGTGGCATCCCATGTTCCAACTACCCCCCAACCCACAAGCCACTGGGTACTCAGTTTATAGTTTGGGAATTTTTGAGGTGTTCAGAGTCTTTGATGTGTAATGAATCTTCATAGGGATTCATTATGAGGAAAGGTTATTAGACACCAAAGAGCCTAAACACTTGAAAAAAATCCTAGAACATAAACTGAGTAGTACCCCACTGCCTTGTGGGTGGGAGTGGGGTGTAGTTGGCACATGGCAGTTGATAGTTGGCACTTGTCGAAATGAATAGAAGCAATGAAGGTGTGCAATGAATCCTCCTAGGGATTCCTTGAGGGAAAGTTATTATACACCAAAGAATCCAAACACTTGAAAAATAGTGACTGCACATTTTGCTTCATAACTCCATTTCTACAAGGTAAGTAAGTAAGTAACTTTATTACGATCGTAGATCAGACAGTACAACAACAACAGAAAAGAGGGGAAAGAAGAGAGAGAGAGAGAAAAATTACATGAGACTACAGCGTATAGTACAAACAATGTAGCAAAACCTAGCCACGTTGAATGTAGTCTCACTTCTACAAGAGCTAAAGCTTAGCTTTTTTTTTTTTTTTTTTTGGAAAGCTGGGAATCTGGGGGAATTAATAGGAGGGAGCTGAATCTTGAAATGATTTGAATCGAATCAGGCGTGATTCGATTTTTACCTGAATGTAGCCAATGTACCTCAAGGGTGATTTGTTTTGTCTCCAAATCACCCAAATCAGCTAGATTTGTACCCGAATCAATTTGCACATCCCTAACCACCATCTCTATGATTACGGCTCCAGAAAGTGAACAAACCACGGTTATGGCACTGTCCGCATTTGGGTATAATGCTTCTGCCCCAAAACCTGAGGTTATGGTGCTGAAACTCACTAAAACGGAAGGTTCAAATTGGAGTTTAGCAAGGCAAACCGCAGGTTGCTGTTGCTACAAAACCACGGTTGCATGCATGCAGGCATAATGGAGTTCCAACCTCTGCCCTGTTTAACTGTCGGTTCGTGTTACATGCGAATGTGGTCTAGATGTGTATCCAGTTCTATCTTGGGATGATGGCAATATGCCAGTTATTTCCTCCTGTCCTTGCAGTAAGGGAAACTCAAACCTTGAGTGCCAAAGAACTTCTGTGGTGGTGGTGGTGGTGGTACAAGTCCCAGTACTATTTATACACTGCTATGGCACCTTTAACAGTAGTGTGGAGACGAGCAGATCTCAGCAGGTGCAGCTTGCCATGCTGAGGTGAGAACAGCTGCTCCTGCTCTGCTTCCCAATGATGAAAGGCACAGTAGACCTTGTTCTCCTATGGCAAGTCTTTCCCCCTCTGTTGCAAAATAAGTGAAACTGGTGAAAAGCAAACCATGGCAATGCCAGTGGAGAAACTCAGCTAAGGCCGGGATACAATCCACTTGTGGGTTCTGACCCACCAGCTGAAGACCTGTGGTTGGATGGGAAGATGAGACACTCTAACTCAAATCCCTGGTTAGTAATAAAGTCTATTGGGCAGCTGGGATAATTTAGCCTCTTTCTGCCTAATTCACAGGGTTATTGGGAGGCTAAAGCTCTGTGCTGAGTTCCTTGGAGTAAAGATGTAATGCACACTGAATGTATACTGAAATGCCATGGAGATTCCTCGTCCACATCTTTTGAAGGAGGGGCTCTGAATCTGGAGTCCCCAGATGTTGTTAGACTACAACTCCCATCTTTCTCACCCATTGTGGCTGGAGCTGATGGAAGTTGTAGTCCAACATTGGAAGACCGAAGACCTAAGATGAGAGCTTGTCTTGTGGTAGCAAGCATTACTTGTCCCCTTAGCTAAGCAGGGTCTGCCCTGGTTGCAGATGAATGGGAGACTAGATGTGTGAGCACTATAAGACTTTCCCCTCAGGGGATGGAGCTGCTCTGGGAAGAGCAGAAGGTTTCAAGTTCCCTCCCTGGCTTTTCCAAGATAGGGCTGAGAGAGATTCCTGCCTGCAACCTTGGAGAAGCCGCTGCCAGTCTGTGAAGACAATACTGAGTTAGATCGACCAATGGTCTGACTCAGTATATGGCAGCTTCCTATCTTCCTATATAAGATTAGGAACCCCTGATTTACAGCTATGAGAATCAGATATGCTCTGCTTAGAAAATAAAATTTGAGAATAAAACAGAACCAGCTAGCAAGGCAATCACATTGCCCAGGGCAGACATGAAGGGTTGGCATTTCTAGGCAGCTGAGGGTGCAGGACTTTCTGGAGAACCCACTGTCAATCTCTGAGAGCACCTTTCCCCCCATAGTCTTCACGTGGAGGTAGAGTGACTCTCCGGGAGCCCATCAGGCTAGTGCTATCCCTGACACTGCCCTTTCCCTGTGGTGCAAATAAGAGAACATCCTTTGATTGCAGCGAACTTCCCTTGCTTCCTCTCTTGCACTCGCTCTTCTTCCGCATCCTACCTTCGCTTGCTGATTGGTCACTTTTCTACTTACGTGAATGAAGTTATTGGGAATGTTTTTGGTTAACCCATTCCTTAATCCAGGCCAGCTTTTGAAGTTACTTGTCTTCCAGTCTAACAAACATCCAGCAGCAACAAACAGCCAGCAGCAAGAGCACTGAAAAGCAGTCTGCACTTGCCTCTCTGTACATAATATCTATTTCATTAAACTATTAATATTCCTGATTCTGCTCCACTGCCTTGCCCTCGCATACCACAACTCTTTCCCTTGGATTCAATAGATGTATGTGTGAATAGGGTAGCGAGAAACATACAGGAGGCAAAAGCAAAAGGAATATTACAACCAAGCAACCCCAGCAAAATCCTACTTCATTGGACACCGTTTTATATATTCGGCTGGTTGTCTCAGGGTGAAAATGGCCCTTCAAGGCCATGAGGACTAGCCACACTGCCTCTCTGACATTCTCAGTGTGCAGACATCAAAAGCAAAAACAGCCCGTCGTTCAAGGAAATAAACAGTTCATAATTGCTAATGTTTCCTTTTTGATAAGTAAAAAGCCTGAGCACATTAAATTATAAAAAAAAAATAGATTTCATTTCTAGTTTAAATACAGCTGCAATGATTCTTACGCACTGCACAGCTGTTCGGCATGCTGGCAGCTGTCCATATCTTATGTGTCCTATCATGCATTTTCCACTATTGTCTTTCTGACACATAAAGAATGTGCCTTTAACTCTTAGGGGGAAAGCTAGTTTGATTAATTCTTTCCCCAGGTATATCTGCAGCTCTATGGTCTTTGCACCCATTAGACAATTGCCCCATTTTGGTTCATGTATTGTATTGGATCATTAGGTGTGTGTAAGATCCCCCCCCCTTTTTACTATTCCATTCATTTCCATTAGTAAAATCACATTCATTTAGTTATTTCTTTAAAGTCACATTTGCTTCACCATTAGTGAATTAATTTTCATTATTCCCATTTGTTTTCACTTCCCTTTGCTTTCAGTGGGAGACCCTCTTTTTCTTTACTGATGTAATTTCTATATTTCCCACCCAACCGGCATGACATTTTCAGGCCTGCGGGACCTTTTGGTCTCCCATTGATTTCAATGGAGCAAGGTCACACTATGGAAAATCAGTGGTGGATAAAGACCCTGCATTTGGGAACAAGTCGAGGGTGGGGCAAACAGCAACCCATTTCTGCAGGCACACGAGCCAAGAGAATCTTCAGAGAGGGGTTGCTTTTTGTCCCCCACCCCCTGCTGTTTCCTGCCAGCAATCTCAGTGCCTTTGAAAATCAATGGGAGCTAAAGAACTGCATGTAGGAAAATGTCTGGAGGGGGAAAACAGCAACTCACAGCTGATGAGTTCTGAATGCCTGAAGGAGCTTCAGTGCATGCATAAAGCTTCTCTGTCCACAAGGGTCTTCAGTGAAGGGAGCCAAACCATGGCTGGGATCCAAAGAGCTCTTTTAACATGTCTCAAATCCTTGAGGGCACCCAGTGGGATTTCTGACATTGTTTCTCCAAAGAGCAGACCCTCACCGCCACATTTCTGGACATTTCTGGGCGGGTGAGCTGTGTCCCACATGTTAGATTTCTCAGACACAAATGGGTGCAGGTGCATGAGCAACTACTTTTCTGAGGGGGGGCCTCCCCCCCCCCGAGCAGCTATTGCATTGGAGGTTGCTTATCATGGAGTAGTTTTCGGCAGCTGACTATAATATTTTTTTAAATTAACCTACCCCACAGGTAAATATGAGATAAATATATATGTATCAATTTTTAGAATTGATGCATCTCAGTTCTACTAAATGTTTACAAAGCAATATACAATCATACAAATATCAAAACTATATACCAATAGAAATTAAAACCATTGTGACAACAGAATACAAAAAACCCCACCCCAATTACCGCAGAAATAAAATGAATGTAAGCAGGCAATACAAATCAATAATATGGGAGAACAAAATAGTCTAAACGCCCAGGAGAATATAAAAAAATCTTAACCTGGCCGCCAGTAGGTTTCATGAGAAATATAAATAAGGTGCTGGCTATAAAAGGGAAGAAGACTTTCTTCAGAAAATGGAAGTCCTGCCCAAATGAAGAGAACAGAAAGGAACTTAAACTCTGGTAAAAGAAACACAAGGAGACAATAAGGGAGGCAAAAAGAGATTTCTGGTCAGAGGTTCTCTTACCCCTAGACCTTGGGGCCTGGCCTGTGGCCTCCAAGGCCCAGTGGGGGGGGTCTTCTGCCACCATGAGCCCTCCCCCACAACTTCCACAAGTCCTCCCCCCATGGCTGCCGTGAGACCTCCAACCCGCTGCCATGAGGCTGAACCGCCAATATTCTATCCGCCATGTGCTCAGTCGGGGGTGGGGTGGGTGAGGTGAGCAGGTCTCCTCCCCCCCATAGCAGTAGTGGTAGGCAGAGGGGGAGTGGCTGCTTAGCCTGACTGCCTGGCTCAGCTGCCTCTGAGAACTGCGAGGCGCTCCGGTGCGCCTGCACAGTTAGAATAGAGTGTCTCAAGCCCATGGTGTCACAGTGGCAGCTAGAATATCCCGTGGTGTCACATGTGTGCCTAGAAGCTGCACATGGCAGCTAGAATATTGACAGTTTGGCCTCGAGGTGGCAGGGAGGAGGGTTCGCAGCAGTGGCGGGCGGAGGGCTCATGGTGGTGGGTCTTGCGGCAGGGGCAGTCCGGGCACCCAGATTGCCTAGGTGCGCCACTGGTTCTGGTCACTGTATCTTAAGAATGACATTGTGGAACTGGAAAAGGTGCAGAAGAGGGCAACCAAGATGATCAGGGCCCTGGAGCACCTTCCTTATGAGGCAAGGCTACAACATCAGGGGCTTTTTAGTTTGGAAAAGAGGCGACAACGGGTGGACATAATAGAGGCGCATAAAATTATGCATGGAGTAGAGAGAGTGGATAGAGAGAAATCTTTCTCCCTCTCTCATGACACTAGAACCAGGGGTCATCCCATGAAACTGATGGCCAGGAAATTTGGGACCAACAAAATCAAGTGCTTTTTCACACAGCGCATAATTAATCTATGGGATTTTCTGCCACAGGATGTGGTGATGGTCACTAGCTTGGAGGGCTTTAAAAGGGGATTACACAAATTCACAGAGGACAGGTCTATCAATGGCTAGCTCCAGCCTCAGAGGCAAGTTGCCTCTCAATACCAGTTGCAGGGGATCAAAAGCAAAAGAGAGAGATGCCCTCACCTCTTGTCTGTGGGCTTCTCAGAGGCATCTGGTGGGCCACTGTGTGAAACAGGGTGGTGGACTAGATAGGCCTTAGTCCTGATATTGAGGCTATTCTCATGAGCAGCGGAAACCAGGCTAAGGGAGCCCAGCCCGATTTCTGCTACTCATGTGCTGCAATGGGAGTTGTGCGGCTCCTGAAAGCCAGCCCTCTTAACTGCCCCCCAATAAACAAGGTTAGCGTAACATGTGCTCTAATAACCCTTTTTTGGTCATGTGTCACTGTGGCATGGCTCTGCGCTGCAGTGACTCACAAGTAAAACCCCGATGGGGAGGCTACAACAAGCGCCCTGGCATTGGGGGGCTTCCCAGAATGCCCTGTGCACTCATATGGGGCATTCTGGGACCTCAGGGGGCTGGGTTGGTGAGCTGCCTGCTCATGTGTGGGGAGAGCGGGTCAAACCCGCTCTCTCTGCAAACCCCCCTATGGTGCTTCACACTGATTGTGTGAAGCACCCCACTATGTCCTTGTGTTCTTATTACCTTTAAAGCCCTGATTGGCTTAGATCCAGGTTACCTAAGAGAGCGCCTTTTTCTGCAAGATCCCCGCAGGTCTGTCTTTGGGTGCTGCCAGTTCATCTTGGGATCGGCCCTTCTCAAGAGTTGCCCCTAGGTTGTGGAAGGTGTTCCCCATGGGTATTCAAGGTCTATCTTCTCCGGAGCTTTTAAAGAGAGTCATAAAGAACTACTTTTCCAGCTTGACTTTTAATAGTATATAAGAGGGTTTAATGGTTTTATGTTAATATTTTAAATCGTTTTATTTTGTAGTGCAAAATGCCCTGAGCCATTTTTGGATGGGCTTTGTTTCAATGAAATAAATAATAAATAATAATAAAATATGAGGCACTTCACAAATCTGTTTTTTTGGGGGGGGGGCGTTGATCTTCAGAGATGGGGTGCCACCACATGGCAGGACCTTCTCTTTTGCTACCCATCATCCATCTCACCTCTGAAGGCAGACCATCTGGGGAATGCCCCCTGTAAGCCACCTTAAGCTCCTCAGGGAAAGGGCAAGATATAAAAGTGCTCAATCAAGAACCATTTTTGAAATTTCTCCCTAACCCTTTTCTATATTCCTCCACAGCCTTCATTCTGTATCATTTCCTTCATCATTCTTTCCCCAAGCTACCTACTCTAAGCCACCCTCACCAAATCCCCCCTTTATTCTTCAGAATACATATAGACAGTTATCATGTCCCCCCTTTAGCTATACATATTTAGCTCTTTTAATCTTCCATCATAAATCAATCATTCAATTGCTTAGTCATTTGTCTTACTCTTCTCTTCAGTTCTTACCAGAGTGTCTCATCCTTGCTGGAGCTATACGAAATACCACAACAACGCTCAGACATGGTGATTTAGTGACTCAGACAGAAAATGACCTAGCCAAGTAGGAACTGGAGCCATTCTTCCACAGCATCATCTGCCAATAAAAAAGGCTACTTCCTTAAGGAGTTGGGGTGGGGGGGACTCCTATATTTCTCTGTACATTTATTTGTGAATGTCTGGCTGTCGTTCACATGCAGAAAAATAAATCCATTTTGCTAAAGTGAGAGCAAAAAGAAAGATATAAATGATGCACCACGGAACTAAAAGGAATGGTGCAATTTTCACAGTGCATAATCTCTTTTAAGTCACCCTAAATATCATTAACATGCAGTGGTAGTGAGAATATTATTGCTATCTTCTTATGGGAGGTGGTTCTCCAATTATGCCGGGGATTCTCAAATGCAGGCCCCCAGATGTTGATGGACTACAGCCCCCAATATCCCCAGCCTCAAGACCATTGTGGATGGGGATAACGGAAGTTGTAGTCCAGCAACATCTTGAGCCCCAAATCTGAGAACCCCTGCTTAAAGTTTTGATATTAATCACTCGTTAATGGGGGACAACTGGGAAAGTCAGCAGTGCTTAGCACATAGAATCTGGAATGATGCTTGATTCAAACTCACTTGCAGCTGTGTCAGGACACTGGTCTGTCCCATCTGAAAGAAAGCCCAATTTTAAATGGATGTTTGCATTATGCAACAATATCTGAAACAAGCTTCAGACCTGGATACCTCAAGAGTCACCTCTTCCAGTCTCCTGACCTTGCCCATCCATTGAGGTCTATCTTAGATGCCCTTTTTGGGGACTCTCAACAGTCAGAATGGAGGTGGGTGGGGCCTGGAGACATGGCCTCCTTGAAGAGTGCTAGCATGAAATTTACGGTGGTGTTGAAAATGGCAATTGCGGGAACAGTTTTAGGACCATTTCCATCCCTCGCTCAATTTCAAATGAAAAGTTCTCCGCAGGGTACTTGTGACTGAGCCTCCATTGTATTGATTTGCTGCTGTGTTTTAGTAATTTTGTGCATTGTTTTATTTATTGGTGTTATCATGTGACTTTATGGTCTTCGCCTCTCTCAGTGCTCCCCAATGCGCTTGCACTGTCATGGATGTGCAGTCTGGCTGGGCAGCCCTGGTCTTCACTACTCTACAAGCTGCGAGACCCCCACATCCACTTGCAAGATATATTTTTAACTGTACCCTTTTGGGGAGCCCAGAGTGGCTTACCATGGCAATCTCAGAGGTCTCCCATGAAGGCACAGAGCAGGCCTTCAGCTGCTTAGCTTCAAACAGTGCGACAAGAGAAGGAACCTATTCTCATGACCATATGGGGGTGGGCTGGAGGGGAGGAGGTCATCTGCACCTCCCAGATGACCCAAGCCCCTCTTTGGGTTTACTTACCCAACACCTACACAATCAGGCTGCTGCAAGCTCTGGGAGGGAAGAAAACCCTGATCTGGGTCCTTCATATCCCACAATGCATTGTGGGAGTAGTGGAGAGGCAGCCCTCAATACTGCAGCAGCTCTCCTCTCCCTGGCCTCGCTTTCCACAGATCTCTTTGGTAAAGCAGTTGGGGAACATTTTAAAATGTGCTGGTGCCGCAGACAACCCAAAGAAAAAGGTAGGATGGCTGTCTTTGTGTCTTACCTCATTTTTAACCTGGGTAGAGGATCTTGGCTACCAAGGTTTAGAACAGCGGGGTCGGGAGGGTTCCTGGTGCCTCAGACAACCACAGATTCCTGGGTTAACCCCCTCCTACCCAGGAATCTGTGGTTGTGAGAACAGCCTCAAGGTGTCACCAGGCCATTTACTGGAGTATGCAGCAAAATCACAGAAACATCATCCCATAATTCCATTAAAATATTATTTACACAATCAAAGCTGTATCTACATTGCCAGGAGATATTATGGGGGCAATAATATCTCTTGATTCAAAACTTGCTGGAACAAGATATTCTTTGCTTTCCTCCTTAAAAACCTGAGGTGTCAGGCCAAGGCAGGATTCTCTTGGGAGGGGCATAATGTTACTCTTAATAGACTGAACTTCCTGGACAGATGGAGTGCAGAGCAGAGCCCGGCCAAGGAATGCAGAAGTTCACAAGTGACAGGGTGGTCCAGTTGGGTGCAGTGGACCTAAGCCAAAATCCTGCCTCTAAGATGGGCAGGGGATCAGGCAGGCTGATACTTCTGGTATGTACACATTTAAAGAATTGACTGTGATGCACTGCAGTCAGTTCTTTAAATGTGTGCATACCAGAAAGCATCAGTGCATCAGACTCTGTAAGCATTGTGCAAATGCATCCATAGCGAACTGCTTCTGTGCAGTGCTCCCCAATATGCTTGCACTGTCATAGGTGTACAGTCTGGCTGGGCAGCCCTGGCTGCCACTAATTCTAGCAGCTCATCTGTCTCCCACCTGTCCAGAGTGCCTGGCCTTCTCAGATGGCTCTTCCGGATTGCATGAAAACCACACCAGCAGAACATTCCTTCTCTTTCTCCCTCATTCTTGCATGGGATGGAGTGGTGGTCCCCAGCTTAAATGACTTGAAAAAGGGATTAGATACATTCATGGAGGATAGGTCTGTCAATGCTTACCCCTGCCAACTGTAAAGAGGCACCTTCTTAACATGGTGATTCTCTTTATTTAGCAGGGGGAGAGTAACTGGCCCTCTCCACCCCCAGCACAGTAACTTCTGTGACTGTTGCTGGTGTCTATGTTATGTTTCTTTTTGGATTGTGAGCCCTTTGGGGACAGGGAGCCATCTTATTTATTTATTATTTCTCAATGTAAACCACCCTGAGCCATTTTTGGAAGGGCGGTATAGAAATTGAATGAATAAATAAATAAATAAATGGATGGATGGATGGATGGATGGATGAATAAATAATGGCTATTTTTAAAAATGATGCTTACGTGGATCCTCCATGTTTAGAGGCAGAGTATCTCTGAATGCCTGCTGCTGGGCGAGGGGCAACCACCAGGGAAGGGCTATTGCCCTTATGCTCTGCTTGTGGGCTATCCAAAGCAGGTGTGTAGCTAGGGAAGATTGGGCTCATGCTCGCCCCTCTCCCCGGCGGCCCCTCACACATCACATGCAGGGGGCGTTGCCAGTGTCCAGAAGCGCCAACTAATTTCCCAGCCATCTTTGATGTGGGCTGGGCATTTGCTTCATTCTCTCCCTCACCTTTCTTGGTGGGAGAGAGAGAGAGAAATCCCAGTCAACAATGAAGCCAGATACGAAATGAGGCTGACCAGAGCTCAGGGGTTGGGATGAGGGGTGAGAGGCAAGCCAGGTGGCTCTCAGGAGCTGGGCAGCTTGGGTTCTTTGAACCCATCTGCCCAATTATAGCTTCCCCCCTGTTGCAAAGAGGCACCTTTTAAAAGTGGCGATTCTCTTTAATTAGCAGGGGGAGAGTAACTGGCCCTATCCACCCCCCACCCCCGCCTCCCCAGTACAGTACCTCCAGTAACTGTTGCTGGTGTCTGTGTTATGTTTCTTTTTAGATTGTGAGCCCTTTGGGGACAGGGATCCATCATTTCTTTATTATTTCTCTGTGTAAACCACATTGGAAACTTTTGTTGAAAAACGGTATATAAATGTTATTGTTGTTCTGGGCTTCTGCTTGGCCACCATGGGAAACAGGATGCTGGTCTACATGGACCTTTGGTCTAGCTCCACAGGACTCTTTGTGTGCTATTGTATTCTCTCTCTCTTCCTCTTTCCTTTGCCCCTCTAATTTGGCTTTCCTTTGATCCCATTACATAGCCATATGTTATGTTTTTGTGATGTTTTTAAAGGGCCATGTTGGGAGATACCATAGTATCTGCATAACTTGAATTACTCTGGAGCTTAGAAAGGGACATGTGGTGAAATATGTGGCTGTATCCTAAGCTTACAATTCATTGGTCTCTTGTCTATATGTTGAATGTGTTGTTAAATTTATTGGCTTACAATATATATTGATTTTAAACACACACATACACATGCAGGAATAAAATGTTTATAGATCTTTTTAAAAAATCTGCCAGCAGTGGATTCTTCTGTCCCTGCAACCTGTGTAGGCAAGAATCTTTCTCAGGAACCTGGTCACCCTATTCAGATCACCAAAGACATCAAGGTTCTCCTTTAAATTAGATTTGCATGGTGCCCACTGGAGAAAAATACTCACTGCAGTTTCCAGAGGGGTTAGGATACATATTCCGCCCCAAGTTTGACAGAGTAGTGACTCTTGGCAATTTGTGTAAGCAAGGAAATTTCATCCTCTTCAAAGGCAAAACAGAAGCCGAGAGAGTCTATTTATAATTTGGGGGATTTTTGAAATCATAACTCTTTCATTAGAAACTGCCTTAAGCCCACAGACGTGGCAATCAAACACAGTAATATCCGGTGTCATGTTAGAAGCACCTTCTGTATTTTAGCAAACATCATCAAAGGGCTTAAGTTGAAATTAGGCAGTTTTTCAATAAATGTGCTGATGTTTTTAAAGGGCCATGCTGGGAGAAGCTGCCTATCAGGAAAAGGGGTACCAAATGAGTTTTTTCTTAATGGGGGTGGGACCCCGTATTGTAAACTGGGTTTTGTGTAATCTGTTGGAATGATTTTCTGGGCTACACATCTCACCCTATGGCGAGATCCCACAGTGCTGCAAATAAGCGGCTGAGGACAAGCATGGGACCAATTGCCTTGATCCTTCCCACCTGATCACTTCCCAACTTGGAGTGGTAAGTGTAAAGGAGGCCTCAATCCATCGTGAAAAGTGGTTCAGATATGCATATGCTTGACTTTCTTGACTCCACCATTAAATATAAATTGGATTTGGTTTCATTTCAGACTAAATTCCTGTCGGGAGTTGCTTCACAGCCTCACCCTGCCTTGGAATGCAAGCTCACCTGAGGCCACAAGTTTCTCGGCTTTCTTCTGCTCCAACCTTTATTGCACATCTTATCACAGGAAGCAGGAAGAAGCTGCTTGCAGGTTGGTCACTGGCTCTAGTTAGACCTCATTGGCTGGGACCTGAACCTGCTTGTACCTTTTTTTTTGTAGGCCTGCACACACTACAGCTCCCACAATCCATTGGCCACTATGGATGGGAATGATGGGAGTTGTAGTCCAACAACAGCTGGAGGAACGAAATTGTGCAGTCCTGATCTATGGTTTAGCTGTCATAATCCTAACCCATTTGGCCACTGATCTAGATTTCTTGCCCACATTTCAACTTCTGCCTCCTGAGAAGCAAGCAGAAATAGGTTGCATTCACACATAACATGGAACCAGGGGTCCAATGAACCCATGGTTCCGCTTCCCACCCCACCCCTGCTCTTATGTCAAAATGGAGAGCAGGAAGACTGCAGTCAGTGAGACTACAGAGGGGGAGGGGAACTGGCTGTGCGGTAGGGGTGTGCATTTTGGAATTTTCTTGTTTCGATTTGTACCCGAATCGAAACATCCCTGTTTTGTTTTGTACCCAAATTTTCTGAATCCAAATCAGCCCTGTTTTGTTTTATAGCCAATTTTTCCGAATCCGAATCCAAATCGATTTGGATTTTTAAAAAGGGTCCCAGGGCAAAAAGAGTGGGCGGTGATGGTAGTGTCCAATGGATGGAAGCTACCACCCAACTTTCAAAGGAATTAGGCAAAGGGCTGATTTTTTTGGTGATTTTTTTTTAAGTTTACACATCTTTAGGAATTTTCCCATAGGGAATAATGGGGATTCCAGCAAATGTATCGCTTCAAATCAAGGGGAAAGGGATGACCCAGAGCAGAGTGTGGTGGGTGGTAGTGCCCAATGTGGGCAAGGAAACTTCCAGAATTATTTCAAAGGAATTGGGCAAAGGGCTGATCTTTTGTGATTTGTTGAAGTTTACGTGTCTTTAAGATTTCTCCCATGGGGAATAATGGAGGTTTCAGCAGCCCCATAATTCCACTTGGGGGGCACTGGGGTTGCCCAGAGCGAGGGGTTGTGTAGTGCACATAGGTTGCCAACCACCCCCACACCCACAAGCCTGTGCGGTACTGGGTTTTGTTGTTTCTGAGGTGTTCATTGTAGATTCTCTGGTAGCATATGAGATTTTCAGTGAAAAACAAGAATCCACTCTCATATGCTACCACAGAATCTACACTCAGAACACCACAGAAACAGCAGAAACCAGCACCCCATAGGTTAGCAACCCTTCCCCTGGCCAATGTGGGGTCAGTAAAGAGTGGGAAGAAGCAAAAGAGCCAATGGGGGACAAGGAGGGAATTGGCAGCAGGTCAGCCCATGATTTAGGTCACTGATCAGAGGGCTGGAAGGGTGGGAAATTCAAAGAGATGTCAAACACAAAATGGAGACTGACTCAGAGATCACCACAAAATGGAGGTCCCAAACAACAAAACGTTTTGTAGCCGAAAGAGGGACGTTTTATTTTGTATACAAAACTTTTGGATCTGGAAAATGGGTGTTTTGTTTTGTCTACAAAACACCAGAAACAGGCTGTTTGGGGTACAAAACATTTTGTATTCGAAACGTTTCACACATCCCTACTGTGCGGGCTTCCTTCTTTCATGAAGGACAGCCCACAGTGCCAATGACAGCCAGAGAGAGGGAGGAGCTTCCTCCCTTAACTCCTGTTGCCTATGTAACACTGGCACTGCAAAACTGGAGTTAAAGGCAGTACAACATGCTACCAGCTGAAGGTACAAATCAGAGTCTGGGGAAGGAAACTGTGGGTACATTTTTGGTCGAATGTTGAATGCATTTGGAGGATCAAAAATTTCAACCGGAGGCCCCTTTGGTTTTGTGTTACATGTGAAATGTGGCCATAAGCCAAAGTCAGATGATCTAATGTCAGATGGGACCAATGGAAGGAGAGGGGGCATGCCTTCATCTTCTGCTTATGGGCTTTCCATTCCAGAGCCAACTAGAGGGCCTCTGTGTGAAACAGGGTGCTGGACTACAGGCCTTGGGTCTGAACCAACAAGGCTCTTCTTTTGTACTTTCCTAGGAACGATATGCATTCTGAGTTATGAACATCTGACTTACAAACAAATTTTTGGAACACAAAGTACATTTTGATCTAATGTTTTCTTGAACTTGAGTGCTCTTCACTTGATGACTAGAATATATGTTCCAGCTCCAGTGAAATGTATTGTTATTAAGCTGACCTTTAGTTGTCATCAGAAACAAAAGTTCTATCTCTGGTGGCCCATTCAGACATCTAAGTCAACATTTGATTTGGCAGGCAGTGAGGATGGTCACCACTCTATGAAGCAGCAGATACTGTAAAACTCCATACTGTGAAAAGGGGATTGGAACAATATATAATGAAGAAATGATTGTGGCCATGGCTGTGCCAAATTTTACTCATTTTCAGTTTTTATGGTAAATGTAGTGATTTTGGAGGAACAGAAATATTTTCCGAAATACAGGCACTTTCCAACTTATAAACACCCAACTTACAGACAACTCATATTTACAAACAAACCTCCATTACCTATTAAATAAATGAAGTCCCCAACTTACAAAAGCCAACCCTCTCATAGGAACTATATGCATTCTGAGTTAAGAACATCTGACTTACAAACAAACTTTTGGAACATAACGAATTTATTAGTTGGGGTCTTCCTGTACTTTTTTTTTTTTTGCTTTGTTAATACTGTATTCTCCTTTTTCTTTTTCTGTTTGGCGGTTGGCGCCATTGTTTCTCTTTGTCATTGCTATTTGGTGCCATTCCTTGACCACCCCCTCCTGATTTCTGCATTCTCTTTCCTGGATTAGGCCTATACATGACCTCAGCCAATCAAGAAGCCCAGGATGAATAATGATTTAGCTACCTGATGATTTAACTGAAGACAAATCTGGTCAATTCAGAGTGAGGGTAATATTTCACATTTTCCACACAGGTGATCTCAACCAAGTAGGGATCACACACTGTATAGAATAATATGATTGTGTGATGTAGTCAATTAGAGTTGACTATATGATGTTACAAGTGAGGGCAAATTAAGTCAATTCAGAGTGAGAAGAAGAGAGGGTAATGTAAATGAATAGATATTTCTGATGCTGCTGAAAATGATCCTGAAAATCTGTGAGTAGTTTTTGCTCAGCCCTAATGTAAATGTTATGTTCAGATGACCACTAAGGAAACTCCAGTATTTTTCATGCACATTAGCTCTTTGTTAAAGCATAGATTTTTCTAAAAATAACCTGCTGCTCAAAGCCTGCCATACTGAACACGTGGCAAACTTCAAGCCAGTGGATTCTGAGTGGCCATTTCAGTAACGACAGTTATATCTGCCTTTGCGGCTTTCTGTAATATTCCACTAGCCTGACATTTTCCATTATTAGGTCATCTACAAGAACACAGAGCACCTGCAGTGTGAAAGGTATTTGCCAGATTATAGAGTAGCATCATCCAGCCTTCTTTGCCAAACCATCATTTTGCTTGCAGCCTGAATTTTCAGAAGTGCTAAGTACCCTAGCCTCTTTTTGCCTCTGGAAAATCTCATTGGCATAAGCAGTTTCAAATCAAAGAGGTATCAGGAATGGCAAAAATCAAAACACACAACTGGCAGCAAATCAAAGCAGGCCTTTAAGTATTATGAACAAGTAGAGACCTGTGGCATGGTGAAGTGGGGGAGGAGGAGGAGTCAATATGGGAGAAGGAGCTTCCACTCTCTGCCCCCCTTCCTCCTCTACAAGGGCTTCACACCACATCCCTCCAAAGGGGTAGAACAAGAATGCTCCTTCCCCCTAGCTGAACCTTTGTCCTCCCATATCTTCTTATGGGTATGGCAGAAAAATGGAAGGAGAATCCTGTTCTCTCTCTGCCACCCACATTGGGAGGTAAGGGGGAAATGTTTGGGGAGCAGAGACTTCCAACATTCAGAGGTCAGGAGCTGACTGAGCATGCTCAGCTCACCTTCATCACTGAACCTGCTGCAAGGGCATTCCTTGGAGGAGAATCATGTGCATGGACAACCACAGTGGGGCAAAGATCAGCTCCATGCTCATTCAGTCCCTGCCCCCAAAGAGATCAGAGGGCTTGGTTTGTGTAGAGAGGCAGGGCATGTGAGCTCCATAGGAGCCATAAGAAGGGTTTGAGGGAGGATTTAAGCTCTGTCGCTTCCCCCACTATGTTGCTGCTAGGGAGAGGCCTCTAGCAATGCTAGATTTTTGTCCTTAGTCCTCAGACTGCATTGGGAAATAAAATACAGATACATGGACTGTAAGAAAGTCAGTTCCCTAACTAACAGAGGTAGCTTGCTGAAGGTAGCGAGCTGCGAGAGAATTTCTCTATGCCGACAGGCTACACACACCACAGGAAGGCTAAGCAATACCTGCTTGCTTGGGAAGAATTGTTTCAGATTGGCCTGCTGTTTGTCTGGAATCCTCTCGTGTGTGTTTTTCTTGGACATATTCCTGTTCCTTTACACCCATGGTAAGAAATTATTGTTTGATATTCCACCACCACCCCGCCCCCACCCACAAATCGCGAGTACATCTCTGCCTTCTAATAACCTCTCAAGGTTACGCATGCTAGTTGCGTTCTTGGCAACGGTTCAGGTAGTTTTCAAGATCTCTCTTGTATGCAAAGGGAACCTTGATCTGGTGATTAAGAGAGATTTATGGCCACAGCAACAGCAGCAGCAGCAGCAGCAGCAGCACTTTAAGTGTGTACAGCACTAGGTGAAAGGAAGAACCTGTCATTTTTATTGCCCTGGAACTGAAGTGACATCTTCAGAATGCTGATAAACTCTGGGCTAATGCCAGTCTTTAAACATCTGGAGGGATTTAATGCTAGTTGAAATGCAGCATCATGGGCCAATGGGGAAGCCACTTACTTAGGCCTGATATGACCCCAGGTTCAGTTCCCTGTTCTGCTGCTGCATGCTTGCTGAGTACAGCACGTCGCTTCATCTTTATGACCCTGGTCAGCAGCTAACTGTGCTTAAGGTTGCCAACTTTTGCTTTCAGGGACCAGGGACACAGGCAAAAACGGAGTCAGAAACAGGTTGGTCAGGACTAAAGACATAACCTCCAACATTGCACAGTTGAAAACAGAGAAATCACTGTTCAGTCTCTCCTCCCACCCCACCCTTACACATTGCTGAAGATACTAAGAGCTGGGTTGGAGGGCATCCTCCAACCCATCTCTTCTCTCTCTGATGGCCACTTCTTCCCCCTCCAGAACTTGCTTTTTCCCTTGCACACAATCACAAACCAGGAAAATGCACAGTTCCTGAACCAGGATAGGATGTTTGTTCTACCCTATTCCTAATCATGTGAATGAGCCCAGTGTGACTTTTGTCCAAGTACAGGAGAACCCCATTATTTGCCAGGGTTTCATTCCATGGGGGAGCTGTAGATACCGAATCTGCAAATAACAGGGCATTAGAGCAATGGGAATGGGGGGGTTAGGTTCCCGGGTGCAAAATATCAGCTGAAAATTGAATGAAAATCACAGTTTTTGCCCCTGGTTTTGCCCCAAATTTCCTCCAGATGATGCCCCAAAGTGCCATACCATGCTACGAAGTGTCCTACCACACTGAAACCTGGCCAAAAATAGGCAAAAAATAGTGGGTTTTGCCCCATTTTCAGCCATAAAATGGCTCCTGATCACTTCAGCAATCAAAATGGCAACTGGAAATTACCTCCAAGGTCATTTCTGGCCACCCCCAACATGCGGATATGTGAGTTTAACCCTTTATTAACTTTTCTTTCATGTATAACCAAGTCGGGTGCTAATTACCCAGCCACAGATAAGTGAATCCATGAGCGCTGGACCCTCAAATAGCATTGTCCTCCTGTAGTCATGTATAGGATTACAGTTAGTCCACTAATTGTAGTATATCAGTTGTTATTAATTATATCTATTAAATCAGTTGTAATTGAGTCATTAATGGAAATATGCATCAATTTGCATATAGCCTTCAGGGACATATTTTCAGCAGGCACAGTGGATTTCAGAGCAAAGGGGGGATTGATTAATATTGCCCCTCTGCTCTCACAGCAGCATAGCATTAGCAGTATGAGCACAGCATTAGTCTGGATGGCAGCCACTATCTTGCTTCTCTGTGACATAAAAATCTGTAAAATCAGGCATCATTTCCAAAAAGGAAAACTATGTAGAATGCCTCATCGAAGACTGTGCTTGTCAATCATCATCATCATCATCATCATCATCAGCTGCTCAGTTAATTGGAGACACATTTTTTAATCTATCCAAAGGTTTTTAATTTATTGATCTTGCAACCTTACTAGAAATCCTTGAGATCTTAAGGCACTCATGGCAAGAAGAGTCATACTTTACTATCTTGGGGAAATTATAGCCTATGGTTTAGAACAAAACGAAACAAAACAGAGCAGGGACTAAGATGTATCAATGACAGAGGTGCCTGAAAGGCAGGGAGTAAATTTGGGAAGGTACACCTAGAAACATTTAATAGATACTGCAACAATGAAGGCACCTAAATTAACTCCCTCTTTCTTTCTTGCTAAGAGCCTTGATCTGGAACTCACATCACACTATTTACTTGTTTATTTGTCTTAGAGAAAACAATTATCCCACCTGATCTCTCCACGCTCACACAACACAAGAAGAAGAGAATTCCAGAAGAATAGCTGTGTTTTTATATACTGTAAAAACAGCAATGAAGACACCTGGGCCTGGCCATCTTAACACCAAACACATTTATTGTGGTATGACATTTATTAGATGCATGAAGTGGACAGGAAAGAGGTCAGAAATAAAGGGAAATATAGTGTTTACATTTAGGATACTTTAAGCCAGGGGTTCTCAACCAGTGGTACTCCAGATGTTGCTGACTACAACTCCCATTATCCCCAGCCACAATAAATTGAAGCTGGCGGTGATGTAGTTCAGCAACGTCTGGAGTACTGCCAGTTGGGAACCCCTGCTTTAAACAACCAAAGCTTTAGAGACTGAAGGAAGCTTTCTAAAAGTAGTTGGGCTCCCCAGTTCCCACCCAACAGTGCTTCTCATCCTGGTTCCACATGGAAGGACCAAACCAAAGGATCAAGGCCCTTGTATGTTGCTGCCTTGGGCAGTGATTTCATGGGCAAAGAGATTCCCCCATCTGATCCCCCCCACCAGAAAAGTCTGGGAAAGGGGCCCAGCTACCTCAAGGCATATGGTTCTGGGAAGGATCATGGGTGGGTCAAAAACAATTTGGTTTTCATCATGCCATCTTGGTAGCAGTAGTTTCCTTTCTTCCTCCCTCTGTGGCCCATGTACAAGTACTACCTTCACAGACCAGTATTTATGATTGTAAGCAAGGGATATGCAGGGGTCCACTAGTAGATATATGTGGATTTTCAGTTTAAGATTCTCTCTCTCTCCCACCCCTCAGGTAGGCAGCTAGCTCCAGAGACTTTAAGATCCCTTCGGTGTCCCCATCAAATGAGGTGAGGCGGGTGGCAACTGGGGAGAGGGCCTCCCCAATGAAGTTTGTCTGGTGCAATTGTTATGGTCTCTTAGGCATCCGGTGAAGAGCTTTTAATTCACCCAGGCTTTTTCATGTTGAAAGTTTTTAAATTAATAGTTTTAATGTTCTGAAGCTTTGTTTTAATTTTTATGTGTTTTAACTGTATGTTGATTTTTGTGAGCTGCCCAGAGAACATTTGTTATGGGTCAGCTTTATAAAGTATTAGTATTCACAATAGTTCTCAGCTGATTGTTGACTAATTACTTGAAGCTCATGTGACCATTCCACAACTGTGCCTTGCCACACACAGCAAAGTCAGGCCTGATTCTTCCAAAATCATGTAAGATCAGTTAAGCCTTCTTTACACAATCAAGATTCAAATCTTGTCGTTGTTGTTCTAACCTAACAATGCTGAATAATAAATTATGCGGTCTTTTAAGCCATAGCCTATTGCTGACAACTGTGGATCACTCACATATCATTGTGTTTCAGTGGGGAAGTGTAACTATATCCTCCAATTATTGTTTATATAAAGGATGGCCAAAAGCTGACCTGGAGGGCCAAATTCAGCCTCAAACAAATGTCTGTCCTCTAGCGTTCCTGCCAAGTTTTCAGTAAAGGGTATGCTAAAATCTTACTCATAGTTTTACTTGTAAAGGAAAAAAAATGTTTCCGGTTATGAGAGATGGCCACCTTCTCCCATATGAACTACTGCATTTCTTAATGTCATCACAGGAGACCCTGCCCTGGAAGCTGATCCCACAGTAACAAAAAGGATGGTGACAAAAAAACAGGGTCTTTTCAGTGGATGCTCCTGTGGTGGGACATGCCCTTCCTAGAGAGACTAATCAGGCAAACTCCCTAAGAACCCTTTGAAGGCTTGTAAAGACCTTAAGGCCATTCTCATGACCAATACTCTTGGGGCTTTGGAGGGCTAGGGGGAAGTCAGGACACAACCTGCCTTCCCTCACATGAGCAACGGCTCACCTGGGCTCCGCCGTGTGCCCACATGATCAGCACGGCAGAGATGTGCATAACAGGGACCTGGAGGAGGAAGTCCTTCAGCATCCCACAATGCACTGCATGTCAGTGCAACAGCTCCTGGCTTCTCCTGAGGAGAGCTGGTCTTGTGGTAGCAAGCATGACTTGTCCCCTTAGCTAAGCAGGGTCCACCCTGGCTGCCTATGAATGGGAGACCTGATGTGTGAGCACTGTAAGATATTCCCCTTAGGAGATGGGGCTGCTCTGGGAAGAGCAGAAGGTTTCAAGTTCCCTCCCTGGCTTCTCCAAGATAGGGCTGAGAGAGACTCCTGCCTGCAACTTTGGAGAAGCCGCTGCCAGTCTGTGTAGACAATACTGAGCTAGATAGACCAATGGTCTGACTCAGTATATGGCAGCTTCCTATGTTCCTATGTAATCAACATCACTCTGATTACCAGCTCCTGGGGAGAGTTGTGGGGGAATCAACACCACCTTCACGCTCTGCTTGTGAGCTTCCCAGGCACATTTGACTGGTTGGTTTCTAGAGCCAGAATGGTTCAGCACGACAATTGTTATGCATTTGATCTGCAACTAAACTTTGTGAGCCAAACTGAACTTGGGCTCTATAGGCAGCACTCACTGGTGGAGAGCGGGCTTGGCCCCTGGGAGTTGCTGCAGACAGCCCCAATCAGGCACATGATCTGGGCTGTGAGGTAGGATGGAGCTTTCCCCCTCTTACCTCAGTAAAGACCAAGGTAAAACTATCAGGCAGCCCTGGTCTGGAGCAGCAGAGTGGGACCCGGTCCCATGGCTCCACATGAGCCTCTCTGCCCTGGTCTTCCTGCTCCTACCCAACTTTGGCCAGTTGTGAGAATGACCTCCTTCTCTTTTAGGAGGACCTTTGTGGGGTAATCTTGAATCTCTCTGCTTTCTGGCTTTTCAAAAATAAAAATAAAAATCTGTGGACATGTTTAAATGGTCTTAAACTGTATTTATTGCTTGTTGTGATCTGGCCTCAGTGACCCTTGTGGCTACAGGGCAGGATATACATTTAGCAAATGGAAATGAAATGAAATAATCCACATTTCAAAGATACTGTACAACTCTTTGCAGGAAGGCGCTGCAATACACTTCCAGAAGAAATGCACTTCTAGCCCCTGGATTACCAGCATGGTGTAGTGGTTAGAATGTTAAGTTAGGACCCAGGAAGGTGGGTTTCAATTCCACACTCAGCCATAATGCTCACTGGATAACTTTGAGCCAGTCATTATCTCTCAGCCTAACCTACCTCACAGGGCTGTTGGAGGGATAAAGGGGGGGGGACAGTGTGTACACCTTCACAAGGCCCTTGGAGGATGGGCAAGTGATAGATGTAATAAACAAATTAGGGGTTTCTCAGTCTCTTTAGGTTTATATCTTGGGGTACGGAAGTTGGAGCCTAGAAGCTAGAAGCTGATGCTCTAGCCCAGGGGTGGTGGAGCCTGATAGAACCGGGTTGCATCCAGGGGTGCTTGGTGGGGGAAAGAATGGCACCTGGAAGAACCCGTCTCTGGATGGTGCTTGGAGATACATTCTAATGGACGTGGTGGGGCAGAGTGAATGGCAAAAGCTCTCCAGCCATGTAGAAAATAGCCTGCCCTCTTGATTCCAGTCCCTCAGCCTAAGATTTTAAGAAGGCAAAAATGCTGAAAATTCAGGTGAAACCCTGAGATTGGTGGCAACTGTTATTATGATCTGGAACACAGAATGACTCCTGAGAATTGGACCCTCTTGTTGTGAATTTGGTGTGTGTGTGTGTGTGTGTGTGTGTGTGTGTGTGTGTGTGTGTGTGTGAGAGAGAGAGAGAGAGAGAGAGAGAGAGAGAGAGAGAGAGAGAGAGAGAGAGAGAGTGAGTGAGTTGGAGGGCCAATTTGTTACTGAAGAAGGAGTGGCTTGTGTTCTCCCCTGGGATTCTGCAAGAAGCAGGAAAATGGTGTGGCATAAATAGCGCTATGTTTACATGTGCATGCCATTCCATTTGGAAACAGCTCAAGCAGCTGGTCCTATTTTGCGACTAGCCTTGACTGGGAGTGCTTTTGGGCCCTGTGCAGGAGCTTTGTGATGATGGCTCCAAAGAAGAGCAGGTCTGTGCCTGCGACCCCAATGCCTTTGGAGAACCTGGCCACCGATCCACAACTGCCAGCCTTGCTTGCTGAAGGTTGTGCCAGGCTGGAACAACTGGAGCAGTGGTACAGTGCAGGACCCCTCCATGGTGAGTGGTACAATCTTGGGGGATCCTGGGGCAAGATTAGCAAGGGGGCCCCACATTTCCAGTTTTTTGGGCTGCCTCCCATGGAACATTGAGGATGGCAGGTCTGCCTTTGGAATGCTTTGCTTCTTATTCATTCAGGATTGAAGTGGCTACTGTTGTGGCAGCAGAATAGGTGAATGAAGTTGCCCTTAAGCAGATTGGCTACTGGTCATTCGGGGCATACAAGCTTTTTGTGTGTGTTGGGGGCTGTTGTAGCCTGCAAAGATGCAGGTTGGCATGGACACTTAATACTCTCACACCTCCTTTCTGTGCGTTTTTTCCAGATCCCAGCAGTGGGCTCACAACCACCTTGGTTGGTGAGGGTGGCAGGCCACAGCGTTGCCAGTTAAGCTTTTCAGTGCTGCAGAGACTCCATTGGGGATTCCAGCCCGCAGCGGATGTTCACTGGGAATGCAGGCAGGGGACAAGCTGGGGGGACCCCATCCTGCTAATCGATGACAAGACAGCGGTGACGCCCCCACCAGACATTCATTCTGGTCATCCTTTTGTGGGAGAATGACCTGGTGAACCTCAGGAGTCTGGAGTTGATTTCTATGATAGTGATCCTCTCTTCAAAGTGCTTTCTTTGTTTGGTGGATTGTTGCCTCGCATCCCATGGCTGGCGGCCAGAGAAATTTGGGGCTGTTAACAGGTCGAGGAACAAAATGAATGGCGAAATAGCCAAGATTGTGCCTTGTGGTGTGTGTTTGTGTGTGCTTATACAACAACCTGAGCTTCACATGATTCACCAGGTATGCTGCTCCTGCAGAGACATTCACCTTTCCATCTGTGCAACAGGCCTACAGCTGGCCTCACTATTCTTGTTGCTAGGCATCCTCGTGGCAGGATGGGTGCCTCTTTGTTGGGGCACCTGTCTGTGGCAATGGGAGCTGGAAGGCAGATCAATAATACTGCTTTAGGTGCACCAAAACCTGCCCCAGTTGGGTTTTTTAAACGTTGGATACCTCTGCCCCATGGGGATGCTATTACACCTGAGGCAAAATTGAGCTGAATTTCTCTCCTCCTCCCATCAGCAGGCAGTGTGATATATTCCCCCAGTCCCAGCCCAGGCTGATGAGCTCAGCAGTGAACTTAGCCGCATGGCAGGGGCAAGATGAATGTGTGGTTTTTGTTAACATGCACGTTCGGGATTTACTCATCTGCCTTCCAGCTGCCCATTTCGTTCTCTGATGCCTGTGCAGTTATTATTATTATTATTGTCAATTATGTTAGTTAATAAAGTTTGGCTGGGCAGATTGCCTCTGTGTGTGTGTGTGTGTGTGTGTGTGTGTGTGTGTGTGTGTGTGTATATAAAAATTACATTTTATATCCCGTTCTTCCTCCAAGGAGCCCAGAGTGGTGTACTACATACTTAAGTTTCTGGCATCTTCATTGTTCACAGTACAATATGGAAGTTGACCATTCCTGGTTTATATGATGTACTACCCTGGGATGAAACAGTAGCACATCAAGGTATCCTGACCTGGGGCGGAGCCACCATGAGTGAATGGGTTCAAAGAACCTGGGCCGCCAATGGAAAGGGTCGCCGAAGCACACGTTGAGCATGATGTCACGTGCAAAGGGGGCACGGCTCGATTGCCAGAGGGCTTGACCCAACCCTCGCAATCTCATTTCCAGCCAGCGTTTGCTGGCTGGATCATTCTATTTCGCTTCTCTTCCCTCACTGGAGGGAGGGGAAGGGAAATAAACACAGAGAAGCAGCAAGCGCTGGCTGGAGATGACATCAAGAGAGCTTGCATGGGCTCCATGGAGCCTGGGCCCCACCCACTTTACGCATGACACCACATGCAAAGGGGGAGGCACCTCGGTTCCATGGTAATAAAAAGCAACTTCCCTTCCCCTCCCTCCAGTGAGTGACATCACATGATGTCACACACAGAGGGCGGGCTGCTGGTGAGATGGAACATGGGCCACCGCTCCGCTGGCTACACCAGTGTTCCTGACCTTGCCAAGTATTGGCAATTTCAACTTTTTATTCGCCTCCTTGATTTGTAACAATTCAAAAGTTGAAGCAAATTCAAGTGGTGTTATGGCAAGATAAATGATGGTGTAAATGGGCCATCAGTTAATACAGTTTTAGCAACCTATTGTACACACGATCAAGGGAAGTTGCATAATCAAGACATACTTAATTTATGGGAATCACTGCCATAAGAGGTGACGATGACCATAAGATGAAATGGCTTTATAAGGGGATTAGGCAGATTCAGTGAGTGCTGGACTAGGACTGGGGAGACCCAAGTTCAAATCCCCATTCAGCCATGAAATTAGCTGGGTGACTCTGGGCCAGTCTCTTCTCTCTCAGCCTAACCTACTTCACAGGGTTGTTGTGAAAGAGAAACTCAAGTATGTAGTACACCGCTCTGGGCTCCTTGGAGGAAGAGCGGGCTATCAATGTAATAATAATGATGATGATGATGATGATGATGATGGCTTTATTGAAACTGGATACAGTGTTTCTAATCCTTCAACAGTGAACCAAACATCGAACCAGAATGCAAAAGTTTCAAACACTGAACCAAAATGTAGTCATTATTTTGCAATAAATGACCAGATTCACTGAGGACAGGTCTATCAATGGCTACTAGTCTTGATGGCTGCGGGCTGCCTCCTGGCTCAGAGGTAGGATGCCTCTGAATACTAATTGCACAGGAGCAAGAGCAGGAGAGTGGGCATGCCTTCACCTCTTGCTGTGGGCTTCCCAGAGGCACCTGGTGGGTCACAGGATGCTGGACTAGATAAGCCTTAGACCTGATCCAGCAGGGCTGTTCTTATGTTCTTATAGAGTAACATGGTGTGCTCATATGTACATTCCAGTTGGGAACCATTTCTGAATATCATGTCCTTATTACCTTTTCAGCATGTCATGGTGTGGGATTGGACTTGTAGCATGTGCTGAGTTTATAGGGAAGGGAGATCCAATGGCTCACTTATAGCTTTGGGCGCCCCTAACAAACGAGGTGAGGCGGGTGGCTACTAGGGAGAGGGCCTTATCATCCAGTAAATGGTGTTTATAGAGAATATCTACATGCTTCATTTGGTAATATAAATGAAATATGAGTACAAAACCAGAATGGTGAAGGACTGGCGATTTTCTTACTGGGTGACCTAAATAAGAAGATTCCTAATAAAATAAAGAGAATGTCAGCCTTCCCTTTCAAAATAGGCTTTTCTAAAGCCTTCCATTATTTATGGAGGTAATTCTGTGACATTTATTGGCCTCTACTTTTCTACCTGTGGCATATTATATTTGGGCTGATGTGGATTAGTGGATAGAGGATAAATGCCCAGTGCACTGCAGATGTATGGGTTTAAGGTCCTGCCTTAGGACAGAAAGTTGGCTCTGGCAGGTTGAACATGGCTTCATTGTTGTTGTTATTATTATTGTTGTTGTTATTATTTTATTTATTTCGGTTTTCAACATAGAAGTTCTCAACATGATTTGTACAGAAAAATAAATAAGATGGTTCCCAATCCCAAAAGGGCTTTCTTTGGCAGGAAGGTGCACCAAAGACATGATTTATACACAGAGCTGGCCTTGCTGCTTACTGGTGCAATGGAGAGTGTTCTGGACATGGCCTGGGAGGATTTATTTATTTATTATTTGTTTAATAAATTTGCATACCACCTACTACCAAAGTCTCTAGGCAATTTACAGCATAAAACAAACTAAGAATAAAACAAACCAAGAATTAACAGTTAAAACATATAAAAACCAGATTAAAATATCCATAAAAATACCAAACTACTAAAAAGCTTGACTGCAGAGATATGTTTTCAGTTGTTTCCTAAACACCAACAGGGATGGAGGAGCTCTAATCTCAGCAGAAAGTGCCTTCCACAGTCCTGGGGCAACTACAGACAAGGCGCACCTTTGAGTCGCCACCAGATGAGCTGGCGGCACCCTCAGATGAAGCTCCCCTGAAGATCTGAATAGGCAGTGGGGATATGGGTTCGAATCTCTCTCAGACTTTGCAAGTCACTTACTCTCAGCCTCACTTATCTCGTAGGATTGTGGTCAAGACAAAATGGCATAACTCTATGCTGTCCTGAGTTGCTTAGAGAAATGGCAGGATACAAATGTAAGAAGCAAAACTTTATGAAGCAACTAGTCCAGCTGCAGAGATTTCAGGGAGAGCACTAATTTCCTGCTTCCAGAAATGGGCACCACTATGACTTTTTGCTTTAAATATGCAGGGAGTCCCCAACCTACAAACAAGTTGCATTCCAAGCATTTGTTCGTAGTTGGATGTTCATAATCTGGCATGCATATTTTCCTGTTGGGGTGACATGTTTGTATGTGCGAGTTGGCATTTGTAAGTTGGAGACTTCATTAATTCCATATGTAATGGAGCTTTCTTTGTAAATATGGATCATTTGTAAGTCAGGTGTTTGTAAGTTGGGGAGTGCCAGTACAAACAAATCCTGTGGCTGCCCTCTTTCTGCCTTGTGGAAAAGGAGCAGTGTGGTACAGGAAGATCTGCAGCAGAGCTGATTCTCTGCACATAGATGACTTCATCAAGAGCCAAGCACAGCAGCTGTGGCTCAGGTTTGCTGCTGAAAGTTGGTCACTGGGTGTTCTGCTGCCTGAAATCTGTGTGCCTTACTTATTCCCACCCAGGAGTATAGATCTTTCAGTATCCAAGGGCAGAAAGCGGGGGAACCAGATGCCTTGAGTAAGCCTGCCAAAGGCCCAACAAGGGTTGTCTGTCCAACCTGCATTGGTAGCATTGCTATTGTTGTTATTAGACAGAGAAAAGAAGTTGAACCATATATGGAATTCTGTGCCATGGAATGTGGTGATGGCCACCAGTTTGGATGGCTTTAAAAGGAGCTTAGACAAATTCACGGAGGACAGTTCTATCCAGGGGTGTAACTATAATAGGGCAAGGGGAGACAGTTGTCTGGGGGCCCACTGCCTTGGGGGAGGGAGCCCAGAGGCAAGTCACATGACTTACTCCCCCAGCCGTGCACCCGCCTGGGCTTCCATCAGTTGCATTCATCCTCCAAAATTGATGTGAGTGTAAAGACCTGGAGCTACCAGAACAGCATGTCTTTCTGCATGAACAGCATGTCTTTCTACCAGAACACTATGTCTTTATATATATTTCACTATGCTTTTTGTTACCACTATTCAGCCTCATTTAAGATTTCTTTACTTCATGAGCTGAGCTTCAGTGAGGGGGGGTCCTTTTAAAATCTCATCTCTGGGCCCACTCCAACCTTGCTACACCCCTGGGTCTATCAAAGACTACTCATCTTGGTGGCTATAGGCTATAGGCTTGGAGGCGGAATGCCTTCCCCAGTTGCAGGGGAGCAACAGCAGGAGAGGGCATGCTTTTATCTCTTGCTGGGTGGGGGGCTTCCTAGATGCATCCAGTGGGCCACTGTGGGCAACAGGATGCTAGACTAGATAGGCCTTGGACCTGATCCAGAAGGTCTGTTCTTATGTTCTAAAACCAAGGAAGCAATCCACGCAAAGAGCAGATAAAAGATTTAAAATGCAGGGTAAACAAAAAGATCCTTGCCTAGTACCAAAAAGATAAATGTCTTAGCACCAGGTGCCACCATGGAAAAGGCCCTTTCCTTGGTTGGCACTCATCTCACCTTAGAAGGCCAGGAACAGAGATGCTCTTACCCCTGGACTTCTGGGAGGAAGTCAGGGCCTCCATACCCCCTGGGGACCCCCAAATCCTTTTTAGTCTGCCCCAGATACTGTGGTTGCCACACAGCGTGCTGTGCCAGGAGGCTGGGCATGACCTCTGCTTTAGAGACAGAGGGGAGAATGGGGAAAGAAATAGGTGGGATGGGAATATGTTAAGTTGTTTGTTGAAATGTTTCTGCTACTGCATATTTGCATAAATATACCTGTTTTACATTCTTATGAGTTCAGTTGCTCTTTGTGCCCTCAAGAACCCACGTGTTAAAAATACTGCATGTGTCATGATTTGTGTGTAGGGGAATGATGCTTAACTTACCGTGGGGGTGGGATTCCAAAGGCCTTCAGGTCCAGGCTCCAAAATTATCTTGGTGCACCTCTGGCCAGGACACTCAGAAAAGGACATCTGGGAATTATCTTCAGTTCATTTGTAATGTAGCCAACAGCAGGTCTTGAAACCTTGGCAGGAGTCTTGCCTACTGTGAAATCTTTTTGCCTGCCTCCTTACTGAAATCTGAAATGACGCCCTGCGTGCTAGTGAGGCCAGCGCTGCTTTAATGAAGCAATCCCCCTTGGGGGAGCTGCACACTAATGATCTGTTTCTGCTCTTAGCTGCACCTATAGGAATTTCACTGATTTAGCTCCTCCAGACATACATTGGTGTCACACCCCAAGCATAGCTTTATGTTACTCACAGGGTGTTATGCTACCCAGAGGGCAATGAAGGCTTTACGTTACCCAGAGGGTAGTGAAGTTGCTTTCCAGAAATGATGACAGAAGGAATGAAATGAGGGAATATACAATGGTGAATTAATTGTAAGAGCTGCACATTATACAAGGCATTTTTCATTCCCTGTGTAAGTGGCTTGCCAAAGGGCGTACATGTTACTGCTACAGCCCAAGTTACTGTTATAGCCAAGGGAGGTACAAGACGTTGCTGTGTGAGTGAGTTGCCCAAGGGCACAGAAGCTGTAGTTCAAAGATACAGTTGAAGGGGCATTCCTGGCTTTTCCACACGTATAATATTCTTCTTAGAGTCAATTATTTTTCTTTCCCAGATGGCTGAGGGAGCTGTTGAAAAGGAGCCCAATGCAGTGGGTGACCTTAATATTTTCCCCGTTTAAATCCCTGCTGTTATGCAAGGTGTTAAACATAATGGTACTTGTGGCATTCCCCTCTCCAAGTATAGTGAATACCTGCTCAAACAAGTAATATCCTACCTAGCAGTACTGACAGAGAGAAGTTGAGAAGTTCCAGGACGTCCAACGTACCTCTAGGACATTCACTGGAATCTTTCCTGAGCCAGTTCTAACTAGATCTTATGGTGGAGAGCTAGCATTGCACAGTGTTCTTGTGTTTCTCGAATGGCCACAGTCCAATGCATGGTTCCATGGAAATAAAGGGTTCTAAAGCACACATAGGTTTGGCTTGCTTGACTGCCACCCTTATCCTTGCTTATTGCTAACTTCTGGATGAAAACAAGAAATGTTGCATCGATGAGATTGTCATGGTGGGAATGAGGATTGTTGGGAAGGAAAACAGAGAGCTGTCTTGGCCAAGTGGGAGCAGTGGGAGATGGGGAAACATGGTTTGGAAGGCTTCCATGTTAAACATTAAAACAACAACAACAAGGAGTCAGGTCATGTGCTCCATGTCTGGAGGCTGGGTGGCATGGGGGGAAAATGTCTGTGTCTGAATGTAGTTTGAGAGTCTACCGTGAACTGATGAGGAGCAAAGATGTATGCATACTACAGAGCATGAATAATGTGCACCGCTCTCTCTATATGGCTAGAACACCAGCACAGACCACAGGTGTCACAAGGTTACCCCCTTATCTTACGCACTGAATACTCCTGTTCAATAAAGATAGTCTAGAACAGGGTTTCTCAACGTGTGGGTCCCCAGATGTAATTGGACTTCAACTCCCATAATTCCCAACCAAAGGCCACTGGGGCTGGGGATTATGGGAGTTGAAGTCCAATAACATCTGGGGGCCCACACGTTGAGAAACCCTGGTCTAGAAAGATAAGCTCTTTTTCCAGGATGATTGTCTGCCATTACTGATCTTCCTTTCTGAGAAATGTCTGAGACACTCCAAGGCTCCCAGGGTTGAATACCAGTGGCTCAAGAAATTGAGAATTGGAACCTTTTCCACTTAAGCTGAGGACCAGGGCTGGCACCAGAGACCAGCTAACCCAGGCACTGGCTGAGGCTCCAGGACTATCAAGGGGCCTATAGCCAACTGTGGAGGCCCTGGTGGGAAATAATGGTGACCATACTGGCAGTTACAGTACCTTGGAGCACGCTTGGGCAGCAGCCATTCTGGGGCTATCGTTTTCCTAATGCAATGCCTCCACCGTTGTGTTCTGTAATGGCAGGGGCCTTGCACCACAGGTAAAGGAAGATGGCAGCTACCTTACCCCTGTGCTGCTAAGGGGCCTGCAAAGGCCAAGAGTCCCCACAAGCCTAGTGCCAGAACTGCTGAGGACCAACCCTGAGGAAAAAAGCATGTTGAACAAAATAGCTGAGAGCTCATTTTCCTTGCTCTTGTGGTGCTGCCACTGAGGGAAAATGGTTAAAGGCAAAAAATGTATTGTTTGCTTAACACATGCTGCTTTGTGCAAGTTCAGCTGCTTGACCCTGTCATCAGCCTTTGTGTGTGAGGCAAATGAAAGCACGCTTTTGCCCCAAGCCTGCACTTGAAGGCTGGATCCACAGCCCTGTGTGCCTAATCTTAGCAAACAAGCTGGTACATGCATGCCTAAAATGTATTTACACACACACACACACACACACACACACACACTTTACAAATTGGCGGAGATTTGCTCTCTGTGTCTCAGGTAGAATGCTAAACTTCCTTTTATGTATTCAGACCAAAGCAACTCCTACGACTTCTTTCATGTGCCTTCCAATTCCATGCAGAAGGTTTGCAAGGATGGCTCCCAGTCAGACTCTCAGCGCACCTTGCACCATGGTATTTGCAATGCAACAGACTTTTGCAGTATTGCTAAGAGCGCCCCCCCCACACTTTCTTACTTGATGAGACAATGAACTGATGAGACAATGAACAGGAGAGCTGGTCTTGTGGTAGCAAGCAGGAATTGTCCCTTTAGCTAAGCAGGGTCCACCCTGGTTGCATATGAATAGGAGACCTGATGTGTGAGCACTGTAAGATATTCCCCTCAGGGGATGGAGCCGCTCTGGGAAAAGCATCTAGGTTTCAAGTTCCCTCCCTGGCATCTCCAAGATAGGGCGGAGAGAGACTCCTGCCTGTAACCTTGGAGAAGCCGCTGCCAGTCTGTATAGTCAATTTTGAGCTAGATGGACCAATGGTCTGACTCAGTAGAAGGCAGCTTCCTGTGTTCCTGTGAACAGTACAGGTTGGATGCTTAAATGCTGACCAGATCCCAACTTATTGATCATGCCTGGCTTATTTGATATGACAAATTGAAAACAGCACCTGGTCTTGTTGACCTCTATACAAGCCACCTAAGGAAACGTTTGCTCTAGCAACAGACACCATTTTCATTGGAAACCCCATGGCATTGTTGGAAGCAACACATGTGGAAAGGCTTCCATTTGAGTGTTCCTTAACTACCATCATACCTCTGTTTTTGCATTGACTGCTATTGGCCCAATTACAGCTTACTTTTCAGAGCTCTTTAAGGAATGGAATTTGTAGAAAGGTTAGTGTGTAACTCCTTTGAGATCTTGTCACATAAGCACTTATTCAAAGAGGAAGAATGTGAGATGGCTCAGGAGTACCTCATCTCTCCAAAGCTTGAGCATTATCTTTCAATTAATTTCAAAGTGTGATTGACCACTTTGACACATCAGAAACTTTTGCAGGTTCAGGCGTGAATCCCAGAATGATAGATTCTGTGAATGAACTCTTAAGTGGACTCTGTGGTTCAGGACCATCTGCCATGCTATCTGCCATGCTAAAGTAACCAGTACTGGAGGTAGCAAGTAGAGCCAAGAACCTCTTATCCCATCATATTTGCAGTGTAGATAGTTGAGCACAGTGCACAGGATGAGGTACATTGGAGTGCAATAGATACCTGTTTACCTGCAAATGTGTAGTACTAGTGTGCACCTAAGGGTGAGTGCATGAATGCATGGGATTCTGTCAAGATCTTCTCTACACTCTGACTGCACACAACTTTGCCTAATCTCTGGAAACAAGATGGCGTGTGCATGTTTACAGGAATGAAATTTTCACTGATTGGTCGAGATTTGCTCCTTAGATGGAACGTTAGCCTCCCTTTTGTTAATTCAAACCAAAGAACCACCAGCTTCTGTTATTCTGTTATTGTTACTTCTATTATTACTCATTACTCTTTATTTGTGGTTTCAGTTGTACATCCTTGTTCTAGCTGCTGCTATGTTTCTGAACAAAATACAAAGTATGGGTTATTACCTAAAAGCCGTGAATGGTTTAGGTCCAGGTTACCTTAGAAAGCACCTCCTTCTACATGATCCTCACCGCACATTAAGGTCATCTGGAGAGGTCCACCTCCAGCTGATTGATTTGGTGGTGATTTGGGCTCAAGACTTCTCTGCAACTGTTCCTAGGCTGCAGAATGTGCCCCTCATAGAAATCTGTGGCATAACCACATTGCTAGCCTTCAGGAGAGCCCTTAAGACTTACTTTTTTGGCCTCTCCTTCCAGGGTTTTTTTAAACTGTTGTAAAACTGATTTAAACTGTTCTATATTATTTTAGTTTCTGACAAGTTTTGTTTTATTATTCATTTTGCTAATTTTAATTGATTATGTCCTTGTTTTGCTTGTTGTGAATTGCCCAGAGCTGACAGATGGGGCGGTATAGAAATATGATAAATAGACAAAGCGATAGAATCTAATTGACTGCTGTCATTACAGAAGCCAAAGAAGTACCTGCGTATCACAGAAAGAGAACAGCACACTCAAAAAATTTATTATGCAAAAAACTATGTTATGGTGCTGTTAAGAACATAAGAGCATAAGAACAGCCCTGCTGGATCAGGCACAAAGCCCATCTAGTCCAGCATCCTGTTTCACACAGTGGCCCATCAAATGCCTCTGACGAGCCCACAGGCAAGAGGTATGTGCATGCCCTCTCTCCTGCTGTTGCTCCCCTGCAACAGGTATTGAGAGGCATTGTGTCTCTGAGGCTGGAGATGGCCCACAGCCACCAGATTAATAGCCACTGATAGACCTGTCTACCACTATTGACCAATGCTGTGAGCTTCTTGGTTAATACAGGCTCCTTAAGGAGTAGCTTCTCTGGAATGAACCTTCCCAGGTGCTAAGATAGACAGGAGGTGTTCTACCCTGCATTTTTTCCAGTTGAGGAACATAGCGAGATCTATGGGACATTCTCAAGGCAGGCATTCTCAGCAGTTGCACGCACTTGCACATTGCTCTGAGCACTTATTGGCAGAAAGTGTGACTAAGACGTATGGTAACAAGATAAGTGCTAACGGTTAAGGCTGTTACCGGGGTTGTCAGCCAGACTGGCGACTCTTATACGGGAATAACTAGATTCAGGTAAAGGTGCCTGGCAAAAGAGGATGTCTTAAATTGTATATAATTGAAATGATAACTTCCATTAAAATATTAATTGGAGATCAGGTGAGCCCTGTAATTCTAAATATTTGGTGTACCTAGGTGCCAGTTCCTTGGAGTATCGGGGCCAGATGCCAGGCACAGCTTATTTCCTCTGGTTATTCTAAGTACTTTGGGCCTGTTCTTGCGTGCATACTTGCCATTTGATGACTTATAGCATCAAACGATGGCATCATGACCCCAGATGTGGGAAACCCCCCAGTTCTCACAGTCTTGAACTATCTGCTTTGACCCAGATTCTGGGTGACCTCTCACTCTTGGGCTTCCCCATACTAGGAGAACCAGAAGAACCCAAGCCAGAACCTCTATCACAACCAGAGGACACAACCCAGCTTTGACTCAGAGGTGTCTCCTGAAGACTTGCCAGCCCTAGCAGAGGTCTCTCTGTGCTGCTGGAGCCAGTATTTAGAAAATTGGGCAAGGCCCCTTTAAGCAATAGTGCCTTCCCTAGGGAAGGGGTGGGGCCAATTCATGCTGCCAGGACAGCAGCCATAAAAACCAGCAGTCTGTTCCAAGCAACCATTGGAGCAACATCCCTCTTATGTTAGTAGACCTAGCTCTTGTGGGTTCCTACTTGGAGCTAGCAGCTAACATCTTGATCCCTTTCCCCCTGGAGCTGTCCAAGGTCTGTGTCGCTCCCAGGTCTGTGCCTCAGTGGACCTCCCAGGTCAGCCCTAGAACATGCTAGATCAGGGTTTCTTAACCTTGGGCCCCCAGAGGTTGTTGGACTACAACTCCCATCATCCTCAGCCACAAAGGCCATGTCTGAGGATAATGGGAGTTCTAGTCCAACAACATCTGGGGGCCCAAGGTTAAGAAACCCGCTAGATGACTCATGTGTGTGAAGGAGACTTCATAATTCCATATCCCACACATAGAACTTTCATATTACCTGAACCACACTGTTTTTCAGTAACATCAGTCCACACATTCAGTAGCAAGTCTAAGTGCTGAGAGATCAAGTCATAAGAAATCATAAAATGAAGTACATTTATGTGTGACCGTTGCCTTTGTTAATATGGGACCCTTGCAAATATGGTGGTACAGCTGCCAGAGTTTTCCAGGCAGAAAACCAATCCAAACTTCTCTTGGATCATGAAACTCACTAGCCGGACATGCCACATTCTCAAGTCCGAACTGGATGTGATGTCAGAAATCACTAGACGCATCTACTAGAATGGGTATTTTATTAATTGCTGAAAATAGCTTTGAGAGGGCTGACTTGGACAGGGGCCACAGTATAAGGGGGGATAGCCTCCCCCCACCAATCCCCAATGCAAATTGCTCCCCCTGAGCTGCTATTAGCCACACCATGGGAAACACATAGGCACCCACTGGGCCTGTATGTTTCCCCTTTACAGCTTATAACAGCTCAGAGGATGGGGGCTATTTAGGATGTCAATGCAGGAGGAGGAGTTAAATCCCCTGTTTTCCCCTCATGTGTTCGCTATAATGGATGGCAAATGCCTGAATAGGGCTCAGTCAGTTTTATTTTATAAGCATTGTTGTGGTTTCAAAATTTTATCCTGTATCTTTAGCATTTATGATTGAGTGTTGATAATACAGAAAGGGTTTCCTGTAGATTTGATGTGCTTCACTTAAACACCCTTCATTTCTGAAAACTGCGGAGTTAGCCAAGCATGATTTGTTGTTGAATGGGTTTTTAGGTATATGTTACAACTTTTTGAAGCGGTAGGTTCCACTTCAGAGCAAGGCCCATTCAGAGGTGCTCTTCCCTCTGGACTTCCGGGCTGAAGTCCAGGGCCTCCACACACCCCTGGGGCCCCTCAAATCTTCTTTAGTCTGTCCTGGGTAATGTGGTTCCACAACATGCTGGCAGCCCACACTGCACCAGGTGGCCGAGTGTGACCTCTGCTTTAGAGACAGAGCGGGGAGTGGGGAAAGAAATATGTGGAATGGGAATAGGTTAAGTTGTGTGTAGGGATGTTTCTGCTAATGCATATTTGCATAAATATACCAGTTTTATATATTTTATTCTTTTATTCTTATATTCTTATGAGTTCAGTTGCTGTTTGTGCCTTAAAGAACCCACGTGTTAAAAATACTGTGTGTAACACACTGTGTGTGTGTGTGTGTGTGTGTGTGTAGGGGGATGATGCTTAATTTACAAGAGGGAGGCACTCCAAAGGCCTTTAGGTCCAGGCTCCAAAAATTACCTAGGTGTACCTCTGGGCCCATTTTCTGGTTTTCATCCTCATGAATTAGTTCCACTTGTTCAGTCTTTCTAGTTCTCTTTTGGCTATAGATGCCATAGATGTGCTCTGTCTCTTTTTATAATGCTGAGTCACGTCTTGTGGAGAGTGCTGTCGTCAGGTGACTGACTCAGATGAAGGTCTATTAGGAGCCCATTCCTAGCAAGGGACATTTGAAAACAAGCAGCCGAAAGAGACAAGGATGACTAAAGTCCTTTAAGGCTTTGCAATGCCTGCTTGTGTTTTGCAAGCATTAACTAATTATTGCTGGAAAGGTCTCACCAAAAGCTTTTGTTTTGGTGGGTAATAAAATGATTCAGTTGGATGGCGCCTGGCATTTAATGCCTAAAGCAAAACAATCCTTGCCATTCCAGATTTGCTGCATGATCAGGGCACTCTTCATTTAGGGAAATGTTACTAAATCATTTCTTTATCTTTTTGGAAAGGATCAAGTTATTGGGGCATAGGGCCAGGAATAGCAAGCCTTCTTACATACCTGCCAACATGTCCCTATTTTTCCATTCAGGTGAATGGGGAAATAGGGACATGTTAGCAAGTATGCCCTTACAATCCTGAGCAAGTCAGACCAGTCTCTGTTATCACATTGCAATTGCTTGCTCCCTATGTTCATTGAATAGATTTGCAATGAAAGGGATCTTGCAACATCTCTTTAAGACCCCAGAACTCTTTCCTCATAATTAAGGGAACTAACCCTGTCAAGCTGGAAAGTCTTGCTGTTTGGAGAAATCTGGAGCATGAAAAAAGTCAAATGTAGGCCATATAGTCAACTGATTCTATTTATTTATCCCAAGTGTAACCCATTCTTCTATTAATTAGCTCAGAGCAGCTTCAACAGGCTTTGCATCCAAGCACATGCTCCATACCTGCACAGCTTCATCAATACACCCCTTCAGTGTGGTTTCAAGAAACTGCATATCAGTCATCAGTGAAACATAAACCAATTCTTACTCACTAAAGGGTCAACGTGACCCTCCGATACAGCATTGCCATGTGGTGGGAAGGTGGTACATGGATTTGTACAGATCAGAACTGCAAACTGAGAAGAGAAGAGCTTTGGAGAGGAGAGCTGGTCTTGTGGTAGCAAGCATGAATTTAGCTAAGCAGGGTCTGCCCTGGTTGCATATGAAGGGAGACTAGAAGTGTGAGCACTGTAAGATATTCCCCTCATGGGTGGAGCCGCTCTGAGAAGAGCAGAAGGTTTCAAGCTCCCTCCCTGGCTTCTCCAAGATAGGGCTGAGATTCCTGCCTGCCGCTGCTAGTCTGTGAAGACAATACTGAACTAGATAGACCAATGCTCTGACTTAGTATATGGGAGCTTCCTATGTCCTTATGTTCCTAGAAGGGCTGTTCCAAATAGTCTCCAGCTTCAGTTTTCAGACTGGAAACAGTTATTTCACTAAGGGAGAAATACAGCCTGAAAGAATGTTGATTGTACAGATATTCACCTATTTTTGATCCGATTCAGTTCCATGGTTTTCCGGCTGCTCCTGCTCTGGTGATATTTGCTCTCTTGGCTGCTGCTTCCTTTTCCTTCCTGTAGAGGCTGCCCCTGGGACTTTCTTCCACTTGGGGAAGTCAGGAGTGCAAAAATGAACCTTTGCTCTTGCAATTAAAGCACCCAGCTTTGTAAAACAAAGGAACATAGGTGAAAATTAATCCACTGGATATGAATATTCTTCTGATTAGTCAATAGGACTCTCCAATGATTTCAGCCAACTGTACTGCTGGAAATCGTTGGCATGCTTAACATTCCTGAGTTCCTTCTTGAATGTGGAGCCACAATGGAGCCATCTCCAGTTCTGAAAAGCCCTGACTGTCTAGTTCTCCGTCAAGTCTTTGTATCTGTAATGCAGCTCTTTATCATGTGAAAATGTGTTCCTCCTCCTCCTCAATGATGTGAGTTAAAGTTTAGAGAATTCCTGCTTTGTAATAAGTTAGCCATTAAATGCCACTTAAGTTTCTCGGGTTGTAAGGCTTATGTCAATTCTCAAATTCTTTTTATAAAGTACCAGCAGTCAGTCATTAAAAATGACAAAAATGTCTTTAATCTCTACAAAAATAATCAACTGCTGTATCTTAACACAACAAAATAAACAGCCGCCAAGATTGAGCAATCCTCATTAGATCATGTTGGGATGACTTTGCAGTAACACTGAAAAGGCTCACTAGCAACACACAGAAGGAAACTGCGAGGTTGAAGCACAACTAGTTCCAACTAAACTGCCACCCTGACGCTCGAAAATAGCTGTGCCATTATATATGTGAACTCATAATTGTTTCTTGGTCAGTGTTAGGGCACATGCACTGGAATATTGCTATATTGTGACAGAGGGGAACAACGCACACAAGACATAGGTGCCGCGTAAAAGAAAGATTACAAAGGTCACCTCCACTGCTGTCACTACCCCTAGAAATCAGCCCCCCAACAAACAAACAAGCAAGCAAAACTTGTTGAACATCCAGGTGAGAAGGCTTGTTTCATTCCTCCCCACTATCAGGTCCATTTAATTCCACCCCCCAACAATTTCATTGAAAATGATTTCGCTGTTCAAGCCAGCTCTACTTTTAGGTTCCAGGTGAGTCCATAGCCCAGTTCAGATATTATGCTGTACAAATGTACAGATGTCTATACTCTGTACACTCGTACCTGTGTTTGTGTGAATGACTGTAGCTGTGTTTATTTAAAAGTGAACCTGGATACAGGCCCTTCAAATGCATGGCACAGAAAGGAAATGTACTTCTGTACCTGTGTTCAACGTAACATGTGAATGACTGTACACTGTACAGTCATTGCAGTAGTGTTGAACATAATGTATGAATGGTTCTTATCTTGTTCTCTTGTGCTTTGAATGGGATCTGAGTTTACTTTGAATCATCTTCTGTTCTCTCTACTAGTTCAGCTCTTTCTATCTTGCTTAGTATTTATAGAATCATGTTTTATTTCACTAGTATGTTACCCTTCTCATCACTGTAAGCTGCCAACAGGCTGTCTTACTGTAAAAGGCAGAGTAGAAATTTTATAAACAAAACAAAACAAAGGCCATTCCTCTGAGGAGCTTACAGGCTAAATTTTGACTGGGGTGGGGAGACAAGAGGGAAAGGGCCATCTACAATATAATAGATAAAATTGCATAAAATACAAGGGGTGATATTTATATTGCAACAGTAGTGTGCTCCTACTAGCATGGAAACTTGGAGAAGGCATTGTCTGGTGTGCACCTGTGCATTATAACGTGGACAATATGGAAAATCTCTGTCAAGTATGGCTGGTGTGAAGGGGTTTATAACAGCAGCAGACAGGAGTATCCTATTATGCTGATAGTGACAATAGCATTTATGTGCTACTTTCAACAGCTTTCTTGTGAAATAAAAACTAATGGACATTAGCATAAAGATCAGCCTCAGGATTTCCAGTATAATGGCATAGTTTCTCTTTCTCCAAACTATGTAAGCTGGTGGAAAAAAGAAAAAGAAAGATCTCTTGCAGAGCTACTATAATACAAGCTGCTCTCTGCTGTTGTCAGTGGCAAACCCCCAAAGTAAACAGAGAATGGAAATAAAAGTGTTCTGTGATTTACAATGCCAATAGATTGATCAGAATTCATCCGCCATATTTTATATTTGAAAGAAATGACCAAGTTCCTCTTTCTGTGTGATCTCTCCCTTTCAGGCCATTGACAATTGAACAGAAGAGACTAGAACAGAGAGATTCCTATTCTCGGGCTGCGTAAATGGAAAAGCTCCCTGTGGTACTTCTTCATGTAAATATTTGTTGAGCTTTAATAGCCGGGCTGCTGAGCCATGGGAAGCTTATTCTCTCAGGTTCAATATGAGACAGAATCTTTCAAGAATTTTCCCCTTAAATAGATCTTTCCACAGCTTCTAATGTTTTTAACCACAAAAAAGTGGTTCATCTCATTATTCCATCTAAACTGGGGACGAATCTTTCTCTCTGTACCCAGTGGGTACCATCAATCCTTCTTACTCTGCAACCAACATAAACTAGAAGTCTGTCCTGAGGCAAACACTGGCTGGTTATTTCACATCCACATACAAAATTCAGTCTTCCTCACCTCCTCTGCAGGTCTTGGCTATGCAAACCTCTCCTCTGTCCTCCATTTCACTTCTCTCACCCACTTTGCCATCCTTTCTCAGGCTCTTCCTCTGATACATAGAAACACAGGAAGCTGCCTTACACCGAGTCAGACCTTTGGTCCATCTAGTTCAAGGCTGCCTACCTGAAGAAGACAGGGAATGCAAAGCAGATGCTCTTCCACTGTGCTGCCATCCCACCCTCTTCCCCATGGTCTTTTCTTGCCCACATTCCTCTGGACCATGCCTTATTCCAGTCCTCCTCTCCCAGGTGTTTCTGGACATGCTCCTTTCCTCAGTCCTCCCACCACTTGTCAAATCATGCCAAAAAAGTATGCTGGGATCACCAAACTTTTTTTTAAATGTGCAGGACAGAGGCTACTTTGCTACAGCAGCACACCAGATAGGAAAGGCTGGTCTACTATACCCAAGGAAGCATCTCTTCCACTATAAACTTCCTAAGCAATTAAGATTGGGGATGGCTGATCCAAGTGCTATCTAATTATGATGTGAAGTCTGCAAGGAACTGGACTTGGGCCTTCCTGGTCATGATGCCACAATTTCAGCACTCCTTTAGAAGTCCCACCCAGGTTCAATTATTCAAAGATACAGGGGAAACATGAAATAATTCCCATTTCAGCTTGTACAGCAGAGATGATGTATCACAGGAGCTACTAGTCTGAGCCATGGACCATGTAGTCATTGTTCAAATCTCATCTCTACCATGAACTCCTTAGGTAGGCTACTCTCTTTCAGCCTCAGTTCGAACAACAACAACAACAACAACAAACATTGATATACCGCTTTTCAACAAAAGTTTCCGAAGTGGTTTACATAGAGAAATAATAAATACATAAGATGGCTCCTTGTTCCCATAGGGCTCACAATCTAAAAAGAAACATAAGATAGACACCAGCAACAGTCACTGGAGGTACTGTGCTGGTGGTAGATAGGGCCAATTACTCTCCCCCTGCTAAATAAAGAGAATCACCATGTTAAAAAGGTGCCTCTTCACCCAGTTAGCAGGGGTTAGCACAGTTCTAAATTTGCAATATGGGCAAACATTGCTCTAGTCAGTAATTCTAAAACTGGAAATGCTGTGTCCAGCATGAAGGGGGAATTGGAGGGTACCAAAGGTGGAATTGGTGCCTTCTGCACCAACAGACTCCTTCGCCATGCCCCCAAATCTTCCCAGGTTCAGCACTTGTCTAGGATGGCAGTGCTAAACCCAGGACATTTCTTCCACATAGTTTAAAACCATAGGTGTTCTTCCTCTACCTCGGTATAACAGTGAACTCAGCAGGAGAATGAAGAAATAGGGCTAATATTGGCCTGCAACCACGACTCTGCAGAGTGGTTATATGAATTCGTGAAATCAGGGTGGGCCAATGATGTTGATCTCTGATGCCATCAGGGATCAGCACCATCGGCCCAGGGCCCTCAGAAGGACCCATTGCCATTTCATCTGTGCCCACAGCCTTTATGTGGCGATGACAGAATGATTCTCTCAAGACCCAACCAGGTTCATGGAGGGCAATTTGCCAAGGGCCCCCTGAAATCTGGAGATGGCCCTGAAGGAAATAATGCATATGGAACACTAGGAATACTTGTATATTTATATAAATGCAAAAGTAACATTATTGTATAGCAGGGCCTATATACTGAAACACCACCAAACAACAATTTGAAAAATGAAAATAATGCAAACAATTTAAAAGATTAACTATCAATGTACAACTTATTTTTAAAAAGTTAAATAGGTATGTCTTCTGCTGTTTCTTAAAAGCAACCAGAGATAGGAAGGCGCTAATTCTATTAAGGAGCTTTAGGAGCTCCTTTAGGAGCATGGTTCAAAGCCCTGGTGCAGCCCGAGAGAAGGCCCAGTTCTGGGTCATCACCAAACAAACTGGTGGTTACCACAAGTGGATCTGCTGTGACAATCTCAATAGACAGTGGAGCTCTTAATCATAAAGGCACTCTCTTAAATACCTGGTCCCAAGCTGTTCAGGGATTTATATTCTTGTGGGGGTTGCACAAGTCTTTGGAACTCCCTATTCTTTTCAATTAATCAGGCAACACCCCCCCCCCAACACACATACCGCATTGATGATGATGATGATGATGATGATGATGATGATGATGATGAATACTTATATACATTACCATTGATAGGCAGAGAGGCATTTTTATTTTCTTTAGCTTTGTAATGGCACCCGATTAGTATTGCTGCTTTATAGCCCATTGTTGATTAAGTCTTAGGTTGCTATTTTTTGTTTAAGTGGTTGTGATGTTATTCTGTTTTCAAATGCTGTTAGCTGATTTGTGAGTCTTATAGCTGAAGCATGAGCATGATTACTCAGAGGTAAGTCTCACTCTTTTCAACTGAGCTTGCATCCTGGTAAATGCGCATAGGATTGCAGACTCAGACTGAGTTAATAATATTTTAATAAAGTATACTATTCTTCTTCCAAGGAATTCAGGGTAGCCTATGTAAAGGATTATCCTTTTTTACCCAATGATCCTTTTGGGTAACTGATGCTGGGATGTGGAGGAACTGTCTGAGAAAATTCTTCTAAGTTTCTTATGGAGGGAACCATGAAATTCCTCTTCAAACTTTGGTTTCTGTTTGGAGGAAATTCCCTTCTGAATTTCACATTGAAGAAATCACCATAGAAGGATACGCACTTGCCAAGTAACCAATGATCATGGTTGAGTAAGGATTTGAATGCAAGTCTCCCATCCAGTACCCTATCCTTGATATCAAAGTATTACTGCCCGCCTGAGGAACTCTGAAAGAGACTGGCTAAAAACATGAAACACATGAAAACATGAAACACATGAAAACATGAAAAATTAAATTAAATTATCCTAGACTGCTTCAATATAGGGCTGTGCATTGCATCAAACCAATATTCGAGTCCAAGGCAATGCAAGCCTATCGGGACATTTTTCTTTGGAAACGATTTTGGAGAAAAATTCCTTGGATGTTGGCAGATTTGATACCATACCAAATCATACTGGCATGTTATCGAATATGATTGAAGGGTGGAGATGGAACTTACCTTTACTGAACAGCCAGCTTATTGAAGAAATCTATTGCCTTCTGGCAACAGCAGTGGCAGCGTTTCAAAACACCACCTTTCCTTTCCTGGTACCGTCCCATAATGCACCAGGAAAAGAAGCAACATCACGACATTGTGTCCCTTTCCTGGTGCATTCCTGTGGGGAAATGGCTTCACCCTGTAACCATAGGCTGTGGCCACCACCCCTCCCAGTAATGCATCAGGAAAACAACCCAATGCCGTGATGTTGCTTCCTTTACTGGTGCATTATAGGGTGATACTAGGAAAAGAATGGTGGCTTTTTGAAACATCAATGCTTGAGCTGCCCAAAGGCAGCTGATTTCTTCAAAGGAACTGGCCAAATTATGATACAATGTGAAACCTGAGTTAAATGTAGGAGAGGTTGGAACTCCATTATGTCTGAATGTGTGCAACTATGGTTTTGAGCCCAAAGCAACCTGTGGTTTGCCTTGCCAAACACTAATTTGAACCTTCAGTTTGCACAAAGGTTCACTGCTGAAACCTGAGGCTCTGGTGATGTACTGACGCCTTGCCCACAGCCTGGTGACACAAGCACTATGGAGCTTGCTGGGATCTGCCTCGCTGGACCAGGAGGAGGGGCTCCCATCTCCTTAAACTGGAGGTTGCCGGACCATGGTTGGACGAATGTCTGCAATGCGATTTACAATTTGAAACTGAAACTGCTGGTTCGTCAATCTCCAGTTTCGCGTTACGTGCAGATGCGGCCGCTGTCGCTTCAGTAAAAAGTAAGCCCCCCATCCCAATCCTGATGTATTGAGTTAATAACAGTTATTGACTCCTGATCACCTTCTACATCATTAGCATGGTGCGAGAATGTACAGTATTGGGGATCAGCCCAATAACGGGGCCCATGCATTGCTTTACTCTTTCCAATCTTCTATTTCAAGCAAACCATTGTTTTTTTAAAAAAGTATTTCCCCCCTCCCCAATACATGGTCATCTGCTCTGCAGCCTCTAAAAAGCGATGTGATCTTTGCAATGGCATTAAATTAATTATCCGAGTTTCTCACCTATGAACTGGCGAGACCGAGGATTGGAGTGATGAGTTATAATAGAAGAGATACAAAGTGCTCAGTCCCCCATTTCATTCCAAATTAGACAAATCTAAATCCTTACAAGTATGGTTGCCCTTTGACAGTCCTTCCTGCTCAAGCCTTAGAAAAGCAATGGGAACGAGGCTCTTGATCACAGCAGGAATGCGTTTATGATCATGCATTGCTTGAGTCTGTTTTTATTTCCCATTTTATGTAAAATGCTGTGGTAATCCCTTTAGAATTCTCCTCAGCTTAAACCTCAGAGGCTTCTCAAGGCTGCCTCTTCATGTTTCGAGAGCACTTCAGCCCGCATAAGCCTCATATTCAACAGGTAAAGCCTACTTTGTTCTATAGAGACGGCTGGAAATAATGTAAAATTAAAGATTTTAATCTTCTGAGAGGAACTCAGACTGTCCTCAGCCATCCACAAAGAAGCAAGAAGTCTACTAATTTTTAAGGGGACAGGGTGGAATCGTTGATTGACAGAGAACTATCCAAAACTATGCTACTGAACATTTGATTATAACAATTGGATAAGAAGACTATGAGAAAAAAATGTTAAAAGGATTTGTGGCACGTTAACAAGTTTTCTGCTAAATATACATTTAAAACCCTAATTGACAGGATTTGATACCAATTAGAGCCAAGACCCAACAAATTGGCAAATAAAAAATAGCCAAGTTAGACTAAAGCAGTCCAAACTAAAGTGCTTGGGAACATAGGTAGCTAGCAATTCCATTCAAGCGATTTCTATTTTTTCTATTCTTTGTACATTGCATGTCATGCTGAGAGCAAATTAGAAGAATCGAATATTGCATTACCTCTCCATTGAGAATTTAATCTACATTTTCTTTGGGAGAGGAGGGGAGTCAATAGTGCTTGCGGCTACTTTAATTGCCTATTTGGGGAATATAATTTATTATCTATTTCATGCTGCAAATTCATATTATTTTATTTTTAAAATGTGCTCCCCAAAGCAAAGCCCAATTGGGTCTTCAAGGCATCTACATAAGTGTAGGGATTTGTTTGTTTATTTATTTATTTATTTGATTTCTATCCCATTCTCCCCTGTGGGCTTAGAGAGCAGTTTATAGCAGTTGTTCCAAATGTTAACATGTGTGTCTCCAAGGAGCTCACAGTCTAAGTAATTAAATGGTTTTGGGGAAGAAGAGGCCAAATGACATTTTGTAGCCATAGGAGGGACTCTGTAAGGACTCAGCTTCCAAGTGGATTGCAAACAATTTGAACTATAAGCATATATTCCTAAATTTCTAAATTTCTTATTTTGGATGTAAGTCCCATTTAATTCAACGAGACCATGTATATGTACTCTGAAGCAAACTCCATTGAGTTAAGTGTTCAACTCTATGCATATTTTCTCAGAAGTTTATCCCATTGAAAAGGATTGCAACCCTAGTTTAGGATTGTTTAGTGTGGCCAATCTTATGTGTGCTTACTTGGAAGAAAGTCCCACTGTGCTCAATAGTGCTTACTGCCTTGTAAGTGTACATTGGCTCACAGCTCAACTCATGCAGCATCTTTTCTTTCCAGAAAGGACATTTTTTAAACAGAGCAGCCCAAAGCAGAGCCATGCAGAGTATGTGCTCCAGAGTATGCAGTGCAGAGTATATCCTCCAATGCACAAGTAGAGCTTTTATGTATGTATAGGAGTGTACACATGGATCTGATTCCTGAATTTAAATGAATAGGGCTAGCCATTGCAGGCAAGAGAGCTCTATGTGTGTATGAAACCTGCCCTGAAATAAATTTTATTTTATTTTATATGATATTATTTAGCAAATTTATCAGCCACCTGACTTCCTTAGACTCGAGGAGGTTTACATAAATTAAAACAACAACAAAGATAAGAGAGGAATGGGGAGAAGGTGGGGAGAAAGAAAAGGAAAGAATAAAAAGAACACCACCACCACCCCACGCACACATTGGAAACTAAAAGCCTGGCAAAATAGATAGGTTCTCAAGAGCTTCTTAAAGGACAGAAGGGAGGGGGCATTACGAATCTCAGGATGCAGAGTGTTCCATAAGCAGGGGGCTGCAATAGAGAAGGCCCTCCCACAAGCCCCATGTACCTCCCCTGAGCCCGGAACTCTGAGAAGGCCCACCTGAGATGACCTCACCGGGCGGGTCAAAGTTACACGTGAGAGGCAGTCCTGAAGGTACACAGTCACCAAACCCTGAAGGGTTTTATAGGTTTATAGGTGATAACCAGCACCTTGAATTGGACCCAGAAGCGAACTAGCAGCCAATGCAGCAAAGCTCAGCAAAGGTGAAACATGATCATATTTTCTGCTGCCCACAAGCAGCCGGGCCGCGGCATTTTGTGCCAGCGGAAGCTTCCAAGTTGTCTTCAAAGACAACCCCAGGTAGAGCGCATTGCAGTAGTCCAACCAAGAGGTGATGAGGGCATGAGTTATGGTTTCCAGGGCCTGCCGGTTGAGGTAAGGCTGCAGTTGGCGCACCAGACAAAGCTGGGCAAAGGCTCCCATCTCCATAACAACGGAGTGGTTGTAGAAATGGGGTATGTAGAAATAGGGGATAGCATACTAATGTCACATGATGAACCACAAAGTTGAATGGGATGTGTGGCAATGGGCTGCTCAATCAAAGATGGGCTATATATACCTTTACCAACTTCTATCTAGGAATCATGTTACTACTACCACTACTTTTCTGCAGCAGACAGAGGATGAAGAATGGCGAATAGATCACTACCAGACCATTTCTGAACATTATCTTCCAACCATGGACCTTTAAAAGGAGCACACACTGTTTCCAGGTCAGCAGGTGAAAATTCCAGCTCTATAGATCTGGAAAGTATTTATAATAGATTCTTCCCATTTATTCCTCCTGTAATTTCAGCAATCCAATGAGTACCTAACAGAGATGAGAAATGGCAGAATATATAATCATGTGCTTTGTTTAGGTATGCAGGAAATGTGACAGGGTGGAGAGAGGTCGCTCTGTCATGATTAACCAATCGGTAGTTATCAGGATTAATTATGTCTATTGTTCTGAAGATACCTGTGGGTTTTCCTGCCATGTTTAAAGGACAATTTTCTTTCACATGACTTAATATTCAGTGGATGCTTTTATCAAAAGACTATCACAGTTAGGGCTGAATCAGAACCACTCATAATTTTTCATGAACATTTTCAGCAGTTTTGAACTCCCTGTGTGTGTGTGTGTGTGTGTGTGTATGCACTATTTGTGCAATTGTTTGTCTATTTATTTACTTCATTTTCATCCCCTACTCTTAATAAATCTTATTTAGCTTCAATGACATCATTACATAGCCATATCTGATTGGATATGTAGCATTGTTCCATTGCCCTGTTCACTATGTGATCCCTGATTGTCTAGGATCTCAAAAGGAGAAATAAGTAGCCTGGGGAAAATGGCTCTAAACAGCAGAAGCAAAGCTTGTTTGTTTCCTTGTTTGTTTGTTTATTGCACTTTTATACCGCCTCACACTCGTGTCTCTGGGCGGTTCACAATGATAAAACAGTTAAAAACACATATAAAAACACATAAGAACAATTAAAAACTAACAATTTAAAAATCAATCACAGAATCAAAAACCTATACATTATTAAGAAGCTGAAAAAGCCTGAGTAAAAAGATGGGTTTTAAAATATTTTTTAAACATTGTCAGAGATGGGGAGGATCGTATCATAACAGGGAGCGCATTCCATAGTCCTGGGGCAGCAACCGAGAAGACCCGTCTCCTTGTTTACTTGTTTGTTTACATAGGAACTTAGGAAGCTGCCATATACTGAGTCAGACCATTGGTCTATCTGGCTCAGTATTGTCTTCACAGACTGGCAGCAGCTTCTCCAAGCTGTAGGCAGGAATCTCTCTCAGCCCTATCTTGGAAATGCTGCCAGGGAGGGAACTTGGAACCTAGATGCTCTTCCCAGAGTGGCTCCATCCCCTGAGGGGCATATCTTACAGTGCTCACACTTCTAGTCTCCCATTCATCTGCAACCAGGGTGGACCCTGCTTAGCTACGGAGACAAATCATGCTTCTTACCACGAGCCCAGCTCTCCTCTCCTTGTTTGCTTGTTTGTTTTATTTAGCATATTTATATACTGCCCAAAAGCTGCATCTCTGGGTGGTTTACAATAAAACAACACAGATTAAAACAAATATTAAAACATTAAAACAATTTTAAACCATGATGACTTCTATAAATGAAATGAAATGAGATGAAATGGATGAATAAATGCATCTTGACAGCCCTTTAAAAAGCTGTCAGAGATGGAAAGGCTCTTATTTTGGCAGGGAGTACATTCCAAAGCCTCAGGGTGGCAATGGAGAAGGCCTGTCCCTGAGCAGCCACCAGAGGAGCTGGTGCAACTGCAGGTGGACTTCCCCGGATGATCTCAATCGGTGTGTTTGAGATCATTTGATGTCAGATGATGGCACTGAACAGGACTAAAAAAAAAAAGGTAAACAACATTAACACAGATATTTCTATCTCACCATAATAGCTTTATTTAACCTGAAACTTCAAACTGGAGAGTTCTAATTTCATGGCTCTAATTTCAATACATCCATAGTAGGTGGAAAGGACCTCACAAATATACACCTCTCCTGCTGATGTTACTTTAAGCCCTCCTGAGTGGGTATTTTCTCCCGGTACTTTGAATCACCTCAGAGTTTTCCTTCTTGCATTTGTTGCCTTTCACGCACATACTTACATTTTTTGTTTTTGTTTTTTAAAATCACACTTTTTATTTCCGTTGAAGGCTTATGATGTGGAATAATGATGAACAGCAATTTCCCTACTGGAGACCATAGTTTCAAAACCCAGCTTGAGCTGAAGTTCTGCTAAATTTGGCCCTGTCATTTCGCTCCTGTTGTTGAATAGCTGCAGGAGGGGAAGAGAAATTTAACACTGCTACATGTAGAAGCACAGATCAATCTGTGAAATGAGAAAGAGCTGAATGGTGTGTTAGGGAGATGTATGTACAGAAGTGGACTGGAGACCACATCAGTGTTCTCTGTAATAGGAATTCCCAGACGTTGTTGACTGACTAACTGACTGACTGACTGACTAAGTGCCATTAAGTCTGTGTTGACTCTTAGCGACCACATAGATAGATTCTCTCCAGGATGATCTGTCTTCAACTTGGCCTTTAAGGTCTCTCAGTGATGCATTCATTGCTGTCATAATCAAGTCCATCCACCTTGCAGTTGGTCATCCTCTTCTCTTTCCTTCAACTTTCCCCAGCAAAATGGACTTCTCAAGGGAGCTGGGTTTTCACATAATGTGTCCCAAGTATGATAGTTGTTGTTGACTACAACTCCCATAATCCTCAGACAACAGGGGATTGCAGTTTGGGATGGTGGGAGTTGTAGTCAACAACAACTATCATAATTTGGACACATTATGTGAAAACCCAGCTCCCTTGAGAAGTCCATAATGCTGGGAAAATTTGAAGGAAAGAGAAGAAGAGGACAACCAGCAGTATGGTGGATGAACTTGATTACAACAGCAATGAATGTGTTATGGGGAACACTGGTCCATATGTGTAGATGGAATGCACATGTGCCCTGCAATGCACATTTATATGTGACGCATCTGATATGGCCCCCATTGGAAGAACTTGGTGCAATACAGATGGGAATCCTGAATCCCTAATGGCCATGTCTTTGTATGTGCATGCTGTTTCACGTGATTACATCAGGACGAGGGGATATATATATATATATATATGGCCTGGGGAGCTGAATCCATTCTAAATGTAACTCTAAATTACCTGTGCAGCTGGGTAGTGCTCTTCAACTCCTCGTCCTACTCTGGTAGCCTGCAGGCCCATCATAGAGTCTATCATCAAGTAATTCTAGATGCAGCCAGAGTCAAAATATTCAGGGCACTCCTGCAAAGTGAGTGCACTTATTACTTCTTTTGTAATAAAACCTTCCACTGTTCCCCTCCTCTGGGGAAATCCCTGTCAGCTTTCCTACCCCCCCACCCCCGGCAAATGGTGTGTCTAAACATAACTGATCCTTCCCATCAACAATTATCTGAAGAGACAAACAAGATAATTCCTCGTGCCTATGATGTCAGAGAGAGATGACTGCATCCTCACTCAGAAGCACAGCCCAGGCTCCAGGAGCCAAATGAAAATGAACAGGGCATGAAAATGGCTTTGTCTAAATGGATTTTCATTAGGAACGAATCGAAGGCGTTTAGAAATTGCTAAAGTTCCCTGGCAGCGGGCAAATGGCTGAGTCAACATCACTTTGAGTCCTCCTTAGTGCTTGCTTTCTAGAATGCTGAACCACTGAAATAGTCTAATCAAACTTGGCATGGTGTATGGTGCCTCCTGCCAGCTCTGTGAAGTCATACATTTCACTCCCCCTTGGGCCATGGCAAATGGTAATTCAAGTTCTATATTCCTTTGGGTTTTTGATTAAGAGCCCTTGTCAGACATTTAGATAACCATGGGTGGGGGTGGGATGACACAATATGACTGCTGGTATCCATTTAAAAAACAACAACAACAAACCAGAACATGTGTGTAGATAGATAGATAGTAAGACAGGATGGGGCTGTGTGAAAACCAGTCATTCTATTTTGCTAATATATTTTGCCGTATTTCCCCCATTTGTGATGTGTGTTTTTGGGCACTCCTTGTAAGAATGTTCTTTGTTCACTTCAATAGGCCCCAATGGTACTCATTCACCTTTGGTGACATCTGCATGTAGCCAACCCATTTGGCAACAGCAGTCCATATGACCATAGCTCAGTGGTAGAACAGCTGCTTTTCAGGCAGAAGCCCCTAGGTTCAATTTCTGGTATCTCCAGGTCAGGCTGGGAAGGACTCCTGCCTGAAACCTTAGAGAGCTGCTGCCAGTCAGTGTGGACAATACTGAGCTAGATGCACCAATGGTCTGACTCATGAGCAGCCAAAGACCAGGCTAGGGCAGCAAGTGGGAACCTCCAGGCTTGGCTACCCATGGGAACCTGCAGGAGCTAAATGGCTCCCGGAGGTGCCTCGGCGGCAAACCCGCCTAGGGAGCCTACCTCTTAAATGAGGTTAAGGGAACGAGTGCTATCGTAGCTGCGTTTACTCAATTGTGTGTCAGTGCTGGCTACTTGCAGCCAGTGCTGAAGCACTGATGGGCACCTGCCCATTGCTGGGGGGGGGGGTCACCGCAATGCACTGCACACTAATGGAATCTCCCACCCCGCTCATGAGAATGACCTCAATATGAGGCAGCTTCCTATGTTCCTGTGTTCCTAGGAGATGACATCACGTAAGATGTAGCATTGTGACATCATACTGTTTACAACATGATCCCTGATTGTGTGGGAGCACACAGGTGACTAATGCATGAAAGAGGCAGCAGCAGCTGGGGAAGCAATGCATCTGAAGAGTATTGAGGGGGGAAGGGGGCTATTTGCACAATCAAAGCAATGACTGTGGATTTATGGCTAGCACCTGGTCATTTATGGATAGACTGAGTACTCAAGTGTGTGTGAAGAAAACAGTAGAGGGGAGATGCGGAAAAGTGTACTTGTTCAATGTACCCATAACTGCAGAGCAAAAAGCACTGCACTTTCTTCTCTTTGCTTGTGTGGAATGCAGCTTCCATTCCCATCCCATTCACCAATCACTGAAGTCTCCCCTACCCAAAGAGGTGGAACGATGAGATTGTAGAATAGGTGAGGTGGCAGGATGACAAGCACCCTCTCTGTACCCTGCATTTGGGGTGGCCTGCACCTAGGTTCATTTTTAAGATGAATACGTGCACATGTGTACAGACACCTGGACACAGGTACAGTGAAATATCTGAACAGGTTTGTGTCTTGATGAGATAGGATGGAAGAATTATTACCTGCCACACCCCTTTCAGTGCAATAAGAGATGGGATAGATGTACAGCTGAGGCTGACTCAATTCCTTTTAGCTCAGACTTGCATCACTCCAAGAATGACATGTGGCTGCGGTGTTTAGGAGCGCAAACTGCACTTCACATTGCCAGCCCAATCCATAATTATATAGGAAGCTGTCTTAGACCGAGTCAGACCATTGGTTCATCTAGTTCAGTCTTGTCTTCACAGACTGGCAGTGGTTTCTCCAAGTTTTCAGCCATCAGTCTCTCTCAGACCTATCTTGGAGATGCTAGCAGTGGGCGGGACTTAGAACCAGATGCTCTTCTCAGAGCAGCCCACCACTTAAGGGGAATATCTTATACAGTGCTCACATGTAGTCTCCCATTCAAATGCAAACCAGGGTGGACCCTGCTTAGCAAAGGGGAGAATTCATGCTTGCTACCACAAGACCAGTTGTTTTTTCATACAGCCATGGGGAGGGGGAGCCTATCAATTTGATTGGATCAACAGTACTGGGTGAGGGTTTTTTCACCCTTTCCTTCAATCAGAATTGCCCTCCAGATGCTGTTTGTCTTAGAAACTGAAGCTGTAAATATTATTTATTTATTTATTTATTTATTTATTTATCTACACAGTCGGACAGGTGTTATTGACTGGTTTGTTTTATCCAGACATCGAGTCCTTCCCAAGAACCTGGGATGGCTGAATTTTATTGTCAATGTTGTTGCTGTTGTTATAGATATCGTCGCAGAATATAGGCTGTTCCCCGTAAAGTTGCTTTTTGTAATTGGCTGATGGTGATTTATGTGGGCCCTATGGTGTTGAGATGCTCTTCAAGGTCTTTTGGAACTGCACCCAGGGCACCCATTACCACTGGGATTATTTTGGTCTTCTTCTGCCACAGCCTTTCAATTTCAATTTGTAGATCTTTGTATTTTGTGATTTCTTCTATTTCTTTTTCTTCTATTCTGCTATCCCCTGGTATTGCTATGTCGATTATTTTAACTTGTTTTTCTTTCTTCTCGACTAGTTATATCTGGTATATTGTGTGGCAGATGTTTGTCTGTTTGTAGTCGGAAGTCCCATAATATTTCTTCTTCTTCTTCTTCTTCTTCTTCTTCTTCTTCTTCTGATTTATTCAATTTCTATACCGCCCTTCCAAAAATGGCTCAGGGCAGTTTACACAGAGAAATAACAAATAAATAAGATGGCTCCCTGTCCCCAAAGGGCTCACAGACTAAAAAGAAACACAAGATAGACACCAGCAACAGTCACTGGAGAGATGCTGTACTGGGGTTGGATAGGGCCAGTTACTCTCCCCCTGCCAAACAAAGAGAATCACCATGTTAAAAGGTGCCTCTTTGCCAAGTTAGCAGGGGTTAGCAGGGGTTGCTAACTTGTATTTTAGATACCTGTATTTTTGCCCTCATGGGATAAACAGCAGCCTGAGAATGGGGCTCACTAGGAAGATAGCTTTAGACCCTCCCATAGCACCTCTGCTTCATTCAGTTTGGCAGCCTCCACCACCTAGCATCTGCATTTCATTAAAAAAAACAACCACCACCTTTGGGACTTTCAATCACGGTTCTCTTGTGTTGTGTGTAGTTTTTCCTTAAGAAAAGGTTTCTATGACTGTCTTATCTTAGTTGTCAAATGGGAGTCAGAAGTCAGTAAAGACAATAATCGCCAGTAAAGTCATGTCCCAGCCTGAACAGGAAGTGTTCAGAACCCTTCCTGTGGACGAGAGCCAATGGCCAGCCTGGGGCGGAGTCACCTCAGGACTCAGGAATGTTTTTCTGCCTGGAGAAATGACCCAACCTGTAGTCCTGATGGCTTACCACACAGGACAACTATGCATGGAGCTGTGCTTTCCTCGTTCCAGCCATTACAGTCATTGCCACATTAGGAAGGAAGTCATATTTTCATTTGGGAAGGCTCCCAAACAGCATTTCCCCCTTGACCTAGAGAGGCTTTTAATGGCACACTGAGAATTTCTACTTTTCTCTCATGAGATATGATGCAGCTTTAACCTTGATTCACTTACAATACAATGAATTGTTTACAAAACTGGAAGTCCAGCAAAGGCCAGGATCCCTTTACCCATTCCAAGACAGGGCTGAAGGGAACTGGCAGTGCTTACTGTATATGCAGACAACTGCAAACCTCTGCCTTACTAGTTAGCAATAGCAATTCCTCCTTTAGTTTGCAAAAATCAATCCTCCATTGTGCTAGAGGAAGCCAAGTTAATCAGACAAAAAGCTTTGGCTAAAACAATACAGTGGCTCCCAGTATGTTTGTCATAATGGAATGGACTGGTTAAGGAATGACTGAGTGAAGCAGGAACCAAGAGCCTTTTTATAGTCCAAGCAGATGCAAACGGTTTATTCTGGACTTACTCCATATCTGTAACCATGTGTAAGGATACAAATACCTTGAGGTACTTCAGATTCATGAAATCAGAGTCTGCAAGAAGAGTGTCCACCAATTCCACCCTTTCATTCCGCCCTACATAGTGACTAGATTCAGGGAGGCAGGCCATAGATCAATGACAGAGTATTATTATTATTTTTATTATTTGTTTTTACATTTTATATCCCGCTCTTCCTCCAAGGAGCCCAGAGCGGTGTACTACATAATTAGGTTTCTCCTCATAACAACCCTGTGAAGTAGGTTAGGCTGAGAGAGAGAAGTGACTGGCCCAGAGTCACCCAGCTAGTTTCATGGCTGAATGGGGATTTGAACTCGGGTCTCTCTGGTCCTAGTCCAGCACTCTAGCCACTACACCACGCTGGCTCCCAGAGTACATGTTGTACATGCAGAAGATCCTTGGTTCAGTATTTGGCATTTCTATTTAAAAGGATTTCAGGTAGTAAGGCTAAGAAAGACCTTTGTCTGAGGCCCTGGAGGTACAAATGTACTGAGCTATATAGACCAATGGCCTGACTCTGTACAGGGCAGCAAGGCATTCATGATCATATCCCTGCAAACTTGTGGAAATCTGGAGATGTGGGGTGAGCAGAAATGGTTGCCTTACTGTATGCTTGCAGACTGTAACCACCACTTCTCTGAGCGGCTAGAATGTTTAAGTATCTGCCATGCTGAACTTCTGAAACCACCCAAAGGCTGTGGGTCACTAGGAACCTCCCAGGTTCCCAATATGCCACTCCAGTGACAATCCAGGACCATGGACAGACCCTCACACAGTGCTTGGCAGCAGAATCCCAGTCAGACATCAGAATCCCAGTCAAACATCATTTTAATGGCTCATACAGACCTTGCTGCCCAAGCTGTCTCTGTTGTCACTCTCACCACGGCCTGGGACCTGCCATGCCCAGATCCAGACCTGGAATATACACTGTTCATTCCAGGGTTCCTGGGGTGAATAATGAGAGAGCTAGGGCTTAAAGTGCCATGGGCAGAAACAGGGCCAGCCGTAGAGATGGGCAAGATGGGCAGTTGTCCAGGGCATCCTACCTGAAGGGGGTACCAAACTGAGTTTGCACAAGCCACATAATTTGTCAACACTGATAAACTAACCACAGGGAAGTGCCAAAGGCTTCCTCAAGCAGGGCACTATGAATTTAACCTCGGGTTGGCCTTGAGCAGAAGGGACTACTTGATTGACCATACAAGGGCAGAAGGCCCCATCCAGTTCCTGTAATGCCATGAGGCACGCTTACATTTCAAGCTTATCCATAATGCCTAGAAACAAACTTGCTTGCTTTTCTTTAGTGAAAACTGAAGTTCTCAAGATGCTGAATTATATACTAAACTCTAAGTGCCATACTTGGATGGAGCCATGGAGAACACACTGCCCTATCCAAAGACAATCAGGCCCTCTTCCTTCCTCCTCCTTTTGACATCATCAGGCGGTCTCTGTCCACACACACACACACACACACACACACACACACACCAGCTAATAAAACATAGCACTTTGGTATAAGTTCTCTTCTTCAAAGCACTTTACAAATATTAGCTAATTAACTTCCATGCAGGTGCCAAAATGTCCCGCAGACCTCACATATATTTTATGGAGGTGCTCTGCACTTTCCAGCGCAGTGGAGAAGATGTCGCTTGCTAATTAGATTTTGGTAAAGGTACACACATGCATCTTCCCACTTCTCAGCTGGTTTCCAGATTGATCGCTTCCAGGAACATGACCCATACCCAGTGTCTGCACCTGGTGGAATTACAGCTCTCTCCTTTCCTTTCAAACCACAGATGAAAAGGACTCTTGCTAACATGAATTCCATGCATTTGCCTGCAGCAAACTGAAATGTCATCTCTACTACTTCAGCTGTAGCCATGTCAGTTCCTTGATTAAGGCAGGGATCCTCAACGTTGGGCCCCCAGATGTTCTTCAACTCCCATAATCCCCAGGCCCAGTGGCCTTTGGCTGGGGATTATGGGAGTTGAAGTCCAAGAACATTTGGGGGCCCAATGTTGAAGATCCCTGGATTAAGGACTATCTGTACCCTCCATAGGAGGGGGGTGGAAATTAGTTAAACACTTGACCACTGGAGTCCACTATGTTCCTATTCCTAGACTGTGATGATCCCCTTCCTATCTGTAGCATGGTTGGGAGGAAGAAGAGACCATGTGGCCAACATTTATGAGCCACTGTATGAATACAGAGAAAGACCTAGAGAATATCTTTGGAGAACTTCTCCAGGAAAGAATCCTCAATTTGTAATGTATCTGCAACAAACCAGCCCAGTTTGTGTTTTGAAGTAAGTCACTGGAAACTTTGGCAACATCAATACCCAGAAGTGAACAGCTGTGATCCTGACCTGTTGAATTTATCAGCCCAAAAAAGTTCATTTGTGGTAGCTGTACCAACTAGCTAGTTTACTAAAAAGTCTCCAAATGATATCTAGTCTCATTTTTTAAAACTTTGAATTACCCTTCTTAGTGGATTCCAAACAGCTAAGTTTTCTTTTATGCAAATTATTTTCTTTTTTTATATCATTCATGCTTTTCATTTTGAAATGTAAAAGGCCTTCCCAGTCAGATGTCCAATGAATCCATCATCTGTTGAGGCACAGGTGTCAGTAAGAAGGCCCAATTTCTACCAGACCTATAGAAATGGTGGCACTGAAAGAGGCACTTAACTTTGAAACACTTGCTGGAGACATCATTGTCTGGCTGGGGCATCCTTCCACATTTGGTTGTTTACTTTTCTGGCATTTTAGAAAGACAGGAAGTTTCAAAGAGGCGAGCTTTTTCAAAAGAAGAGAGAAGGGGGGGGGGAACTAGGGCTGAAATTGCAGAAAAACAAAAGAAGGATTTTTAAATAGGAAAAGGGTTTTGAAAGAGGCAACTCAGGGGGAGAGAAAACACTCTTAAAACATCCCTGTTTCTTTCCCCCAAAGTGCTAATTCAAATAGCTAAACACCCACCAAGTAGCTCCAGGTTAAAACAACATTGCATTTAACAAACAACTCAGTTAATAGAAACAGCTTCAAAGAAATGTCTTCTTTACATTTCTTGTAGGCATTTTGGGGATTGCTCATCATGGGATGTAAAGGGCATTTGACAACTGATGCTCTCTTGACTTGAAGTCTTTTTTAAAGGGCATTCACATGCTTTGCTCTTGCCTACCTGGGCACATCTTTGAAATTTGTACCCCCAAACCAGCTGTTTATACCTATCCCTACTACTGTTCTTAGACATTTAAGAATGAGAGCGGGTATAGCATAGTGGCTAATGTCCTTCCAGCAGGAACCAGAGTATGGTTCTATGCTGTGATTCCCTTGCCTTCATTCCTCTGTGAACACACATACCTGACTCTGGATTCAGCATGGATCTATGCCCTTCCTCCAAGTTTTAGGCAGGCTTTTGACCTGAAAAGCAAATCAGGCACCTGGTGCATTTATGCAGCTAAAAGTATTTGGCAATGTTTTAAAAGTCCACCTTAAAAACAAACAAACATAACATATTGCTATGAGCAGTGTGGGAGGAAGTAGCTTTGTGATTGCCATAAAAGGGAGCCAATCTGCACACTGCACAGCTACTTGACAGCTGAAAACAGGAAGTATCAGCTGTTCTGGAGTTCTGGCCTCTGAGGAAGGTTGTATGGTTAAAATGGGTATGTGTGGATCCATATGAGGTTCACTGTGCAAATGTCCAGTTCAGATTAATTCAGTTGTGCTGCAGTCTCATTGCAATTAATGGGGCTTATATTAATTGAAAGTTACTTGCCTCATTTATTCCACTGTGACTTAGGTGTGACTAACTTTCCTAGGATGGGGCCAAAATATCAATATATAAGCCAAGAAATTATATATGAGGTGGTTCCATGGGCTATAATGAGAACTCACTGATAGATGGTGCTCCAAAGTTACTACAGTTCTAAGTTCAGAGCTGTAGTAACCCTTGAGCACCACTCAGCTGGTAGAGTGGATTCTCAGTAGTGTACAGACACAGGGCATAATGAGGTTTCTGCCCTTCTAGAATGACTGTACAGGAGCAGAATTTCCCTGTGCCAGAGAAATCTTTGATTTACAAGAAGAAGCCCTTTCACATTTTCCAGTTATTTGTGATTTTTTTTATTTTAAAAATGACAGGATCTAAAAAAACGTTAGCCTTTAGCTGTGCCTACCATCCTGATCAAAGAGGCATTGCACTGAATGAGTTAAGTACATATTATTATAATGAAACCCTACTAAGTCGGCTGAATCGCTGACCTTTCTGATCGATTTCTATGCCTGCTGACAAATGAGACTGCTCAAATGTTTGTCCAGGTGTCACTTTCACAAAATCATCTTAATAATGGGCGTGTCTTTCTATTTAGCCTGCATTTCTAAGCATTTCTATGTAGGTATTTGTAGGTATTATGATTTATATAATAACGCTGAGAAACCGTCCCCGATAAATGAAAAGCAAACCTTTGTCTGAAACATCAATTTCAGTGTATTGTCAACAACGTGAACGACATTAAGCACAATCTTTTTGGCACAAAATACTTCCTGTTTCAGTTTGTAATCCTTTTTAAACATTATTCTCCCTCAGTTAAACATCTGTTACAGGCTTAAATGAGCTGATGCTAGAGTATTATTCAGCAGCTATTATACTTCCAAGTGGAAAAGAGCTTTGGAGGGAACATCACAATAGCTATTATGACAGTAGCATTTTATTATGGTGCAGCTTTTGTGAAAACTTTAAATTCTCTGGCTTTGACAGATAATTATGTACTTGCATTACACTGCGGAATGTGTTATAAAATTCAAATCCATGGCTTGTCTTTCAAGTTTCAAGTGGGTAACAACTCTATCTTTATAACAACATTAGTTGTTTCTTCAGAAGCAGAAATTTCTCTGGCAAAGGGAAATGCTGTTCCTGTGCAGCCATCCCAGAAGGGCAGACACCTCTTTGTGCCTGACTCCCTGTGCTCATGTACTACTGAGAATCCACTCAATCAACTGAGTGATGCTCAGAGGTTCCTACAGTTCTGAACCTGTAGTAACTCTGAAACACCATTCATCAGTGGCTGACACTCAGCTTAAGTTATTCAAAGGTAGAACTCAAGAGTTGACCTAAAGGACAACTTAAATTCAATAGGCATCCATCGAGTAATATAGTCAGGACATCAGCCACCGAGTTCCATTGTAGCCTATGGAGCCACCTCATATATGATATCTTGGCTGAAATTTAAAAAACACCACAAAATACAGTACAAAACAATTTAAAAAACTTTTTAAAAGTCAGTTTTAAAAATAAAATTTAAAAATCAAAATTTAAAGGCCTGAATGAACAGAAAGGTCTTTAGCTTGTGACTAAAAGAAGAAAGTGGAGATGCCAGGTGAACCTCACTGGGGAGGCTGTTCCATAAACAGGGTGCAATCACCGAAAAGGCCTTTTCCCTCATAGCCATTCGCTTCACCTTGTTTGGCAGGGGCATTTAGAGCAGGGCCTCCAAAGGAGATCTTAAGGTCCGAGTCGGGACATATGGGACAAGGCGCATTCCAGTTGGGCCTGGAAAGGGACTGGGAGCCAGTGCAGCTGATGAAGCACTGGTGTGATATAATCAAAATCCCCAGTCTTGCAGCTCTATTTTGTTCCAACCGCAGTTTCTGGACTGTTTTCAGAGGCATCCCCACATACAATGCATTGCAATAATCTAAGCGAGAGGTTACAAGAGCATGAGTAACTGTGGCCAAGCTATTTCTATCTAGTTAAGGTCACAGTTGGCTTATCAGCCAAAGATGATAAAAGCCATTCCGAGCCATAGAGGCCACTTGAGGCTCTAGCAACAGTGCTGGATTGATGAGCACCTTCAGATTGTGAACCTGGTCCTTCATTGGGGGTGCAACCCCTTCTAGAACAGGCTGAATATCATTCACCTGGGCAGAGAAACCACCAACCAACAGTAATTCTGTCTTGTCTGGATTGAGTCTCATCTTATTCACTCTCATCCAGTCCATGCCTGCATCCAGGCACTGATTCAGGACAGTCACCACTTCACCTGTGTCTGATGAAAAAGAGAGATACAACTGAGTGTCGTCCGCATACTGATGACACCTCAGGCCAAATTGCCGGATGATCTCTCCTAGCACTTTCATGAAGATGTTAAACAGCATAGGAGAAAGAATGGAACCCTCGGAACCCCAAAGCACAACTACCAAGGGGTTGAACAGTAATCCCCTAGCACCACCTTTGGGGCTTTGAGGTAGGAGTGGAACCACCTCCAAGCAGTGCCTCCCACACCCAACTCAGCCAGCCCATCCAAAAGGATACCATAGTCATTGGTATCAAAAGTTGCTGAGAGGTCCAAGAAAATTAACAGGGGTGCACCCTCCCGTCTCGATCTCTACACAGATCATCCCACAGGGCAACCAAAGTAGGGGTGTGCACAAAACTGGGTGGCCCTGTTCGGTTCGAGTTCGAACTGGACCTGGATTGGGCTAGCTCGGTTTTGTCCCCCATTGAACGCCCCCCTGGTTTGATTCAGTTGGGGGGCGGGGGAGGTTGGAGATTTTAACATATATATTTTTAAATACTTGACCCGGCCACACAGGGGCCCATTGCGCATGTACGGCAGCCTCCAAAATGGCCACCGAGAGAGGGGGAAGGCCCAGAATGGGCTGAAGAATGCCTAAAACAGGTGATTTTTGACATAAGCTTGGCCTGGCCTTCCAGGGTTTTAAATGATTGACTAACTCTTTTAAATTGTTTTAAATTGTTGCCCTGATTTCCAGGGTTTTTAGCTGTTTAATTGGTTTTATTGTGTTTTAATAGTTTGATTTTAATTGTTAATTTGTTTTAATTATTTTTATCGTGCTGTAAACCGCCCTGAGCCATTTTGGAAGGGCAGTATATAAATCTAATTAATAATAATTAATAATAAAAATGAAGGCCAGCAGGGGAAGGAGGAACCTCCACAGACCCACCACCCCATGGCCTCGGAGAAGTCCCCTGGAGGCGGTACGTACTAAACATTTTTTTCTGTTAAAATGCTCATGAACCCCCCTGAATGGCCGGGTGGCGGGGAGTGGCAGCGGATTGGTCCAGGGTCAAGCTGAACCACCCCCGATATCTAACCTGTTTGCACATCCCTAGACCAAAACAGTTTCTGTTCCAAAGCCCAGCCTGATGCCTGATTGAAATGGATCTAGATCAGGATTTCTTAACCTTGGGCCCCCAGATGTTTTTGGACTACAACTCCCATCATCCTCAGCCACCAAGGCCATGTCTGGGGATGATGGGAGTTGTAGTCCAACAACATCTGGGGGCCCAAGGTTAAGAAACCCTGATCTAGATAATCCATTTCCTCCAAGAGTGTCTAGAGCTGGTCAGCCACTATACACTCAAGCACCTTGCCCAGGAACGGAAGATTGGCCACAGGCCTGTATTTGTTTACATCCTCTGAGTCCAGACTAGGTTTATTTAGGAGTGGCCTAATAATAGCTTCCTTCAGTGGACCTGGGACCACTCCCTCTCTCAATGAGGTGTTTAGAACCTGCTGGACCCAGATAAAAATTCCCTACCTACAATATTCAATAAGCCATGAAGGCCAAGGGTCAAGCATGCACGTGGTCAGCTGCACTCCACTGAACACCTTGTCCACATCCTCGGGCACCAATAATTGAAAACTATAATTATTTTTCAATAATTGAAAAATAATATCTCTAAAGCAAACATCTTTATGTTAGCTGAACATCTATACTTCAGTATGCTCTACCAAATCACGAACACCCTTCCAGGCACCTCAAGAAGCATGCCAGAATCAAAACAATTGGCTTGTGGACAAGTAGAGAGAGCTAGTTTAGAGCAGTGAGCAAAGATTATAATTATCTCCAATTCAGGAACAGGTAGTTAATAGCTACTCTGCCTGCCCTTAGGAACTTCTAGTGTTATTAAATTATACAGTGTATCTCCTGCACAAATCCAACCATTATTTTTCCAGGAAAGTTGTTTTACTAGAAGCCTAAGTACCTGTTAATAGAATAAATTCTTGTAATTTATAGGGCATGTCATATGCCTTTACAAATTATTCATTCGTTTTAAAGACAGGCTCATGACGAGGACTCATTCTGAGTACCTGCTTCTCCACTTTCCTCACTGTCATCCTGTACCTGCAACTGGTGTTTTCTCTATATTTCATTGCTCTTTTTCTTCATGGGCTTCCAGTCCATTAAAGGAGGAGTCTTATCTCTTGCTCAACCTCTTTTGTAATTCTATGATTGATTTTGTCACCACTGGATGAAGCTTTGCTTTTCTGCACTGACCAGATCTTGAAATATATCACTGTTGTACTTTGCTAAGTTTAATTCTCAGTTCTGTTTAACCCATCATGATTGTGTTGTGTTTGGTTTGACATTCATCAGTTACCTATGATATCTGCATTTTCCTTTTATTTGAAGTCAGTGCTGGTATCCAGACTGATAGTGGAATAGGGCCATTGCTCAGTAGTAGAGCATCTGCTTCTCTACAAAGGCGGGCACTTGCTGTTTGTTGTTGACTTTTCTACTTTTGCTCTTATTGCATTTGTTCTTAGTGTCTGTTCTTGTGCAGCCAGTATTAAACCCTCTGTTTCTTTCTTCAAGTTGCCATACTTAAGCCATTGCCAGGTCTTGGTGATGTCTGATTTTCCACTTACATTGTGCAAATATTGACCATGCAGTGGTTTATTTTTCCATTTTTCTGCTTGGTTCTTGACTTGTTCTTTCTTGTAGGCCTGCTTTGTTTCATTGGTGTTGAATAGTTTCTCATTATTGACCATTTTAAGTGCATCTTCTTTACTGTCCTTGATATATTCTTCAAGGCCTCTTTTCTCCTCCTCTGCTGTTTGATGGACTTGCAGCATTCCTCTTCCACCTGAGCTGCAAGGGAGGTATAGCCTATCTACATCACTGCGGGGGTGCAGAGCATGATTGATGGTCATTATTTTCCTGGTCTTACAATATAGCATCTCTAGCTCTGCCTGGGTCCAGTCTATTATTCCTTCACTGTATTTGACAACAGGTGTAGCCCAGGTGTTTATGGCGTGTATGGTGTTCCCACCATTGAGTTTGGACTTGAGGATTTTCCAAACTCTCCTGATGTATTCACTTCCCATTTTTCTTTTAACTTCAGCGTGTGCAATGTTATCAGCCTGGAGAATGCCCAAGTATTTGTAATGTTCTTTCTCTTCCAGGTTCTTGTTGTTGCTTCCATTGGGCAGTTCTATTTGTTCTGTTTTTGTTATTTTCCCTCTGTTCATTATTAATGCAGCACACTTGTCTAGTCCAAACTCCATTGCTATATCGCTACTGAATATACGGACAGTGTTTAGCAGTGATTTGATTATTAGTAGTAGTAGTAGTAGTAGTAGTAGTAGTAGTAGTAGTAGTAGTAGTAGCAGTAGTCCTAGTCCTAGTAGGAAGTCAGCATTGTTGCAACCAGTGCAGTGCTAGTCTGGATGCGAGCCACTATGTTTCTCTTCCTGCAGTGCAACCCCAGGCATTTGAAGGTGCTATACTTCAAGAAGCAGTCTGTTGGGTCTTGTCTGATAGTTCACAGAACAGGGTTGAGTTGTTTTCTCCATCCATGCATGGTTCTCTGGATCGAAGCCATGATTTATTTTATTTTTCTTTTCTGGCACATTATTCTCTTTTCTGCCCAACAAGGTACCCACGGTGGTGTACAGCACACAGAGGGGTGGGGTGGGGGGAACTGTCGGTATATATTTTTTAAAAATCCACAACAAAAATGCTTTCACCTGCTGTCAAACATCCCTGGTTAAGGAGTTCATCCCTGGACCTTAACCATCTCTGGTTAAGACATAAGGTCCATCCTGTCAAGGACACTAGTCTGGGTCCCAGGGCTGGCTCAAGTGGGGGTGCTGCCTGAGGTGATGCCAAGATGCTGTTGGGCATGCTCCTGATGCTGGCTCAGCCCTCCGATGCCAGTGTTGGGGGTGGTGCCAGGCTCACCTCCTGCGTGTGCATATCTCCCAGCTGCTAAATCTGCGGAGTCAATCTGTGGTTTAACGGCCAGACTCTCCCATTAGTTAGGCAGCTGGGAGATGCAGAAGGGCGGCTGCAGATCACACAAGGCAGACCACTTGGCAAGGCAGCAGTAGGCGGTGGAGGGTGGGGCAGGATGCCTGCACCTGAGGTCATCACATCTCCTTGCCTCATGTACAAGCCACACCTGCTGGGCTCTACTTGATATTACCCCAGAAAGTAGAAGCCTGCAAGCTATGCAAGGCCACATGCATGACTAATGAATCACAGGTGCCATGGAAGAGAGAGAGAGAGAGAGAGAGAGAGAGAATTTCATCTACCTCCTCTTCCCTGGAAGCCCTCTGTGTCACCCAAAAATATGTCTCTGTGGCCTGCATGACTTTCAGGGACATATTTTCAGGTGGCACAAAGAGCTTCTTGGGAAAGGGAGCTTGCTGGAATTTCTCCCCTCTGGTGAGCTTTTCAGAAGCACTGATGCTTCTCTGGATGCATCAGTGTTTTGTTAGTATGTCAGCCCATGATCTCAAAGAAACGACAAAGACACAGAAGAAGCAGCTGCTTAAGGTATGACAGGGTCCAGGTGCTGCATGTGTCTTAATTACATTTAATGATGTTTTGTGAGTACTTCCTAGAATTGTTATATTCTGAAAATAATCATTACTCTCTAAAAGCTGTTGAATGAGTGTTATGGTTTATTGGTGATTTATCATATGAAGGCATAATCTCACTGATTTGACTTGTCAACTTGACATTGTTTTGTCTGCAGCCACAAGGATGGGCAGAGCCATAAAGCCTAGAAAAAAGCATGAAGTGTAACAAAAAAGCAAAGTTTGCTGTCATTGTTTCCTTGGAGCAAAGTCTTGGTTCATTAACCCTGAAAAGTTACATTAACAGAAATGCTTTTGGTATGCTGTAAACAAACCATAAGCTTGTTAAGTGCAATCTGTCAGAAATGAATATTTCGACTTTAATAATATTTCAAAAAAGAGATGCAGCAATGAAGCAAAGGAGATCATCTTAGCAGACAGTCACATGGCCAGTTTGCCACACCTCACCTGTATTGTGAACTTGCTTCTTATAGTCAGCAAAATGCTTTTCTTATAGTCACCAAATGCTTTTCGGAGAGCCTGGCACTTGATGGCGAAAACAGAACCCTGATTCATGACCCTTGAAAGCCAATGGCCACTCCAAGTCCCTGGAATGTGTGTGACACTTCACCTTGCTGGGTGGGCAAGTGTCTACAGTTCTGATTAGGGACAGAGAGAAAAGATGAGACAGTTGGGAGTAGGGAGCCATATAAGGGGGTAGCAAGGTGGAGTGGGCCCTGGGACAAAAGTGGAAGATACTCCCCCATTCAGAAGAAGTGTAAGGACATGGTGAAAACCAAAGCATTCTCGGGATGCCCTTTCTTTCTTTCATCTGTGTAAATAAACTGCATGCCACCAGGGATCTCTAAGGACTGCCCTGCATCTGGCCCCGACCCCAGCCCCTTGTTTCTGACAGGTTCTTGGAAAAGAAGCTTGGGGAGTTGGGCTGATGTTGCTTTGGAGCAAGTACTGCCTTTTCAGCTGGCTTGTTGCTTCCCATCTTCGTAACCTGTAAATCTGGAAATAGCTCACCACAAAAGGTGCAGCAAACTTCTATTATTCTTTCTTTTCCCAAGGAAAACAAATTTGTTAGGCTAGGTCTGGGACTGCACTTGGGGAAGTAGGGAATATCGACAGTGGACACACTCCCGTTCTTGTTCCCATTCTTGCTCTTGTTCATTGGGTTCTGTCCATGTGAGCCATTTTGATTGCAATACATAAGAACAGCCCTGCTGGATCAGGCCCAAGGCCTATCTAGTGCAGCATCCTTTTTCACACTGTGGCCCATCAGATGCCTCCGGGGAGCCCACAGGCAAGAGGTATGTGCATGCCCACTCTACTGCTCTTGATCCCATGCAACTGGTATTGAGAGGCATCATGCCTTTGAGGCTGGAGGTGGCTCACAGCCACCAGACTATATTGATAGACCTGTCCTCCATGAATTTGTCTAAGCCTCTTTTAAAGCCATCCAAGCTAGTGGCCATGGCAAAGAATTCCATAGATTAATTATACGCTGTGTGAAAAAGTACTTTCTCTTGTCAGTCTTAAATTCGACTAGTTATTAATAAATTATCATTCTTGTAGAATTATTGTAGAAAAGTGGCCTGAACATTTAATACCAATTCAAGCATCATATAAATGATAATGTTTAATAACAATTCAAGCCACAGTTCTTCAACCTAGGTTGTTTGTTTGTTTGTTGTGCCACTCCTCTCTTCCTTTAGACAGCTCAAAGAGTCTTTCATGAGACTCCCATACATACACTGATTATGTTTACCCTACTGAGTTTGTTACATTTCAGTGGCCCTGATTCAGCAAGTCAAAGCTTCCACCTGTGAAGCTGGGGCAGGTGAAGATGTGCCTCTAGACGAGTATCTGTGTCTACACTATGATTCTCATCTGGATGACAGTGAACTTGAGGGATGCATCTTTTGATGAGCATGGAGATGCCATCCCATACAGATCCAATGGCTGTTGAATGAAACCTGTTGAGTATGCCTATAGTTGGATCAGGGTCAGAGAGTTTTCATGATTCTGTGGCCATCAGCAAAACATATCTCAAATCTTATTTAGTAAAGATTCCATTTTCTCCTCTTACAAGGGTAAAGACAGGGAGGGGACATAGCCTGGCAGTCGAATATATGCTTTGCACACAGATGGTCCCCAGTTCAATTCTTGATATCTTCAGGCAGGGTGGAGAAAGATCCCTGGAGAGTAGCTACCAGTCAATGTAGACAGTACTGAGCTAGATGGGCCAATGGCCTGACTCAGTATGGCAGCTTCCTGGGCATTTGTAGTGTCTAAAATATGGTGAGAGGCTGGATTTTTAGAAGCTGAAATTATGAAGAGCTCAAAAATGTTGCCAGAGGAACTTGAAGAAGGAAAATCCCATTCTAGGGCCCTGGTGGGGACAGAGTCCAAATATCATCAGTGGAAACTACACGCGCTTGTATCCAGAAGCATCATTGAGTTATGAAGGGGGAGAATTCTCAAACACATACCTTCGACTTAGGTGCTTAAGTCCCGTCAACAGTCTTTCACTCCATTAATAGCAATACTTTATTGACATAACTTGCGTACAAGGGGGGGGGGTTATCTGTGTAATTATCAAATGTAACTTCGAACAAGCTCTTTGATTGCCTTTCATCACCAGCCAAACATTTGGTTTCGAAAGGAATTCCTTTAAACTTCAATGATGTATCAGCACATGACAATGTCAAGGTAGAGCTCCAGCGAGTGTGAGTCAGACATAAAAGTATTTCTAAGTGATATTCTCAAATGCATGCTAGCTAACTTCAGAATGATTTTCCTTTGAGACTTGGATAGTTGGCAATGGAGATTGTTGCCATTCAAAATCCTCCTGCTCACAAGTCTCCTTGAGAATTTTCTGGGTTCTGTTCTTGGCATCTCGGCTTAATGAGGTGTACCCAGCTAGGAGCACCCACAGAAATAAAACTTGCATTTCTTTAGAAATGGCAGGTCAGATATTTGTTTTGCTGGGGTGAAGAAACAAAAAATAGAGTGAATACCTTGAAGCTGATTATCCCATTCAAAAGCATTGCACTTGAGAGCAGCAAGAAAAATTGAATGTTGAATTTTCATTCTGATGTGGGAAAAGGGAGAGTGAGTCTACTCTGAGGGGCACTTGAATTCTGACAACCCATGACTTCCAGGATATTTATTTATTTATTTGGTTTATATACCACTCTTCCAAAAATGGCTCAGAGCAGTTTACATCAAAATAAAAACAATTAAAATCAAAACTAGCAGTTAACTAGTTAGCAGTTAATCCCTGCTAACTTGGCATAACCCCTGCTAACTTGGCAAAGAGGCACCGTTTAACGTAGTGATTCTCTATATTTAGTGTGGGGGGGAATAAATGGCCCTATCCACCCCCAGCACAGTACCTCCAGTGACTGCTGCTGGTGTCTCTCTTATGTTTCTTTTTAGATTGCGAGCCCTTTGGGGACAGGGATCCATCTTATTTATTTGTTATTTCTCTGTGTAAACTGCCCTGAGCCATTTTTTGAAGGGTGGTATGTTTGTTTGTTTGTTTGTTTGTTTGTTTAACATATTTTTATACCACCCAAAACTGATGTCTCTGGGCAGTTTACAACAGATAAAAACAACATTAAAACATGGTTAAAAACAAAACAAGAAATTTAAAACACAACAATTAATATTTTTTTAAAAACAATGCTCTAAAACAACATTAAAAACAATCAAAACAGTATCAATTAAAAGCATGGGTGAACAGATGTGTCTTTAAAGACTTTTTAAAGGATATGGGGAGGCTCTTATTTCACTAGGGAGCAAATTCCAAGCCTCGGGGCAGCAATGGAGAAGGCCTGTCCCTGAGTAGCCACCAGATGAGCTGGTGGCAAATGCAGACGGACCTCTCCTGATGATCTCAGTGGGCGGTGGGGTTCATAATGAAGAAGACGTTCTCTAGAATACCCAGGACCCAAGCTGTTTAGGGCTTTATAGGTTATGACCAACACCTTGTATTTTGCCCAGAAACATATCGGCAGCCAGTGTAACTCCTTCAATACGGGAGTAATATGGTCTCTCCTAGATGACCCAGAGACCAGCATGGCTGCTCCATTCTGGACCAACTGTAGTTTCTGGACTACGTACAATGGCAGCCTCACATAGAGCGCATTACATTAATCCAGTCTGGAGGTTAGCAGCAGATGTAGCAGATAGGAGGCACCTCTGGCAACTGCCTCAACCTGGGACACCAGGGAGAGACTTGGATCCAGAAGCACCCCCAGACTGGCTACCCCATCAGCATACTGATAACACCCTGCACCAAATCTCCCGATGATCTCTCCCAGCGGTTTCATGTAGATGTTAAACAACATCGGAGACAATATGGAGCCCTGAGGGACACCATACAAAAGTTCAGATTTTGAGGAACAACACTCTCCAAGGGACACCATCTGCCCGAGAGGAAGGAGTGGAACCACTGCAGAGCAGTACCTCTCACCCCCAACCCCTCAGATGCTCCAGAAGGATACTATGGTTGATAGTATCGAAAGCCGCCGAGAGGTCCAAAAGGACCAACAGAGTCACACTTCCTCTGTCAATTCCCTGTTGGAGATCATCCATCAGGCCAACCAAGGCAGTCTCCACCCCATAGCTAGCCCGGAAGCCAGTTTGAAATGGGTCTAGATAATCAGTTTCCTCCAAGACTGTCTGGAGCTGGGAGACAACCACCCGCTCAATTACCTTGCCCAGCCACGGAAGGTTGGGGACAGGCCTGTAGTTAGAAAGCAAATAAGTAACAACAACAACAACAACAACATACAAGCCATAAACACCTGAGCTATACCTATTATCAGATACAGTGCAGGAATAATAGACTGGATCCAGGCAGAGCTAGAGACGCTATATTGTAAGACCAGGAAAATAATGACCATCAATCATGCTCTGCACCCCTGCAGTGATGTCGATAGGCTATACCTTCCTTGCAGCTCAGGTGGAAGAGGAATGCTGCAATTCCATCAAACAGCAGAGGAGGAGAAAAGAGGCCTTGCAGAATATATAAAGGACAGTGAAGAAGATGCACTTCAAATGGTCAATAACGAGAAACTATTCAACACCAATGAAACAAAGCAGGCCTACAAGAAAGAACAAGTCAAGAACCAAGCAGAAAAATGGAAAAATAAGTCACTGCATGGTCAATATTTGCACAATATAAGTGGAAAATCAGACATCACCAAGACCTGGCAAAGGCTTAAGAATGGCAACTTGAAGAAAGAAACAGAGGGTTTAATACTGGCTGCACAAGAACAGGCACTAAGAACAAATGCAATAAGAGCAAAAGTCGAAAAATCAACAACAAAGAGCAAGTGCCGCCTTTGTAAAGAAGCAGATGAAACAGTGGACCACCTAATCAGCTGTTGCAAAAAGATCTGAATACAAACAAAGGCATGACAAGGTAGCAGGGATGATACACTGGAACGTCTGCAAAAAAAATACAAGGTACTTGTAGCCAAAAATTGGTGGGACCACAAAATTGAAAAAGTTGTAGAAAATGAAGATGCAAAAATATTATGGGACTTCCGACTACAAACAGACAAACATCTGCCACACAATATACCAGATAAATCTCTAGTCGAGAATAAAGAAAAACAAGTTAAAATAATCAACATAGCAATACCAGGGGATAGCAGAATAGAAGAAAAAGAAATAGAAAAAATCACCAAATACAAAGAACTACAAATTGAAATTGAAAGGCTGTGGCAGAAAAAGACCAAAATAATCCCAGTGGTAAGGTGCCCTAGGTGCAATTCCAAAACAACTTGAAGAGCACCTCAACACCATACGGGTCACAGAAATCACCATCAGCCAATTACAAAAAGCAACTTTAGTGGGAACAGCCTATATTCTACAATGATATCTATAATAATAACAACAGTATTGATAATAAAATTCAGCCATCCCAGGTCCTTGGGAAGGACTCGATGTCTGGATAAAACAAACCAGTCAATAACACCTGTCTGACTGTGTAAACAATAAATAATAATAAATAAATAAATAAATAAATAAATAAAACAATTGAAATCATATAAACATTAAAATCATTAACATTGAAATAATTTAAAACCAACATTAAAAATTCAAAACCATGTATCCGATTAAAAGCCTAGGTGAATAAATGTGCCTTTTTAAAAGTTGCCAGAGATGGGGAGGCTCTTATTTCAACAGGGAGTGCATGCCCAAGTCCAGGGGCAGCAATGGAGAAGGCCTGTGCCGAAGTAGCCTGAATAGCTGTATCCTAGATATCTAGCCTAGATAGCTGGTGGATATCTAGCCTGGATAGCCATATATTTCCACCAGGATGTCCCTTTACAGCAGGTGTTAGGGAACATGGAAGAGGGCCATTGTTGATGAATTGAAAGGTGTGTGTGTGTGTGTGTGTGTGTGTGTGTGTGTGTGTGTGTGTGTGTGTGTGTGTGTGAGATTGGTGGTGGTGGGGAGAGAGAATGATGGCCTCAAGTTTCAAATCACTTTAAAACATTTGCCTATTTTCAGCCAAAGTTCCACCAGAATATAAGAGAAGGCTGTGTGAAACAAAGTATTTTTTTTTAAAGTGCTGTTTCCAACTATGGAATAAAGTGAGTTGATGCACTATTGCTGTATTCATGTTGACACAGACCTCTGAGAAGCTTTCCTGCCCAAATCCCATTGAAATCAGTGGACACATAAGAGCACAAGAGTGGATCTGAAACAGCATCTGCTGCAGGCAAGCCTAGAGGCCCCCGTTCACTCTTTGTTATGTCATTGAGAGTGCAGCAAGGCCTGGAGCATTGGTTTTTAACTGGTGGGTCCTGACCTACAGCTGGAATCATGAGTTGACCTAAAGTGTGTTGCCCCCAGAAAAACCATCATTTGCATGTCTTTTAAAAAGGTTTTTAAGAAGGGAAAGAAAGGAAAGGGAAAAGGTGGGTGCAAGGAACTGAGGGAGAGAGTCAGGGAGAGGGAGTGAAGAAAGCCAAGCAGAGAGCCTGACATATAGGATAACAAAATTTAAATGGGCCCCCCGCTGGAAATTGGGATTAAATGGAAGTCCTAATTTTGGGAGGGAAAAATAAAATTTAAGGCTGCTGGTCTTGAGGACATGCTAATTAAAAATTTGAAAAAGAAATTGATAAAATGTCAGATATCCTATGGAGATCCACTAAATGTATAGCTCAGATTAGTTACAAAAATCAAGAGTGGAAAGGTACACCCAACCCTAACTTACATGCAATAACATCAAACAAATATGATGACGATTCCCCCTTTTTAAAAAAGAACTGGAATGCTAATTTAATTGGCAATAGTAAAGTATACTAAGAAAGATATTTATCATTTATTTTTTAGTTGTCAACTGTGATAGGACAGCATAACACACTGAAGCAAACATTTTCTCAGCTCATTTAACTTTTGTCAATTGTTCCCACCTGTTTAAAGTGCTAAATTTATTTTTAAGAAAACAGTTTCCTGTCTTGTTGAGATGAAAAGTTGTTTAATGTGTTGTCAAAATCTGTGCTCCTTGTCAAAGATTATTCAACTGAAATAACTGTCAAGCCAGAAAAAATCTCAACCTTTCTTAGGACACATTCAATTTCAGGTAATTGTTTTTTTAAAACTGCACTTAATCATAATGAAACCCAAAAATAAGTGGTTAGAGCACTTAAATGGAGATAAATTTAATTCACACTTTTAAAAAAGCTGTCAAGATAGAAAAGCTGTCACTGAGGGAAGGTAGGATGCCTCCTAGTCTTAAGGAGGCAATTATTAGACCACTTCTAAAGATGCCTACCTTGGATACCTCAAAGCTGAGTAACTACAGGCCTGTCTCCAATCTTCCGTGGCTGGGCAAGGTAATTGAGCGGGTGGTGGTCTCCCAGCTCCAGACAGTCTTGAAGGAAACTGATTATCTAGACCCATTTCAAACTGGCTTCCGTGCTAGCTATGGGGTGGAGACTGCCTTGGTTGGCCTGATGGATGATCTCCAATTGGGATTGGACAGAGGAAGTGTGACTCTGTTGGTCCTTTTGGACCTCTCGGCGGCTTTCGATACTATCAGCCATAGTATCCTTCTGGAGCGTCTGAGGGGGTTGGGGGTGGGAGGCACTGCTCTGCAGTGGTTCCGCTCCTACCTCTCGGGCAGGTTCCAAATGGTGTCCCTTGGAGATTGTTGTTCTTCAAAATCTGAACTTCTGTATGGTGTCCCTCAGGGCTCCGTATTGTCTCCGATGTTCATCTACATGAAACCTCTGGGAGAGATCATCGGGAGATTAGGTGTAGGGTGTTATCAGTATGCCGATGGGGGTACACAGTCTGGGGGTGCTTCTGGATCCAAGTCTCTCCCTGGTGTCCCAGGTTGAGGCAGTTGCCAGAGGTGCCTCCTATCAGCTTCATCTGCTGGTAACCTCCAGAATGGATTACTGTAATGCGCTCTATGTGAGGCTGCCCTTATATGTAGTCCGGAAACTACAGTTGGTCCAGAATGCAGCAGCCAGGCTGGTCTCTGGGTCATCTAGGAGAGACCATATTACTCCCGTATTGAAGGAGTTACACTGGCTGCCGATATGTTTCTGGGCAAAATACAAGGTGTTGGTCATAACCCGTAAAGCCCTAAACAGCTTAGGCCCTGGATATTTAAGAGAACGTCTTCTTTGTTATGAACCCCACCGCCCACTGAGATCATCAGGAGAGGTCCGTCTGCATTTGCCACCAGCTCGTCTGGTGGCTACTCGGGGACAGGCCTTTTCCGTTGCTGCCCCAAGACTTTGGAATGCACTTCCTAGTGAAATAAGAGCCTCCCCATCTCTGACAGCTTTTAAAAAGTCTTTAAAGATGCATCTGTTCACCCGGCTTTTAACTGATATTGTTTTGATTGTTTTAATGTTGTTTTTAGAATATTGTTTTAAAATTTTAAATTGTGTTTTAAATTTCTTGCTTTTAAATTTTTTGTTTTTGTTTTTAATTAATGTTTTTCTTTTTAATCTTGTTGTAAACTGCCCAGAGACATAGGTTTTGGGCAGTATAAAGATATGTAAAATAAAATAAAATAAAATAAAATAAAATAAAATAAAATAAATATTTTAAGAGTAGGAAAGGAATCTTATTTGGGGATGGGGATGTATCTCAGTCGTAAAGCAGCTGCTTAGCATGCAGAAGGTCTCAGGTCTCATTGAAACATCCCAAACATGTGTTTACCTTCTTAATGAGAACTAGGCCATCCAGATTCTATAAGTGGTCTCTGGTACACTTTCAGATGCTTCTTGTGACCCCAGCAAAGGAGGAACAAGCTGAAGAGGCAGAAGTTGCTGCCTGGAAGTTTTCACAACATGCTGAAGAGGCAAGCCATGTTTCTGTTTAAATTTTAAGCAAAGAAGAAAAGTAGCTTGTCTCTTCAGCAGTACAAGTGGCAGTGGCAGAAACATTAAAGAAACCTAGATGTGCAGACCACTCTCCTCTTGTTGTGTGTACATAGTACTCTGCATTTTTATTCAAAACGTTTTTCAAGCAGCTTCCTTATTTGGAGACCAAAAGGTAAGACAATGTGGCAATCTTTATTGTTTATGTAGGACCAGCAGCACATTCTAGACTGCTCTTAATAACTCAACTGTGCATTGCTTACATAAATAGTTGAGTTATTACTATTTTCAGTATGACTATACTGAAAAATCCCAGTGCATAATATTTAGATTTGTGAAAAAGACAACTTATCTGCAAATTGTCTCTACTTGCTAGTCCAGCTGGGCCTAAGACTGTTCAAGCCCCTGAAGAGATCATATAGATCCTACCACTCACACTGAAGCTGTTCCTCCATTTTCTCACATGGCCTTTCTCATCCTTAGATCTTTTGAGATGGCCTCAATATTGGCCGTTAAAGTGATACGCTGCACCAGACCCTTCAATAGACACTGTGACACGATAACACACTCATGCTTTTCTTAGAACACCCAGAAAGAAGTTGGTAGTTTTTCTCTTCACAGTGGCTACAGGCAAACCTTGGCATTCCAGGACCCAACACCAGCAATTTTGCATATCTGCAGTTGGGTAATTGGCACCCAACCTCAGCATACATGATAAAAAACGGCACTCAAAGGGTTAAGATCCATTTATCTGTGGGTCAGGGATGGGTAGAAATGACCTCTGAGGTCATTTTCACCTGCCATTTTGTGTCTAGGAGCCATTTCTTGGCTCATTTTGTTTAAAAAAAAAAAAAAAGCTCTGAAAATAGCAAAACCTCCCCCCCAAAATTGAGTTTGGCACTTTATGGGGGCATTGCTGGAGTGCTGGAGGCTCGTGGTCTACAGTAGGGCACTTTATTTAGCAGGCCCCCCCTGGTTTTGCCCGTTTTCTCTGAGATTTGGGGGCCTCCAGGAACCTAGCCCCTGCGATGTTATTGCCCCAATTACTCAGTATTCATGGTTTTCATATCTGTGGCACTAGCTGGGAATGGAACTCCCATGAATAGCAAAGTTTTCCTGTACCGAATATAGGTGAAGAAACCTCCAAAAATCAGATCAGTTATGGGAAATCAGATCAGTTATGGGATCCTGTCGTAATGGACAGGATTTAGAGTCAAATTAAGGTCAAAGAGATTCTCTGATGCCTTTTTGGAGCAATGGTTTCTGTTCATGGGAACATAGGAAGCTGCCATATACTGAGTCAGACCATAGGTCCATCTAGCTCAGTATTGTCCACACAGACTGGCAGCGGCTTCTCCAAGGTTGCAGGCAAGAATCTCTCCCAGCCCTATCTTGGAGATGCTGCCAGGCAGGGAACTTGGAACTTTCTGCTCTTCAGAGCGGCTTCCCAGAGCGGCTTCAGAGTGGAATATTTTGCAGTGCTCACACATCAAGTCTCCCATTCATATGCAACCAGGGCAGACCCTGCTTAGCTAAGGGGACAAGTCATGCTTCCTACCACAAGACCAGTTCTCCTCTCCCTGTTCATTGCACATATAGATATGGTAAAAGCCCTTTGTGCTTGTCCATTTGGACTTGGGTCCATTTCAATATTTTAGTTATCAATAAATCCATGCCTAATGCTAAGTGCGTGAAACTGCCTTGCTCAGCTTTGAGGATGAAGCATATCTTGCTTAGGAATTGCATCTGCATTGTCACCTGTGATATATGCTGAATGTCACAATTACTCTCATGACTTGACTGCTTTATTGAATTTGCTTTGTTAATGCTGATAAAAAGAGAGGTTGTTTTTGTTTTGTTTTGTTTTGTTTAAAAGTCTTGGTGCTAATATTTGCTTTCAGGCTTATTTTCTAACCAGTGGTCTTTGGTAATGCTACTGCTCTGGCTTGTTAGAATAAAATGGCTATGATGCCCATCAAAAAGAGGAGTTACAGGTTTATATTCCAGAATGTAGAGCACATGCTTTACATGCAGAAGGACTCGGGTCCAATCTTTGGCATCAGCACTTAGGGCTGGGAAATACCTGTCTAAAGATGCCCTAGAGAGATGCTGTCAGTCAGTGTAGGCAATACTGAGCTAGATGGACCAATGGTCTGACTCAGTAGAAGGCAGCTTCATACATTTCTTGAACATATAACAGTACCAAACAGAGTGTGATGCAGTGGTTAGTGTGGCTCCATTCAGCCATAAAGTTCACTGATGGACCTTAGGACAATCTAGCCCCACCTGCCTCACAGGTTGTTTTATTTTTATTAATATATTTAACACATCTTTATACCACTCCATAAGTAAGTCCCTGGGTGGTTCAAAATAAACCCATATGTAAGTCTCTTGGTGGCTCAGGGCAGTTTTAAGGACAAAAAGTGGTAAGCCACATCTATTCATGCCACTCCGAACGCCTTGGAGGAAGGATAGGATGCAGATATGGTTTGTACAAAAAGGGATTCACTTTGGCACTTAAAAAATAAATAAAAGAGTCACACTTTCCAGAAACCTGCCATGCTAAGTCATGTGGCCCAAGGCTCTTCTGATTGATGAATGAATATACCAATATGTTATTTATCGTCAGAAACTCAAGACTAAAGGAAGATGAATGAGAACAAGGTGATTTTCAGTGTAAACTTTGATGTGAAACATCATAGATTTTGGAGGGCAGCCACATCTTTGATCCTGGGATAGTTGTTAGGAATCAACAGCCTCTCATCCTGATCTCTCGGGAGATTACACATTTTACAGCTATTGCCAGCTAAGGTGGGAGCTGTCATAGGAACATAGGAAACTGCCATATACTGAGTCAGACCATTGGTCTATCTAGCTCAGTATTGTCTTCACAGACTGGCAGCGGCTTCTCCAAAGTTGCAGGCAGGAATCTCTCTCAGCCCTATCTTGAAGAAGCCAGAGAGGGAACTTGAAACCTTCTGCTCTTCCCAAAGCGGCTTCATCCCCTGAGGGGAAGATCTTGCAGTGCTCACACATCAAGTCTCCCATTCAGATGCAACCAGGGCAGACCCTGCTTAGCTAAGGGGACAAGTCATGCTTGCTACCACAAGACCAGCTCTCCTCTCCTGAGTCAGAGAGAGTTGTCCCATGACAAGCAGGAGAACTAACAAGAAATGGAACCCATTCTCACGATTAAGTGAGAGATGTTGAGAGCGGGCGGTGGCAAAGGCACCAGAATCTCGCCTTTCCCGCAGACGATCCCTCTGGAGAGTTGCTGGGCACACAAATTGTGCACCCAGATGGTCCATGGCTGCCACGGGCAGTGCAGAGGTGCAGGGGTCAGGAAGGATTCATCATCCCGGCCCCTGGAAACCCCACAATGCATCACACAAGTGCACGGTGCATTGTGGGCATCCCCCAGCGGTGGCCAGGAGCCTGGGAATCACTGGCTGGGAACAGCTGGCACTCACACACAAGCAGTTAGTCTGAGTTAAGAGCATGCTCATAGTGTACCCTTAGCCTTGGCTAACTGGCGGGCTTCTTTGGCAGATTTGCCACCGTGGTGCTGCCGGGATTTGCAGGATCTCAGTGGTTCTCTTGGGCCCCCAAGCCTGGGCTTGCCTGCCTTAGCTGGGTCTTGGCTGCTTGTGAGAACAGTAATGTAAATGCCTTCTTGTGGGTGTTCTCCTGCGTTCCACTTCCATGGTCACTTGTTGACGTGAAATTATTTTCAGTTGTCTACATTCCATCATTAGGCCCATTTGAGATGGGACAAGATCCTCAAGACCTATCTGTTTGGCCTGGCCTTCCAGTGTTTTTAAATTGTTGAGATTGTTTTTAATTTGTTGTAACCTGGTTTTCCAGGGTTTTAAACTGTTTTGAATTTTTAACTGCTGATTGTTTTATGGTGTTTTATAGTCTGTTTTTAACTGTGAATTGATTTTAATTGTTTTGTTGTTGTTGTTTTAATGTAAGCTGCCCTGAACCATTTCTGGAAGGGCAGTATAGAAATCAATCAATCAATCAATCAATCAATCAAATAAATAAATAAAATATAAATAAACAAATAAATAAAATGTCATATGAATTAGACATTTTTTTTTATTTTTTTATTTTATATCCCGCTCTTCCTCCAAGGAGCCCAGAGTGGTGTGCTACATACTTGAGTTTCTCTTTCACAACAACCCTGTGAAGTAGGTTAGGCTGAGAGAGAAGTGACTGGCCCAGAGTCACCCAGCTAGTATCAAGGCTGAATGGGGATTTGAACTCGGGTCTCCACGGTCCTAGTCCGGCACTCTAACCACTGCACCATGCTGCCCCCCAAAACCAGGAATTTAGAAAAATCCGACATCTTAAATTTTCAAGCTTAATTTTCATATCTCAGAATTTAGGATCTTTTAAACTGGCTGCTATGCAGTGCACAGCATATAATGGTATCCAGTCTTCAGCAACATGTGAGAATGGATGGGAGTCTTGGCTGAGTTGGTTGTTACAAGTGTGTCTCTGTTTTCACCTGCAAAATATTGGAGAGTCTGGGCTTGGCTCACCTGCTTTGGTAGTCTAGAACCGGGATTCTCAACGCTGGGCCCACTGGGACTGGGGATTATGGGAGTTGAAGTCCAACAACATCTGGGGACACAACGCTGAGAATCTCTGGTCTAGAATAATGTGCTCTGCATGCATTTTATTAGCTGCTTCCTATTTGTGGCATGCTCATAGCCAGAATTGTATGCCACTCCTCCCAGGTTGCTCGGCCTCACCCGCATATCTCTGGTTTCAGTTGGTAAACTGTTGGAGGGTATGCTTGCCCAGCTTCTGTGGTTCTGAGTCTTCAATGGCTGGGATCAACAGGCCTTCATAACTCATTAAACAATCTTGAAGGATTATGGTGCAGTATCAATGCATGGGAGTGGAAAGGTTTTGCCTTGTATATGAAAGAGAGGTGATGGTGAACTGTTTCTCTTTTGGCCAAGGAAGAGTGTGTCCCAGGGGATCTAATAGTGGTGGCTGAAACCCAGGAAGATGGCGAAGTAGGATAAGGAAACCAATCTCCCCACTGAGACCCTGCATCTCTTCTTCTTCTTTGGCAGGGTTCAAACACACACATTCAAATCTAGGTTTAAAGTTTGTAACTGACATTAGTGTGATTGTGTGAACGCATGTCAAGATGGCTGCTGTTGGTTTGTGTCCGATATCACAAGGAGAGGAGTCTGAGATTCCTGCCTGTTATAGGGAATCGGACTCACCCACTTTGAGAACTTTGGTTGAAGAATGGTATATAAATATTCATAGTAGTAGTAGTATACATCAGACACCACTTCTGACACCATATTTGCACCCAACAAATGTACAGAAATAAATGAGATGGAGGCAGGATACAAAACAAACACACTTTACTTGGTCTAAGGCAGTTGGCAGCTGGCTTGCATACATACAAGCGGTCTGCTTTTATACATACTCAGAGTTAATGTAACTTTACACACAAGTAGTCCTCAAACTTGCACATGAGTAACAATCACTACACTGCCTTGGCATGGGTTCACACAATCACACTAATTTCTGCTAGTGGCTGACATACTGCACAACAGTACGTCTGGGTACTTCTGCATACTTCCGGTCCAACAAGGGGACAGGGCAGTAGGGAGGTATGCTGCCGCCCCACCAGATTGGTTTACAATGGAGCGCTGGTGGGAGGGAAGCAGAGGGAGGGGTAAATGCACCCTCCCCTGCCCTTAAAGTCACCCCCACCTTCGAACCGGCGGAACCAGCGGTTATTTGAACAGGTTCGGAGGCTCTTTATCTCTTTATCACATCCCTACTCTTCAAGTCCCAGATATTGAGGTTCCATGAACAATCTCATGACTGAAAGCTTACATGCCTTTAGGATTAGGGATGTCTTGAGAGATCAAACACAATCTATAAGATGAACATGACATACATATATGCTATATGTACTGATTGGTTAGTTGAGCTCATGACTGAACCTTCATCTAAGAGTCAGCTCATAAACTCTTGTAGCCTATTCCACAACATGCTCCATGTTGGGCAGCACATGATTCAGAAGGCAGACAGCATAATCAAGATCTGCTCTGCCCTTTTGCCTGCATTAAACCTGCTCCTTTGTGGGCACCATGATAGTGGCTTGTCTTCCTCTCCTGGAACATAATGCAGAGCTTGCCAATTTTTAACAGACATTAAATGCCACTTCCAGGAGCTTCAAAAAGCCCATTGTTGTGAAGGCATTGATTGCTTCTCCCTGGGAGACAGACTTCAAGTACATTGTGAACCGAAGAAACGTCCTGTGGGTGACATCCTGAAATGTTTCAGAAGTGGATGGAGGAAGACAGTCATGACTCAGCAGTTCAGACGCAGTACGAAGAGAAGAAGAAGAGGCACCAGAGGAACGTAGTTTACAGCACCACATCTTGTAAATATCTGGCATTTCCACCTTTTAGCATTTCCAGTTGGATTTGTGCAATTGATTGCATATGCCTTCCTTCTGAGCCTTCCTTTGGTTAGTAATGAGGTCTATGGATGCTGGAGGAAGAAGTTCAGTCTTAGCATATGTGTATCATGTCACGTGAGGAGCATCAAACAGGGACATATTATTATTATTATTTCTTGTTTACACAGTCAGACAGGTGTTATTGACTGGTTTGTTTTATCCAGACATTGAGTGCTTCCCAAGGACCAGGGATGGCTGAATTTTATTATCAATACTGTTGGTTATTATAGATATCGTTGTAGTATATAGGCTGTTCCCAGTAAAGTTGCTTTTTGTAATTGGCTGATGGTGATTTCTGTGGCCCCTATGGTGTTGAGGTGCTCTTCAAGTTGTTTTGGAATTGCACATAGGGTGCCAATTACCACTGGGATTACTTTGGTCTTTTTCTGCCACAGCCTTTCAATTTCAATTTGTAGATCTTTGTATTTGGTGATTTTTTTCTATTTCTTTTTCTTCTATTCTGCTATCCCCTGGTATTGCTATGTTGATTATTTTAACTTGTTTTTCTTTCTTCTCGACTACAGTTATATCTGGTGTATTGTGTGGCAGATGCTTGTCTGTTTGTAGTCGGAAGTCCCATAATATTTTTGCATCTTCATTTTCTACAACTTTTTCAATTTTATGGTCCCACCAATTTTTGGCTACAATTTCTTTACCGCCCTTCCAAAAATGGCTCAGAGTGTTTTACACAGAGAAATAACAACAAGGAGCTTGCACTAACTATCATGACTGATAGCTATTTAGATTATCTCAATTCCATGTATCTCACATGTATCAACTGAACACAGGATCACAGACTTAGGTTTTACTTTTGTGTTAGGATGTGAGATACATGGGATTGCGATCCTCTATTAATAGCTATTAGCCATGAAAGTTATGTGTTGTCATTTTTACTAATATCTGCTTTCCAGTGATACACACAGAATGCCATTGACTTCAATGGGACACAGACTTAGGTTTTACTTTTGTGTTAGGATGTGATACACTTTGTCCTATTGAAGTCAATGACATTCTGTGTGTTCACTAGAAAGCAGATATTAGTATAATCATCATCATCATCAATTTTATTACGGCCGTTGGCCAGCAGACAGATATTAGTAAAAATGACAACATATAACCGTCCTGACTAATAGCTATTAATAGATGATCGCAATCCCATGTATCTCACATCCTAACACAAAAGAAAAGCCTAAGTCTGTGATCCTGTGTTCAGTTGATACATGTGAGATACATGGAATTGAGGTCATCTAAATAGCTATTAGTCAGGACAGTTAATGCAAGCTCCTTATTTATAGGCAGTCTACCTGGATGTACCAGATGCTGCCAGGGATGGAGAAGGCTATCCCCACTTTGTGCTGCTTCAGAGCTTTCCAGGGGTGCTTTCCAGGGCCATTTGGCCAGAATGAAGAACCAGAAAGGCTGAGTTCTTGATCTGATCCAGATCAGACATGAGCATTAGTTATCTTGTGGCATTCCTTTGACATGGTGGTTACACCTGATCACACTAAAAGGAACCATCTTGGAGAAAAATGTGGAGGAGTTGGTGGATTTACCCTGATGTGTGCTTATTAATCTAAACAGAGAAACGGCATCAGAAAGTCTACAAAGCAGACACTCAATCTTTTCTAGAGAGCTTCTGCGAGCCAGAAAACGAATGATTTGAGCAAGCATAACTAAGATGAAATAAGATCGGGTTGGTGTTGTGTTTAGCAGTCTACTCCATGAGTCCTCCTCATACCATTTGGGGGTGGGGGTTAGTCTTAATGTCAGTAATGGGCAATAATGCCTGTCACCATTAATTTATATAATGCCATCCATGCCCGTGTTGTTTTGCAGCAGATGAGAGTACGTCCAGACCATGAGGGGCTAGAACATCTAGAAATGGAGGTAAGGAATGGGAGTGGAGGTAAGGAAGGGGAGGGGAAGTGTTGTCGGCTGTAGGTTATCCCCCGCTAGGGACGGTGCCATAGCTCAGTGGCAGATCATTGGCTTTGCATGCAGAAGAGTCCAGGTTCACTCCCTGGCAGCATCTTCAGGTCGGGCTAGGAGAGACTCCTCCCTGAAAGCTTAGAGATTTGCTGCCTGCTAGTGTAAACTGGCTCCACCAGATGGGTAGACCATACTCCACTAGATGGGTCCAGGGTCTGACATGGTATAAGGCAACTTCCTGTGTTCCTAGGTGGGGAAGAATATGCAGCACCCCCGCACACACACACACACACCTCCGTGCCTCTACTTAGGGCTAGTTCTGGAGGGACTGGGAACAGTTGTGCTGAGAGGACTGGGAGTTCCAAACTAAAGCCCTTACACCAGGGCTGCCCTCCAGCTGTTTCTGGACTTCAGCTCTCAGCATCCCCAGCCACGGTTGTCAAGGATTATGGGAGTTGTAGGCCAACATCTGCAGGAGGGTCAAAGCTGAGCAGCCCTGCCTTACACTGATGTTTGCTGAGGGCATTCGGGAGGTAGAATCAAGGCTGATGCCAGGTTGCACTGGGCCTCATGGCAGAAGGAGGCACCAGGGCACTGCCCCCCTGCATGCTGGGCCCACCTGCCAGTCTCATGCCCCCCACAGCTTACGAGATAATAAGGGTGGGAGGGGGAGGAACTTCTGCAGAAGGATTTGGCAGATGGTCAGTGGGGCGGGGGGGTGCCCAGTGTTAAAGGCAGCAGCAGTGTGAGTTTATCACCTGGTCCATTCTCTCTCTGCCGCTGGAAAGGGATTGGCCAGATGAGTGGGCATGGGCCCACAGGTGAGTGTGAGCCCTTGGACCTAGCCTGGCTTGGCCCACTTATGGGTACCAGCCTTGGGTGGAATCGCCTGTGATGTACCTTTGCCCAGAACACAGACATATCACAAAGACGGCTTTGATTTTTGAATGAAGACATTTTCCCATTTATATCGAAAGGAAGGCTATAAAGCCTTTATTACTGCTCTCATTGGCAAGAGCATATATAAAATTATCCACCACACCATTAAAAAAACCCACCACCTTCTCCAGGGAAAATGAAGGATGACTCCAAGAGAAGGTGAGCATAAATTTTAATTAGTTGGTTATTTGATCTTATATTGATACTGATGGAGGGTCTCAGAAAGGAATTAAGTGGGATTAATCCTGACAATGCTTAGAATCAAAATACAGTATGAGTTAGGATCCACCAAGCAAAAGAAATGTAGGGTGATTTAAAGAAGCAATGAAATAAAGACCACATCCTAATAGAAACACACATCTGAAAACAAGTACTGCAGGGATAAGATAGTTTATCCCTGCCTTAATGCAGCCTCCTAAGAATTTTAATGGTGCCTGAGGAGATCATTCAACCTCAAGAAGCCTTCCAAAGAGGAAAGCAGAATACAGAGCAATGGCTGGCATAAGGAAAATTACTCTTTATCCAGCTTCCTTCCTTCCTTCCTTCCTTCCTTCCTTCCTTCCTTCCTTCCTTCCTTCCTTCCTTCCTTCCTTCCTTCCTTCCTTCCTCTTTGTAAACTGCTTGGAAACTTTTGTTGAAAATGGTATATAAATATTTGTTGCTGGCGTCATACACAGCATAATCCCATTGAAATTAAGCAAACAAAGGCAATGCCTAACTTATTATTTTAATTTCAATAGCTCCTACTCTGAGTAAGTTTCCTCATCATGCCACCCAATATTTCATTTCAAGTCACCTTGCCCATTTGCACAAATAAGGGTTCCCACCCCCGGTATAGAATAAATAAATTGAGATTTTCTACATGCCTTCAAGTTCTGCCTGTAAGATACAAAGGAAAGACTTTTCTACACCACCATCAGTGTTCAGGTGAAGCTAATTTGTTGACATCATAGCATCAGGTTTACCTGTCGCCCATTGTTAGATGGTCTCCTCCTAACTCAGATGGTTCCCTGCTAACTCAGCAAAGAAGCACCTTTTAAAGTGGTGATTCTCTTATATTTAGCAAGGGGGCAGCACCTCTCCAATGGCTGTTGCTGGTGTCTCCCTTATATTTCCTTTTAGATTGTGAGCCCTTTGGGGATAGGGAACTATCTTATTTATTCATTATTTATTTTTCAATGTAAACCAATTTGAGAACTGTTGTTGAAAAAGGATATATAAATTTTGGAAGGAGGAAGAAGGAGAAGGAGAAGAAGGGCTAGTATAGTGGGATGCATGTCCATACCCACTGCATCTGGATGAATGCAGATTGGTCCATATGTGTAGCAACCAAAATGATTTATCCATCTGTACCGCATGATGTGAATGAAAATGCATAATTTTATCTGTCTTGGAATGCCAATGTGCTTTGCTTTTTCACACAGCCTTGGGCTTCTAAAGTTGCATAGAACTATCCCTGGATTAAGGTCAATGCATTTTTCCATGAAAGCATATTCCAGAGGATGTCCAGGACACCTTGCATATGGGGGTGGAAAGTTCTGCAAACCAGCTTTGAATATCTAAAAGCTAGACAATAGTAATCTCAGAGACTTGAAGGTAGTATGAAAGAGGCAGCATTGCCCATGGTTGTGTGTGTATAAGTGTGTACATTTCACCCCACTTTGGTCTCTGTGCATAGGTTTTGCGGGGTTTTATTCTGCTTCCCCATACCCATAAAACCTGTTTGATCAAAGTCAATTGGGATGCTTAAAACATGCATTCTATGAGTGTGTACAGTGTGTGTGTAATGATGCTTCTGCCATATGATTCCCAGCTCTTTTAAAAGCCGTTGTTAGTCATATGAAGATCTAGATGTTCTGTTTTTAAACTCTTGTTCAGAAATCTTCTGAAGCATAAAGCACAGGAGAACTAGGCTAACATTTGCCAGGCCTCCTCACAGGACTCATAATTGAAGTTATGGTAAATGCAATTTTCCAAGCGTGTGAGCTTGAAAGGCATCATTTGCCTTAAATGATGAGTATCTTAATCATTTGCCTTGAATGATGAGTATCTTAATCATCAGGCAAAGAAGGATGATGTTGCATTTTTAAAGCTCTTAACCAAAAGATAATCCTCTGAAGGGAACTGCAGAAGTCCTATTGCTTGAGTCATGCTCACTGCTGTAATCCGACTAGTAGTGTCGCTTTTCCAAGCAGAGCAGAAGACCACGTCCATTTGACGTTGGGAAGGATACAACATTTCATTATCTTCCATATTTCTTCCTAGAGAGTTCCTTTCAGATTAGTCTTGTCAGGAGAGGTTTTCAATTGTGTTCCCATTTTTTTAACCAACCCAAGGCTCATCATTGTGTTCTTAAACTCATCTGACAAAAGGTATTTGTTTAAGACATCTCTTTTCTTTTCTTTTTTTGGCTCTCACAATGAAGTGCAGGCGGTGGGTTTCTGGAAGTCGGTGCCCAAGACAACTGCTAAGCTCCGACTCACATTTACTCTCCCATCCTGTCTTAATTCCTCTATTGAAACTTTTTTTTTTAACTGACTGGCTGAAAAGGGCCCCTCGCTCACTTTGCAAAAGCCCAATATGCAATTTATTCCCACATTTCAAAGGAAGAATGGGAAGCTTTTAAATCTCTTCAAAGGAACCAAGGCATGGCAATCGAGCCCAGCTGACAAGAGGACAGATGTGTAGGCGTGATGAGTGAGTTCTCTACGAAGCCCTTAGAATCGGGATCTGTAAAGACAAGTGTCGCTGAGGAAAGAAGTTTTGAGTTCCTTCCATGGCAGCACTTTTAACTCAACCCAGAGATAACTCTGTTAATCCCTGTGGATGTGTATAGCTGCAGTGATGAAGAGGGTGTCAGGTGTCAATCAAGATGCAGCAGCTTCCAATAGAAGACACTTGGGGCAGCTTGAAGCTATGGGGCCATCATTTCATGTCAGTCCATCAGGACTCAAACCCATGGTAGATCTTGAAGTGGTGGCCTATAGAACGTCAGGGAGCAGGAGCCACTTGTCCTAATGAGCCAGGGGGACGCCAAAGGAGGCACAGCTGCAACTCCTTCCAGAAGCTCTGTTTGCTCCTCTCTCTCCCATCCTGCCCTCTCCAGCATCAAGGAGAGCCATTCTGCCTGCAGGCTGGCCATTGGTCAGGTAGAGCCGCATGGGCTGGTTAATCATTGACCAGGCAGTGCAACTCTACCTGATGAATGGCAGGCAGCATGGCTCTCATTAATGTTTGGGCAGAATGGGATGGGGAGAGAGACGAGCAAATGGAGCTACCAGAAGGAGAGGCAGCTGTGCTTCCTTGGGCACCCCCCAACCCCAGCTTGTTAGGACAAGTCATTTTTATCTGGTAGAAATTCAGCCTTTCCATCACCACCTAGCTCTGGCCCAAAGAGAGAAGACCTTTGTCAGTGCAGCTGCTTTATATCAAAAGGGTAGAGTGAGTCAGGTGATGCTCCCTGACCCATAATACTGGGCTTCACTGGAGTCTTCAAAGTAGGGATGTGCCTGAATGGCTCGTGGGGAGCGGTTCCCTTAAAAAAAGCAGGTAGGTTGCCAGAACCTAAGGGGTATACTCATGCATCAAATGGGCTTAACCCAAAGTTTGGCTTTTAAAAAGCCAAACCTGCCAACAGCAGGTCCTTACCTGCTCTACTGCTGCCCCACCGCTTTTCTAGGTGTGGGACTGACTCTACCAAAGGCTGCAAGGAAAAGTGCTGCAGACATGTGTGGCCTTTGGTAGAGGATGTGCTGCCCCCGGAAAAGTGGCACAGAGCAGCAGCAGAACAGGTAAGGAACTGCTTACCTGCGTTTTAAGGGAACTGCTCCCTGCTCCTCTGAACCAGTTCGGCTGCGGGCACCCAAGCCGGTTCGGCGCTTCCCAAAGGAGGCGCCGAATCGGTTCATGCACATCCCTACTTCAAAGAGAGGCTGGATGGCCATCTATCAGGGAGACAGTAGCAGATTCCTGTACTAAGAAGAGGTTGATCTGGAAGACTGCCAAGGTCCCTTCCTGCTCTAAAATTATGATTCTGTGACCACTGCAAATAGTTCCAGATCAGGTTTGGTCACTAATCTGAGCAACCAGAGACCAGCTGTTGCTGACTCTAGCATAATTACATTATGACAACTTTCTACAATAAATTGGAGATGTAGCAGGTCTTCTTTAAGCCTAGCAGTGATTGTTATTGGCAGTCATAGGTATCTGTGGAATGAAATTTTATCAGATTTAAAGGTCATTCACATGACTGCTGCATGTGGGGGTGGGGAGGGGGATCAGGAACACACCTCCCCCCCGCGCCGATGATTGTGCTGTTTCTTTGGCTGCACTGCTCATGTGCCCACAGAATCCACGCTGCAGTGATTGGTGCAGCCATCAGGGAAATGAAGCCCAGGGGAAAGGTCTGGATGGGCCAAAGAATTGATGAATATGTTTTGGAACCACTAGGTGCTTGTTGGGGCAGGCTGCTGGTGTTAAAGGTTGCTGCTACTACTACGGATATATATATATACTGCTCTTCAATCTAAGTTCTCAAAAAGAAACAGCAGGTAGACACCAGCAACAGCCACTGGAGGGATGTTATGCTGGGGTTGGGTAGGGCCAGTTGCTCTCCGCCTGCTAAATATAAGAGAATCACCACTTTAAAAGGTGTCTCTTTACTCATTTTGCAGGGGTTGCTGTACAGGCAGAGTGAACTGGCCACATCTCCTCCCTAGGAAACACTGAGGTCGTTCACATGACCGGGTGGGTGTGATGGGTGGAAGGCTGGTTGAACTCACCTTCTCCCAGACAAGCTTTTGATAGCTATTGGGGGTGCAGATTGTGCTCCCAGACGATCTGTGCTGTGTGGCGCAGTGCAGAGTTCCAGACAGAGCCCGGGATGATGAGCCTCCGGATATCCCACAATGCACTGTGTCACATGCATGATACATTGAGGGATTCCCCCAGGAGACGGGCCCTTAAGGTGTCCTTCTCTGTGTCCACTGTGGCTGGACGCATGAACCCTGGACAGTGTTCTCTCTAATTTTTTTCATCTGTGTGCAGAATGAGTTTTGTTCTGAGCGGCAGTATCAAGACAGTGTGTGCGCACGTGCATTCAGAGCGAGGCCTTCCTGATTTAACCTGAGTGGGATCTGAAATTAACTGAGCAGGCAACAGAGCCCCTGGTGGCGCAGTGGTAAAACTGCCGCCCTGTAACCAGAAGGTTGCAAGTTCGATCCTGACCAGGGGCTCAAGGTTGACTCAGCCTTCCATCCTTCCGAGGTCGGTAAAATGAGTACCCAGAATGTTGGGGGGCAATATGCTAAATCATTGTAAACCGCTTAGAGAGCTTCCAGCTATAGAGCAGTATATAAATGTAAGTGCTAAGTGCTATTGCTATTGCTATCAAAAAAACGTGTGAACGCGTGCACATGCTCACACCTTAAAGGGGACACTGATCTTGGAGCCTGGGTTAAGGGCTCGCTTGAACCCTTAACCCTGGCTAAGAGCAGGCTTAAAAGTTGGGCTAGTAGGTGGCACTGCCCTGCTGGGATGGGGCCTGATCCTGGCAGTTCGCGATGTGCAGCCTAACCCAGGCTGGGCTTCCCAAGCCTGGGTAAGGATGGGTGTTTGAGACCAGCCTCATTCTGTTGCTCAAAGAGGCCCTGCCTGATTTCCTAAGTGCTGCCGCAGCTCCAGCATTACTGGGTGTCAGAATTCTCTGAGGCTGGGATTCTACTTACCATGGCCCTTTGTGCTGACTGGCTGCGCTGCAGGAGCTTTTGGGTCTCCAGGCCCTGTGCTGGCCCCACCCTGTGAGGCTGGTTATCGGCTCCACTGCAGACAGGAAGAGGCTTCTGGTCTGAAGTAGACCTCGCCTGGGTGTCAAGCCCTCCTTGCTGCTGGTGTGTCTGGTCTCCCATATTGTGTCTCCTTGGTTGGACCTTTGCATGTTCCTGTCTCCTGACCGTCTACCTGGTGTGACCTCCAGTGTACCCCTGGCTCTCCTCTCCTGGTTTGATCCTCTGGCTCTTGGCCCCCTTGGCTACTAGCTTGTATTCTGCTGTCTGGCTCTGAGCCTGCACCAATGCCCCCTAGTACTTGCTGACACTGGAAGACCTTTACAAGGGCTGGCAGGTCCTCATGGGACTCCTCCAAGGGAGGGGATGAAGGCAGGGCTATGTCCTCAGGTCATGGTGGATGGAGATTCTGGATTAGCTTCCCTTAAGCCCGATTCAGGTATTATGTATGTCTGTGCACTCATACATGCGTTTGTGTGAATGACCGTACCTGTGTCCATTTTACAAGTGAAGCTGGATACAGGCCCTTCAAATGCATGGTATAGATAGGAAGTGTACTTTTGTACCTGTGTTCAGCATAATTTGTGGATGACTGTACTTGTGTACAGATCTGCACTTGTGCACACCGTACACCCGTACGGGTGTTGAACATAACATGTGAGTGGGTATATGGTTCTCTGGGTGTGGGGGGTTCTGGTGGGATGGCAGCACCTGAGATCTGGCTCATAGGTTCTTCCCACCTTGTCTGATCCCCCAATTGGGGGTAGGTGGGTCCTGAATCTGAGGTCATGGCAAGACAATAGGAACCTATCCAGGCTAATGTCGCCTGACTTAGACACTGGGGGTATGGCAAGCAGTCATGACCCACAGAATGAAAGGGGCAGCACTGCCAGAAACAGGAGGGCTTCTATTTCTGCAGTAAGTTTGCTACTATACTGAATTGGCCTTGATTGGTAACTCTGAGCCACCCACTGATCGGGTGCCTCACAACAGATTGCTGCAATGTGCTAGCCTGGCAGTCCTTACTGCTACACAATTATTTGTTTGAGATGGTGGTATGGAGAAGTATTTACTAGAGGAAATGCTGTTCATACATCAACACAAATTCCGAAAATCTGCACCAGCAAGGGCAATTTGAGACACGCACATTTTATTTTCCCCCTTTGTATTTTTTCCCCATTGCCAGTCTCCTCGGTTAATGTTAACATTTATTTATTTAATTAATCTCTGCCCTGCCTGCTTCTAAGAAGTGAAGCTGGCCAATTTGCAAGGAGAAGAATGCAAACATCCAGTGCAATGAATGCACATTAAATGGCTATCAATAAAACCAACCTACATTATAAAATCAATGATAATGATGTTGGCCTAGGGCAGTGATCGGCAGTTACACTGTGGCTGGACTGGAAGGCCATAATCCTGAAGCAGAGGACTAGATCTGGACTTCAGTCCACAAATAGCCAGTCTCTGGGGCTACAAGCTCTTGGCTTTCCCCCCTAGCAGCACCAAATTACAAGCACTGCTCATCTTTTTGGGAGGAGGGTGGGCAGGCCACAACTGAGTTCGAGCCTGAGCTCATCCCTTCATTCTTCCCCATTCAAGCAATTGGAGCAGCCAAGCTGACCATGCTGACCACCTGATTATTAAGGGGTAGGATTAGTTGGACACATCATAGTGCACACCACAATTTCTGGATCAGAGCCTGTGTTTTCCGAGAATGTACATGGCAGAATGTGGTCCTGTGATTGCTGAATCTGACCATGAGAAAGCTCACTTACAGGCAACATTACAGAAAATAAACCTCTTACTGTATTTACTTGGATCAAAGAAAGCTCTGAATTTAACATCACCCACATAAAAGGTAGAGATTAAATACAGGTTATACCAGCATTTACTCAAAAGGAACAATTTAAGATGATCTCCTGATTTCTAATATCAAAAAAACTTGGGGGAAACCTAGTCTTGGATTCAGGTAAATACAGTATTATGGTCATGTTCTCATGATCCAAATGACTGAGGTTAAAGAGATTGGTGAGTCCCACATGCGCCAATGGAGCATGTCATGATAACTCAGAATTTCCAGGCAATTCTGGTTAAATCATTGTGGTTAACTAGCACTCAACCAGGATCGCTATCCTGTTTAGCAATCCCAGCTAAATGCTGGCTAACCACAGTGATTTAAGCAGGATTTCTCAGAAATTCTGGGTTCTCACGACACATTGCATGAGCGTGTGCAGGACTCACCAATAGTGTTCCCTCTAACAGGGATTCCCAGATGTAGTTCACTACAACCCCCAGCAATCCCAGCTGTAATGGCCTTTGGCTGGGGATTCTGGGAGTTGTAGTCAACAACATCTGGGAATTCCTGTTAGAGGCTTCTCACCAACTGCAGTGAACTCCTTCACCATGATCATGCTGCTTGTGAGAATGCAGCCTGTTAAAGACAAAGGGGTGCTTTTCATTTACGACTCAATCCTAGGCACTGTTTCCTCCGGAGTCTCTCGGGGAAGTGATTTGGAACAAAAAGAACAAGCAGGGAAAGGGTTAAGCACCTCCTACCTCCCCTCTCATTTTCTTCTCTAAATCCTTGCATCCCAAAGCAGCCCTTAATTAAAACACATAAAATGATGGCAAGGCCCAGTTACACACACTGGGTGGTGTGAGTTAGGCCCGAAGTGAGTTTCCTAAGTGGTGTCTTTCAGGACAGGAAAAGATTCCCAAGAGTGAGGATTCCTACTTTTAGAAAAGGAGAGGAGAAAGAAAAACCTGCCAGGGGGCGCGGGGGACAGCTTTAAATCTGATAAACCTCAGTCTTGCCAGCTAAATCTCCAATTAGCAATGTAAACAGCTTAAAGTATTGCCCTTCCCACCATTAACAATACCTAACTGGAAGCGTGTGTTGTATTTGGAATGTTAGCTTGCCCTTCCATGGTGTATCTTTCTCAGCACAATTAAAATATTTTTAGATCTTCCAAGAATACCATCATTTCCCATACACTGGGAAATTCTCTTTTAAAACCTGTTCTCAAGAACCAGCTATACTGTATGTGACATCTATCACGCCATTGGCCATTGTGTGTCCCCCCCTCCCAATGGTGAAAATAGCAGTTGTGGGAGGTCCAGTCACAATGCTGTGGGTGGGAGGGGGGGGTTTATCCCTTTACGTCTGTGCTGTCGTCCCAGAGAAAATACCCGCAAATGGCAGCTTCCTTCTCCTGGCAATTCACTGCTGTAGAGGGCTCTTTTCAGTAGGACCATGATATAGGGGTAAAAGGTTTAAAAAATCCTTCCCCTCAGTCTTGATCTTGCTTGCCTCCCGCCATGTCTGCTATTTCCACTTGGAAAAACCAACCAACCTACTAGGGCCAATGTCATACACCTAGACCCAGGTGCTTTCCAGATTAGACCCTGCAATGGGGTCACGGCGTATCTCTAAAGTGTTCTTCCACACTTCCTGTGTTGTGATACCGCAGTCCCTATGCTATTAGCAGGGTGCCGTTCATATTTCCAATGCCTTGTTGTGAATTTAATCTCTGTGAAATAGTGCTATAACGTCACATATCTGGTGTTTAAAAGTTGCTGTTTGTTCGGGTGGTTAGTTTTCGCAAGACGGCTCCTTTACGTTTTGAATGCTATTTGCCTGAACGGAAGCATTTTGCTGCTGTTGAGAGGCTAATCTAGAAAGCGCCCTGCTTGCATGCAGAAATTCCAGAAGGTTTTTGGTAGAAGTGCCACCAAAACCTCACTTAAAATGAAATTTGAAGCCAATGTGAGGGAGTGGAGTAAACAAGGTAGAGGAGGGAGAACATTTTCACAATGCCAGAATGGCGTGGGGACTTGTAAGCAGGCATTTTATAGCCAGCTGGGGGCAGGTTGATCTTCCCTTGCTGGTGTGCTGAGTTGGATAAACGTGGTGCAGCTACATGGTGGGCCGTAGTTCTCCCATTGGTGCCAGAGGATGGATTATCCTTCCATTGCTCCTGGAATCCCTGGACAACTAGCAGTTGTAGCAGAGTCCTTTCTGGCATGCACGGAGGAAGCAAGTAAAGCGGCAAAGAGCCAGTCTTGTAGTAGTGAGCATGATGACAACGATGAATCTTTACATACCGCTCTTCAACCAAAGTTCTCAAAGCGGCTTACATAGACAAATAAATAATACATAAATAAGATGGTCCCCTGTCCCCAAAGGGCTCACAGTCTAAAAGAACCATAAGGTAGGCACCAGCACCAGCCACTGGAAGGATGCTGTGCTGGGGTTGGATAGAGCCAGTTGCTCTCCTCCTTCTTAGTATAAGAGAATCACCACTTCAAAAGGGGTCTCTTTGCTGAGTTAGCAAAAGATGCAGCTCCTGCATGGTCTTGTCTCTTAGCACCAGTAAATCTATTGACCACGAAGGGCACTGGGGTAGAGAGAGTGAGCAAGGGAATCCCCTCTCTGACCATGCTTTCTCTACTCTGCTTCCCCTTTGTTAGACTGATGGTCTCAGGTTTCATTCTCTCACCTGGAGAGGGAGAAAGAGAGAGAGAGAGAGAGAGAGAGAGAGAGAGAGAGAGAGAGAGAGAGAGAGAGAGAGATTTCCTTCTTCTCCCTTCCCCTCTTTCTGTATGTAACTCGCAATGAGGCATGATAGGTCTTAATCTAGCTCCCTGACAGATTTCCCAAATAAACTACTTTATTTGGAACTTTTAACTCCATGTCTCCAGACAATGTTCCTTCCCTTCCACTATAGTTGGGGCAAATAAAGAAATCTCCCCTCCTGAGCTCACTAACAAAACCTTGGAGAACTGCTGCCAGTCAGTGCAGACCAAGGGTTCCCAACCTGTGGTAATCCAGATGTTGATTAACTACAACTCCCATCATCCCTAGCTACAATTTATTGTGGCTGAGGGTGATGGGAGTTGTAGTACAGCAACATCTGAAGTACCACAGGTTGGGAACCCCTGGTGTAGACAATACTTAATAGGGATGTAAGGAACCAGTTCGGAGGTTCGGGGGTTAGGTGGTTCGGTGGTTCAGTTCGGTGGTCCGAAACTACCCCCCCCCCCGGTTCTGTCTGGGCAAGTCTGAGAATTTTTTTCCCTTCAGCCCCTTTGGGGGGATTCCTGTAGGCCGTGGGGGTCTGTGTGACCGTGAGGGTTCCCCCTCCCCCTACCGGCCTCTCACATCACCGCCGTGGCCCATCCGGAGCCTCTTTTCTGGCCCATTCAGGTCTCCGTAGATTGGCATGATGGCCATTTTGGAGGCTGCCGTGCATGCACAAATGGCCTTTGCGAGTCCTGGCATGGTCCAGGGCCTGAGAGAAACCATTTGCAAATGTGTGGTGGCCATTTTTTTAAAAAAAATGTTTTTTACAAAAATGGCTGCCAAAAAAAAAAAAAAAGGCCACTGCGCATGCACAAATGATCTCTGTAAGGCCCTGGGCCATGCCAGGCCTCACAGAGGCCATTTGTCCATGCACGGCGGCCTCCAAAATGGCCACCGTGCTGATCTATGGTGGCCCGAATGGGCCAGAAAAGAGGCTCCAGACTAGACGCGGTGGCAATGTGAGAAGCTAGTGGGGGGAGGGGGAACCTTCGTGGACATACACACCACCCCCCATGGCCTACAGGAAGCCCTTCGAAGGGACTGAAGGTAATTTGTTTGTTTGTTTGTTTGTTTGTTTGTTTGTTTGTTTGTTTGAAAAGAATTCACAACCCACCCCCCCGGACCGGATCGGACCGGACCGGGGTGGGGGGAGGTTCGAAGGGTTGCTGGACCGAACTGGTCCAGTCCGGTTTGAGTCTGGTCCAGACTCGAACCGAACTAGGCCAGCCAGTTTTATGCACACCACTAATACTGAGCTTGATGGACCACTGGTCTGACTTAGCGTAAGGCACTTTCCAATGTTCAAAGTTTCTGACATCTGCTCTGTTTTGATGGTTGAGAGCTGGCTGATCTCCCGCTTGTGGTGATGTTCTTCTGTGTTGTTCCTCAACCTTCCAGTGCCCTTATTTCTCTGGCAGCAGTCAGAATTTCTTTCCCCTTGTTTCTGAACTAGTGATTATCAGAGGATGCTGCCTAAGCAAAAGCAATAATGAATAGTAAATTTAGGGATTCGTCCTCTGGTGAAATATCAAAGGAATTTTGAAGGAGCCCAAAATAATTTCTCTAATGCTAGCAAAATGTATTTTATTAGGAATGGGTTCAATGTCCACTTTCCTGTTTTCCTCCTAAAATCTCATATATGTACACACACATACACACCACACACACACACCCTGCCTCAGTGTATGTCTGTCACTTTCATAATACCACCCATTCTGAGCGAACTCACCTTAATAACATAGTCAGTGTGAATTAAGTTGCAAATACCTATGTGACAAATGATAGCATTCGGCAAGAGGCAGGTTGTAATTTAACGCAAAAGTATTTTAATGAATGATTGCACAAAGGAGAAAAGAACATTCTTAATCCTATCATAAGATCACTAACCATAACTTTGACAAAGTTGGAATTACAATTCAACCAGCTGACATGTGTATCAGATAGAAATCTAACGTTACATATAACAAAGGATATAAGGGGGGAAAGATTATTGAAAAATAAGGATAGACATGGTGATATAACAGATAACAAATGAGTATCCTAGGAAGAATTAATGCACCAGTGTGGCTGTGTGAGTTGATGAAGGGCAAAAATCCACAGCCCTGGTCCTGTACAAGCAAGATTGAAATGAATGGAGATTGTGAAGCAGAGCAGCTTAGAGCTGGGTGCTTTCCAGTTTGGACACTAGAACAGCGTCACTACGTGTCCGTTAAGTGTGTTTCCGAACTGTCGGTGTTTTGACATCACAGTCCCTGCATTGTCAGCAAGGTATTGTTCACATTTCCAATGCCTTTTTTCATATTCTATTGCTGCGTTTCGGCCCTATAATGTTTCATGTGTGGCGCAAAAACCAAAAAATAGTTCTATTTTCCTGTTGTGGAGTTTTCGCAAGATTGCTCCCCCTGCTGGTGGCTTTGTGCAACAGCCTTTATTTACAATTTCTTTGCGCTTTGCCCACACCGAAGCATTTTACTGCTGTTGAGCGGGTAATCTGGAAAGCGCCCTGGTCTAGTCCCATCCCTGGTCTTTCCGTCTGTCTGCCTGTCTGTGGGGTTCCCAACCTGTGGCACTCCAGATGGAGTTGTTATGTTCTTATGTTCTTAACTACAACTCCCATCATTCCCAGCTACAGTTTTGTGGCTGGGAATGATAGGAGTTCTAGTTCAGCACCAGCTGGAGTAGCACAGGTTTTGGACCCCTGGTCTGCCTAATAGGCTCCAACGCCTCCTATTTATCAAGGACAGTCCCTGTTTTCTAGAATTGGTCCCTGGGAAATCACTGTTCCTATTCTGTCCCCATGTTTGCCTCTTGAGGATGCCTTGTTAGATTATTTTCATGTGAGAGCTGTTGTTCTTCAGGTTTCTGCTCCCTTCCCCATCTCCAGGAATGAAGGTGGATTAGTGGATGCGTCGTCTCCCTAGAGAACTTGCATGGCAATGGGTGCCCAACAGTAAGGCACTATGCCCTGTGCCGTGCACAACATCTAGTGGGTGGAATCCAGTTTTCAGCAATGGGCAATAGTGAGTGGGGAGCTTAGGCAGTCATCCTTGGCCTGAGAGAATTGGTTGTTATAAATGTATCCCTCTCTTCATATGTGGAATATTGAGCTCTTGAAAACATAGCAGCAGAAGAAATATTTCATAGCATTATTTTGTATATTTATATTTGTTTCTGTGGCTGCAATCCAACCTTTAAACTCTATTTTTAGACAGCGAGCCCTTTGGGGATAGGGAGTCTGTTTGCTTGAGTTTTGTTTATTTGTTTATTTAGATCTATGCAAACCACTTTGGGAACTTTTGTTGAAGAGTGGTATATAAATATTCATAGTAGTGTGGCTCTGACTTCGGAGAGGCCATACAGAGGCTTGCTCTGCACATCTGTCTCATGAGGACCATAGGTCTGATTCTATATTATGGAACGTGCATATATTTCAGGCTTGTCAAGGTGTGCTTTACAGTTTTCCAAAGAAATAACTTTTAAGCACAACTCTGGTTTTTTGGCATAAAGCAGATGGAAAGTACCATAGATATCATAATAAAGCACATCAAAAGTAACTTTCTCCGGCATGTTTTGACGTGTCCACTTTGGCTTCAACTGAACAGCAAAGGTTTTTTTCCTTTCTGCCCCCAAGACGAAATAAACCATTATAAATATTCCATAGAAAAGGTAAATAGAAATAACTCCCCCGCCTGCTTTGTCTATTTCCAAAGAAAAGGAGATTTTGTAAGGAGTGGTCATTGCAGCTGACAGTGCATTTTCCCCTGATTCATGTGTTTGCCGTTGCTATTTGCATAGGATTTAAATGTCTAACAAAAATTCACAGACCATCTGAAACAAGAAAATGGCCCTATAGAGAACCTTCACATGCTAATCTCACGTCATATTGACAAAGGCCCATTAACTATATGTATAATCAATTTCCATAAAATGACAGACCACTCTGATGAATAGTTGTGAGGTAGAGACCTCATGGCCTGTTTGCTGAGGAAGAATCATCCTGTCTGTTTCAAAATCTATCTGAAAAAGAGTAGATATTTCTGTTTGGGAGTTGAAGTTTGATTTTAAAAACAACTCCTCTCTCCCTCTTACTTTTGCTTTCAGATGGGGAATTTTTTTAAGGCCACTTATCAAGTTTAGATCTGTAAAAGAATTATTTTTAGAACAGGTAACACATGATCTCTATTATATGGAAACCTGGGGATGGCTGAAAGAAAGCTCTAGCTCTTTCAGCTGCAGAAAAAGGCAATTCTCAAGGAGGGTCATGTGTATACTCTGGGCTAAAAAATAATTTAAATTCTGTGTCAAAAATGTTGGTTCTTCTTCAGGGGTGTATCTAGGGTAGGGCAGACAGGGCACATGCCCCGGGGGCCACTTGAAGGGGGCGCCATTTTCTAAAATTAATTTTTTTTTTAAATGGCCACCGAAAATAAAATGGCCACTGCACATGCTCAAATGGCCTCTGTGAGGCCCTAGGCCAGGCCAGTCCTCGCAGAGGCCATTGAGCATGCGCAGTGGCCATTTTTTTTGCGGCCATTTAAATATATATATATGGCCACAACACATGCTCAAATGGTCCCTGTGAGGCCCTAGAGGCCAGTGCGAGGAGGGGGAACTTTTGCTGACCCCCCCCAGCCTTTAGGAAGCCCCCCTAAAGGGGCTACAGGTTAAAAAAATTAATATGATATGTCACTGAACACATATTTAGTTTGGAACTATGTACAGAGAATCAGGGCTTGTGAATACTGAGCTGAAGCTTATGAGCTAGGATTGTATTCATTTGCTCTTACTTTGTTTCTTGTGATAAGTGAGTTAAATGTGATGTCTTAATAATATGGCTATTAATGGTGAGTTTGTCTTTGAATCAGTGTGAAATCCTTAGTATTAAGGCCCAATGGCAGTTTCTTGCTCTCTTTCTCTCATTTTAACTGTCTTTCTGAAATACTAGAATATATTCCAAGCAGTGACACAGTTTACTCTGCATATCCTTTAATTATTTTTAGAGTATCTGGGGAAAGCCAAATTCTCCATTTATTTTTAAAACTGATGTAATAGTGATGCTACAATGCATAGTAGAGAATTAGACAGGCACTTCTGTTTAGTTTTCCAAGTACACCTCCACATAGTATTTGGGTATTTCATGAGCCCCAGCATACTGAAATTTGTAGTTTCCCAGCATTTTTTGGTCTGGCTACGTCCACTGCTAAATATTTTTTGAAATATTAAAAGATTAACAATCTTGACTTGTATTTTTCAGCTGATATTATGGTAAAGTCATCTGAAAGATAGGTGTCAGATGTTTGGACAGGGGGCGCAATTTCAGTGCTTGCCCTAGGCGCTATTTCCCCTAGATACGCCTCTCTTCTTCTTCTTCTTCTTCTTCTTCTTCTTCTTCTTCTTCTTCTTCTTCTTCTTCTTCTTCTTGGAAACTACATTCAAATCTGGCCACTGCCCCAATGGGGCTTTGTGCCTAGAATTGCACGGAATGAAAAACTGATAACTAATCAGTTAGTTGGATAATAGAATCCCTTCACAGACAAGCAGCTTTTTCCCAAATGTACTAGTAAAGCTGTAATCATATGCACACATGGATTTTGCTTCTAAGAATACATGACTAGAATGGGAGGTGTTAACCTCTGGATCTTTTTTTGACTTTTTGTTTTTTGTTTTTGGAAAATTAAGCCCAGCCGGTAGATGTGGGGTTTTGTTTTTGCCTGTTCTGTTAGGATTTGCCTGATACAGCAACTCCCATTGACGCTGCCTGTTAATTGTCCATGACCATAGTACTGAAAATCTGAGGGAAATACCTAGACACCCATTATTAAATCTGCCTGCAGCCGTACACAATTAGGATTTGAGAGCCAGGATTCCAGGGCAGATGCTCCCTGCTTTTTTGGGGGGGAGCGGGGAATTAATCACTATTTACATTCAAACCTCACCCCAGCTGTGTTTGTTTCCTCTTTTGAGCCTTAACTGAAATGCACCAAAATATTAGGATGGCCAGCCTTCTTGCCAGAGTTGAGCCAGCACCATGCACTTCTTCTCATAGAGACAACCCTCTTGCTCTGGTCTCATCTTCTGCCCACCAGAGGGACTCCCTCTGCAACAAAGAAGACCTCCCATACACCTTCTATGACCACTCCTACTCCAGCAATCCCTTCCTCCAGCTACATTCTCCCTTTCCTTCCATTTCCCATCAGCCCACCTTGCTACACATTTCTAGGGTTTTAATGATGGGATTCAGGAAAGAGAGGCTTCCTGTGTCAAGGCAAGGTTTTGTGCCCTGCAAAGTCACCGCAGATTCAGAAAGGCAGAAGAGAAACAGAAAGAATCCAGTCCACTAACAGAAGCTGAAAGAACAGAGCCCCCATCTTCCACCCATCTGACAACAGAGCGATCCATAAAGGCATGAGAGGGAGAGGGAGTGGAAAGTAAACCAAACCCAGTTCAGTAGCTCTAGGCTGCTAAGCAAAATTTGGAGGAACTGAACAATGATGTCATAATCACACTCATAGGGGATGTTTTCAGTCTCTGCTGTTGCTGGGTGAACTTTTGAAGAACTGGGTGTTCTTCAGAATTATAATAGCTGCAGTGATGATTCTTGCTCCTCTACCTATGCAGTATATAATTGAGGCAATTATGGGACTGACACTAAGATTTAAGTTAGGAAAAGTCCCTGGTATGGAGCTGTCTGCATCAAAACCCAAGCTTTCAGAAATTGTGTATGGCAAACATGGCAAAACTTCAGTCCTGCATGGTTGACTTTCCTCCCTAGACTCGCCATGACCTACTGATATGTTTTCAGTGACCAGGCACCAGAAGATAGTGGTGTGCAGAACCACGGCCCACTAATACATGCTGGCAAGAAGGGACGTCACCTCAGGTGCCACAGTGGGTACTGGGCACCCCATTCCAGGGAGGAGCCCGAGGGCCAACCAGATGTCTGCACTTACAGCCACATAGGGGGTAAGCAGGCCTGCTCCATGATCTGTTGACACAACCACCGGCCCAGGACCACTGCACTGGCCGCCAACTCCACCGCCCCTGCCCCAGCGCTAACAGAGGGCTTGTCCATAGTGCCCCACCATGTGGCCACCCCCACTTTCCCCACTCTTGCCAGGGAAGTCCCTAGCTGCACCTGGCTCCAGGGGCGACAGCAGGCCACCCCTTCTTTCAGAATTGTATCCTTCTTTGCCCAGCCTGGTGGCCCAGTGGCAACAATCACATTGCCCTGCATGCCCCACATGTCCTCCACACTCTCCAGGGTGGTGGTGGTGAACACAAGCTCTATATTCACTGCCCCTCGCACACACCTGCAGCTGCCCAACAGCTGGCAGGAGTGCCAAGGTGAGTGGAAATGTGCCCATTAATATTTGTGTGGGGCTTGGGGTTGGGGTGGGGCAGGGTGGGGTGGGGTGACGCCCATGGCTGGTAGCGGGGTGGAATAGGTAGATGCTCTTCTGTTGGGAGAGGGTGGTGGGGTGGCATCCTGTGTCGCCTGTGGAGGTTAATGGGGTGGAAGTGGTGCTTGGCATTCTGGTGTGTGTGTGTGGGGTGGTTCAGGGTAATGTACTGCCCATTGATGTTAGCGGAGTGGGTGTGCTAGTCCTGTAGGGGGACAGTGAGGGGGTTGTGAGGGGGTGAGGTGCTGAGCCAGAGCAGGGTGGAGCACGTCCACCAAAGCATGTTCCTATCTGGGATGGAGGGCCAGGTAGGAGGCAGAGAAGCTGGATGGAGGCAAAAGGTAGGCTGGGGGTGAGACACCTAAATCTTCATACTGCTCTCCTTCTCGGTGTCCCCTCCCTGCAGCATCACCACCAGCACCAGCACCACCAAATATTTATATACTGCTTTTCAACAAAAGTTTCCAAAGCGGTTTACATAGAGAATGAATGAATGAATGAATGAATGAATGAATGAATGAATAAAAATAAATAAATAAGATGGATCCCTGTCCCCAAAGGGCTCATGATCTCAGGCAGGGGTTCTTAACGTTGGGTCTCCAGATGTTATTGGACTTCATCTCCCATAATCCCCTGCCCCAGTGGCCTTTGGCTGTGGATTATGGGAGTTGACATCCAATAACATCTGGGGACCCAACGTTGAGAATCCCTGATCTAAGACATCAGCAACAGTCACTGGAGGTACTGTGCTGGGACTGGATACGGTCAATGACTCTCCCCTTGCTAAATAAAGAGAATCGCCACATTAAAAATGTACCTGTTTGCCCATTTAGCAGGGGTATCACCAGAGATGCAGGATCCTGGCCAGCCAGCACCCATGGAGCAGCGCCTGTGGAGTGGCCAGCGCCCATGCCTCCTACTCCATGCAGGCTGATGACCAATGCCAAGCGCATGGCACAGCTGCGCAACTGGAGGCATGTCGACCACCTCCAGCTTGTGAAGGACCTGATCACACAGCAGGCAGAGAGCTCCCAGGCCACCTGTGATGTGCTGCATGAGCTTGGAATGGGGCAAGGGGAGGCGTGATGAGGAAAGGCAGGTGTTTGAGGAGGCCACAGCCCAGACTGTGCGTACCTACGAGCACACCATGAGAGAGGTGGTGGGTACCCTGGGGCAGACTGACGAGGCTGCTGAGAGGCAGTGCAAGTGCTACACAGGCTACGTCTAACATATGGCCAGCTCCATGGAATGGCTTGCCAACCATCCACCACCCTTTGCCACCCCCTCTACCAACCGCGGCTGCTGATTCCAGGGCCCTACCTGCCTATACAAGCGAGACACTCCCAAGCCACTCTGGACTCTCAAGGAGCACAAGGGTAGTTCTTTGCTCCCCTGTGGAAGCATGCACAAGCTTGAATGTCCCCTGTCCCCTGGAAAGGACCTTAAGGTTTCTGCAGGCAGGGTGCTCGTGATCCTCACCTGAAACGCCCTTAAGGCCTCCCCCCAAGGATCCACATGCAGGGCCTTCTGCCAGCCCAGCTGGTGTACCAGGGTAGCAGTCAAGCACCCCTGTGCACACAGAGCCCAAGGCCCCACTGCAAGCTCCTCTTTACTCACCCCTCAGGGTGCCGGGCAAGTGAGAGAAGGGCCCTTTGGTGCAGCCCCACAGTCACCACCTTGCACGGCGACCACCAAGACAAAGTTTAAGTGTCCACCTAAACTCCACTGCAGACCAGGAGCCTTGCATCCAAGATTCTCTGGGGACATGTCCAGAAACGTTCCATCCCCACCCTCTCCTCCCCTGCACTATTGCATGCAAGGTCTTTTTATGCACCCCTGCAGGGATCAAAGAAGAATCATGGGACCACCAACAATGTCCTGAAGGGTTTCTAGGGGAAGACTGAAAAGGGAGGCTGGCTTGCCCCTTCTACCTGAAAAGCATGAAGAGGCTCCTCTGCCAAGGAGGGACTCCAAGCTCCCTGGCACTTGGAGTCTGGGAGGACTTGCCTTTGCTCCATCTGGAGGTGTGTGGGCCCATGGGTCCCCAGGTTCTGAAAGCAGAGGTTGCGGAAGGAGGGGAAACTAAGTTACTTGTCAACTGTGCAAGGGGGGTGGCAAGCAGCCCTCACCCCAATGCTGCCCGCATGCAGCAGAATGCATGGAGCACCCCCGCCCATGCCCACTCCACACACCCCATGAGGATGTGCCCCTCTGCTGTCAGTTATTGGGTCCACAATCCAATGTTCTGCTGTACTTTTATTAAGATAGCATCGCTGCCAGAACAGTGAGGAAGGGGTTAAGCTGTCATTGGCCTGAGAAAGCTGGCCGGTAAAGCTGGAGTGAGCCAAGAGCAATCAAGATGCCCTCCCCCTTCAAGATCTTGGCTAATCGTGGCTAATGTGCTGACCCTTTGCCAAAGTCTGGCTTTGGAGCTTGCTGGAATCAGCCGCAGCAGCTGAGCAACAAGGAGGGGCTCCCCTCTCCTGGAACCAGAGGATACCAGACCACAGCTGGACAAATGTCTGCGATGCAATTTACAGTTTAAAATTGAACCCACGGATTTGTCAACCTCCGGATTCACGCTACGTTACGTCTGAAGGTGGCCACTGTCTCCTCTTAATTGCAGAGCAGTAGAGCTAATATATGTTACCATGATTAGGGGAATCATGGTAAGCAAGGGACAGGGGGTGCAGCGTTCTAGCCTATCTCAGTTAAAGGTATGGAGACCCTGACCAATAGAAGCCAACCAACCAGTAACGTATTTGTCTAGTTTTCTGCGTCCCTGGTCTTCTACTAACTAACCTGCACTGAAGTCTGAAAAAGCAGGACATTCTAAATTCTGCCACCTTTGTTTATGATCTGCTAAATTCTATCAGGCCTCACTCGATCTGCCAGATCCGCCCCGCCCCCAACCTTCTAGATTCTTCCTGGCACTGTCCATGGCTCTTCTTCTCCTAGTTCCTTGATATTACCCATGGTTCCCAGGAGTGTTTTCAAATCAACAATTGGCCATCCTGCTCCCTCTCTAGGCCCAGAACTACCTGCCAGTTCTAGGACAGAGTGGCAACACTGAGGTAGGCCCACATCACAGGACGCTGAAGTTTCTCACTAGATAACCTGTTTCTGCAGCCATGTTCATAAAGGCCAACAGTTTTTTAAAGAAACTGCTGGAAACACAAACTTATCGGTCCCCCCCCCCCCGTCCACGAGCAAGAGTAAGAGTAGTGTCCTTAGAAGCAGATAGAATTAGGTCAGCCTCTACGTGCTGCCAGCACAGTAGCAAGAGGAGGAGGAGCGTTACATTGCATTTCTCTGCCCATAAATGTAATGCAAGAAGCCAGTCACAAAGGTCATACAACAGAACACACTGGCTAGATCAGAAGGACTGGTGCACAGCATCACATACGACTCTGAGTCACATTCATTTTTTAAGTGCTGCACCAGCAGAGTTGCAGGGCCCTTGGAACCAGAGGCTGGACAGAGGCTTGTGGCAGAAGGCCAGGAGATGACATTTGGGGAGCTGCGGTGTAGAAAGGATGGTACTTGTTACACAAGAAGTGTGCTTGCCCTGGATTTCCTGCTCCTGTGTGCAAGGGCATCATACCAGGCTGCCTCCTTTTTTACACTTACACTTACACTTTGAAATATTTATTAATATTTTCATTTCCTTAGAATGACCTTATATGCCAGTTATTGAGTGTGAGAGAAGCTCCCCATTCATCAGGACAGCCTGGAAGCAGGAGCGGTCCTTTTATAAGGCAAAGTGAGGCAGCTGTCTCAGGTGGCAGATAACTGGGGTGGCAGCAGGGTGGCAAAATGTGTCCTGCTGCTGCTGCTATTGGGACCTATCTGGCCCTTGCACACTTTGCAAGGAGCACCTTTCCTCAAGCTCCTTTCAAAGCTTACAAGGAGCATGTGGAAAGAAGGGGAGGCTGCAGGCAACTCCACCCCACCCACCCCAAATTCCACTTTCAAAGCTTACAAAGGGTAGTTGTGAAAGGGAGATGCCCCCCCTAGGAGTGTGGGGCAAGACAATATTTGGTGCCTTGCCTCGGCTGCTGCAACATCAGGATGCCCCTTCCTGGAGGTTTGGGCAAAGGTTGAGCTCAGCAACAAGCATTGGGAATGCTAAGTCAGTGCAGGAATCACATACTGCACAGGAAGATCCAGGTCCTGATCTCTGCTCAGCCATGAAGCTCATTGGATGATCTTAGATTGCTTTCTCTCCACCTAACCTACTGCATAGGGAAGTGTGTGTGTGTGTTGGGGGGACATATATGTTACACTGATCTCCTTGGAAGAAGGGTGGGATGGACACTAACAATGCCTTTGAACATACAGTATCTCACGCCTATGAGATCATTTTAGTTTTATAGCCACATTGCTAAAGAAGCTGGTGTCTGCACATCATTTTCATGTTGTGAGAAATTTATGTGAGTGTGCACCACATGCAGCAAGATTTACCATGTGATGGATTAAAAAAGCCCAATTTAGTTTATCGCCCTTAGAAGTATAGCTGTTAAATGATCCCATGCATACAGTTTGTCCTGTACCATTAACAAATGCAGCCACAAAGATGCACACACGATGCTGTTCTCGCTGAGCTGAGATCCCATGGGGTTTGGGCAATGTCTGGAAAAACCAACCAAGACTAGTGGCCCGCAGAAAGGTGCAACAATAGGGGAAAGGAAACAAGGAGCAGGTTGGACCGTGGTACTGCAGGACCTAGGATAGCTCCAAGGAAAGTAGACGTCATTTGTCAAAGTCCAGAGCTCAACTGAATCCTTATAACCATAAGAAGTTCATGGATACATTCCAAAAGTGAGGTTTCAGGAATTTAAAGAGACAATGCTTTGGGGTGAAGGTATGCACAGTGACAGCACTGTTGAATGGTCCTGAATGGAGGCACCTTTGGCCTTCTCCAGAAGGTACCATTAGGAGAGAGAACAGCCTTGGATGGCTGTCTGTCTGATTCAGATGCCTTACTTGTACTGCCACTCCTGGACTTGCAGTCTAGTATTTTGTTCCTTGAGATCTGTGGGCAGGTGTGAAGGATTGAGATTTAAGTCCTCCATTTTTGTGTTCTGTTATGGTTATGTTGTATGTTTTAAAATGGTAGCCTGTGGTCAAAAGGTTAGTCTAGGAAATTATTACATCCTGAGATGAAAAGGTTAACCCTGAAAACAGAAACAATTAAAGTAAAATTTGCTCTCCGGATTGGGTCCCTAAGAGAGGGGGAGTAGTTTCAGGGTTTAAAAGGCAGAGTTGAAGAAAGATCAGAGAGAAGGAGACAAAGAGATATTGAAAGAAGAAAAGCAGTGGAAGAAGCTTTCGAGGTGCTGCAGGAAGATGAAAGCTGAAGAACTGGTAAGAGGAACTGGCTGCATTAGGGGGCAGATCCTGATAATCTATCCTGGTAAATTAGGTTTAACCACAGCAGTTTGACCAGGGTTGCCAGGAATAGCTGCACTTGCACAACCACCTCCATGGAGCTCAGCCAGCAACCCTGATTAGCTCTTTAACCAACTAGCTATCTAGTTTCTAGATCTATTTCTAAATGGCTTTCAAATGTGCTATGGGGTTGAGGCTGCCAGTTGGCCTGATGGATGATCTCCAATTGGCTACTGACAGAGAGAGTGATCCATTTGAATCTCTGCTGATCCATTTGGATCTCTCAGCGGCTTTTGATACCATCGACCATGGTATCCTTCTGGGTCGCCGGAGGTTGGAGGGATTGGGTGACACTGTTTTACACTGGTTCTGTTCCTACCTCTCTGGTTGATTCCAGATGGCATCTCTTGGAGACTGTTGCACTGCAAAGCGAAAATTAAACTATGGAGTTCCATATGGCTCCATATTGTCTCCAATGCACTTTAACATTGACATGAAACCACTGGGGGAGATCATCAGGAGATTCAGTGCAGGGTGTTTTCAATATGCTGGTGACATTTCAGCCTCATGAAGATATGGCATAACTTCCCTAAATGCCTGCCTAGCAGTGGTAATGGACTGGATGAGGGATAACAAACTGAGCTTGAATCCAAATAAGATAGAGGTACTGACTTTGGGGAATCGGGACCCGAGAGATGGTTTAGATCTGCCTGTTCTCAATGGGGTTACTCTCCCCCTGAAATAAGAGGTACATAGCTTGGGAGTGTTCCTGGATCCAAAACTCTGTCTGGTTTCTCATGTTGAGGCAGTTTCTGGAGGTAAATGGCCTTAAAACAGTGGTGCATATGCTGGTAACCTGCAGGATTGACTACTGTAATGAACTCTACATGGGGCTTCCTTTGTATGTAGCCTGGAAACTACATTTGGTACAGAATGTGACAGCCAGATTGGTCTCTGGGACAACTCAAAGGGACCATATAACACCAATTCTGCAAGAATTACACTGGCTGTTGATATATTTCTGAGCAAAATGCTGGTTATTACCTATAAAGTCCTGAACAACTTAGATCCAGGGTATTTAAGAGAGCGCCTTCTTTGTCATGAACTCTGCTGCCTATTAAGATTTGGTTACAGTCTCCTTCTGCTTATTTGGTGGTGACTTGGGACCAGACCTTCTCTGTGGCTGCCCCGGGGCTTTGGAATCTGCTCCTCATCAAAATAAGAGCATCTCCATCTCTGATTGCTTTTAGTAAAACCCTTAAGCCACACCTGTTTTCCTAGGCTTTTAACTAAAATTTATTTTAAACTGTTTAATTTTTCTTATCCTATAAAGTTGTTTTAACTGTTTATTCTTTGAAATTGTTTTTACTCTGTTTTATATTTGTTGTTTTAAACTGTGTGCACCACCTGGAAATACACATACCAGGGGGTATATAAATATGATAACAAACAAACAAACAAATAACCAGGATCTCTGTGATTGTGAGAATGCAGCCATAGTCATAATCTTTTACTCCGTTTTTTAAACAGAATACTCAGGGGGGGCGGGGGGGGGAATCTAGGAATATAAATTGAATTGTTTTGTTTTTCTTAATGGGGAAAACTTAACTTTGTTCAGCTCTCTTGTTTCTCAGTTTTGTTCCCCCACCCGACACTAACTAATCATCCTGCTCTACCTGAGTTGTTGGAGACTGAGATGCTGTGGGCTGTTTGATGGAGGCAGCCAGGAAATAAAGATTTCCACTTGGTGGCAGCAGTAAAATCCAAAAGGTGGAAGAAGCAAGAGGATAGTTTGCTTGCCTTCCTCCCCCTATTCACATCTGGTTGCTACCAGACTGTGACAGCAAGTCATCCTTAGACTCTAGGAACGTAGGAAGCTGCCTTATACCAAGTCAGACTATAGGTCCATCTAGCTCAGTATTGTCTACCCAGACTGGCAGCGGCTTCGCCAAGGTTGCAGGCTGGCAGGCCGATCTTGGAGATGCTGCCAGGGAGGGAACTTGGAACCTTCTGCAAGCCAGCACACAGATGCTTTTCCAGAGCGGCCCCATTCCAAAAGGGGAATATGTTACAGCATTCGCATGTAATCTCCCATTCAAAGGCAAACCAGGGTGGACCCTGCTTAGCAAGGGGGACAGTTCATTGCTTTCTACCACATGACCAGCTCTCTTCTATATCCAGTGGATTCTGGGACCATGAAACCACACCAGAGCTGCAGATGATCCCGGCTTTATATATGACTATTGCATTTATGAGAAGGTAAGCCTGTGACAAGCGCTTGTGTTCCCAGTGCTCTCCAGTTGTTGCCGCTGCTGCTGCTACTGCTGTTGCTCTTGCCTCCTCCTCCTCCTCCTCCTCCTCACCCCCCCCAGGGCTGCCAATGGCAAAATGGGACCCCCTGAACTAAGCCCAGAGACTGCAGGGGGCCCAGCAGCAGATGTGCCACCCCACTTGCCTGCTCCTGTCTGTCCACTGAAAGAAATCTGGGGCAGGGAGATGAGGCACAGAAAGAAAAGCTGCTCAGAGCATGTTGTGCATTCAGAGGGGAGTAGTAGCCTACCACACAGTTCCAAAAAAAATTGTAGGGAGGGACATTTACAGTGGACTGTTGGCACCACGGGCTGTTTCAGAGGCAGCTGAGTCACATGGTAGGCTGAGTCACATGCTTTGAGGGTGGTTGGATCCAGTCAGCAGTCACCTACACATAATGGCTGCCAAATAGACCGTCTGATGAAATCATCTTGAATAGATTGATGCTGACTGTCTAGACATTTGGGGCTTCCTAATCAACTCAATACAAGGGTTGAAGGCAGCATTAAGGCCTCCTTCAGCAGTCTGGCATATTGGTCTGCCAGCTTCAAGACAGTACAGAGAGAAGGAAAAGCAGCACGGATGACTGTCTGGATGCTTTTCTCCTCTGGTTGGATACCTCCCCGCAATATGACTTTGAAAAAGGGACTGAACCCTGAGAGCAAACTTTTTTAAAAACACCAGCACAATTAGGTTGTCTGTGATTTAAGATGCATGTGACAAGAAATGCACTTAAGCCCTCAAATTTTATGGTTTTGCTGAGCAACAATGGGACTGAAGGTTGAGGAGAACACAGCTGGCTTCCAAAATATGGTTGAGCCAAAATCATTAATCAGTTCAAGTGGCACGGACTTCTCCACTGGCAGAAGGATGCGGAGCCATTTAGGATTATGTAGCCTCGGGAAATTCACAAAAACCTCCAGAGTTGGTGGTTTTTCTTTCTGTGCATTAATCTACCAACCATATTATCTACCACAATAATAAAAGCTTTATGGGGATTTCTAAAACACATTGCAAGAGGTGATTTGCCAGCTCCAGGGTTCCCAGCCTTTAATTTTTTTTTAAAGTGTCCCCCTTCCATCTCAAATCTTTGGCTCAGGTATCCCACAGATATTAAGAGTGTGAGTATGAGTATGTGTATATATTCAACCAGAAATTTAAATGTTACAATTATTTGTCAGGCTACTCCAGTCACTGGCTTTCATCCAGACTGAGTTACTCATAAGCAGTTTTATTGAAATTAATGAAATAAGTTTGCTTGTTCTCTTAATTTCAATGGGCATGCTTAATGCTGATTTTCTGAAGCCTGTCAATCAGGCAGAAGGGAGGGGTATGCTACGTAGCCAGCTTATCAGAAGCAGAGGAGAAGGGTCTCTACTCTCCTTCTCTTGCTTCAGCAGGGGATGCATTCTGAAGGACATGTTGGCTTCATGCCAGCTGTCCTCAGATGGAGAACAAGCAGTGTGGCTGCAGCATAGGGAAGTTGCTTGACCTTTGCCATTCATGGTTGGTGAAGTCTGCTAGGGAGGGACTGGGTCCATGGGTGGCCGGGGTGGTGAATGCCTCTCTGAAGCAGGCGGTAGTCCCCCCACACCACTCCAGCTGAAGGAGGCAGTCATTAGGTCTCTCCTTTAAAAGCCCTCATTGGACCCAGATTATTTAAATAACTTTTGACCAATTTCTAACCACTCCTTCTTGGGCAAGGTGTTGGAGAGCAGGGGTTACGGGATGAAAACTGCCTTGGTCATCCTGGTGGATGACCTACGCCAGGAGATAGAGGGAGTGTGACTTTGTTGATTCTCCTGGACTGCTCGGTGGCTTTCGATACCATCGACCATGGTATCATTCTGGGAAGTCTCTCCGGGTTGGGACTTGAGGGCATGGTTATATGGTGGCTCTGCCCCTACCTGGAGGGTTATACTCAGAAGGTGGTGGTGGGAGACACTGGCTCCACCCCCTCGGCCTTTGGCCTATGGGATGCCACAGGGATCTATTCTGTCCCCTATGCTGTTGAACATCTATATGAGACCTCTGGGAGAGGTCATCCGTGGGTGTGGGCTGCGGTGCCATCAATATGCTGATGACATCCAGCTCTACCTATCTTTTAAGTCAGCAGATACCAGGGAGGCAGTGGATGCTCTGAACCGGGGTTTGGAGGCTGTTCTGGATTGGATGGGGGCAAACAAGCTGAAACTGAATCCAGAATGGAACTGCTCTGGGTTGGTAAAACTGATCATCCAGTCTTGGATGGGGACACACTCCCTTGGAAAGACAAAGTCCATAGCTTGGGGGTGTTTCTTGACCCGATGCTGTCCTTGGAGGCACCAGTGGTGGTGGTGTGTACTGCAGAGGTGCTTTTTAGCAGCTGTGGCTGGTACGCTAGCTGCAACTGTACTTGGAGAAGCTGGATCTGAGCTCAGTCATTCATGCTTTGGTAACCTCCAGATTGGACTACTGCAATGTGCTCTATGCGGGGCTACCCTTGAAGCTGGTTCAGAAGCTTCAGCTAGTCCAAAACACTGCTGCAAAGATGCTCGTGGGCATAAGTCTCTTAATGAGTATCACACTTATCCTGCGGCAGCTTCATTGGTTACCAGTCCACTTCCTGGCTAGATGCAAGGTGTTGGTCTTGACCTTTAAAGCTCTACATGGCTTGCAGCTGGGGTACCTGTCAGACCACATTCACCCATACAAACTTTCCAGGGCCCTCCACTTAGAATCTTAGGCACTGCTCATGGCCCCGGCACTAACAGAGATCTGGTTGGCAGGTAATCGAGACAGGGCCTTTTTGGTTGTGGCCCCTTGGCTTTGGAATACCCTCCCCAAAAAGCTTTGCCATGCTCTCTCCCTCAGTGTTTTTCAAAAATGATTAAAAATACATCTTTTAAAAGAGGATTTCTAATGCTTTATCTACTGCTTATATCTGGTAGGTTCTTTAGTTTTTATAGTTCTCCATTTTTAGCTTTTTATTAATAACTTTTAATTTGAATTTTTTTTTAAAAAAAATGTAATTTTAAATGTGCTTTTAGCGTGGTCTTTTAAGTTGTTTAACTTTATTAATCTTTTATTTTACATTGTATCTATTTTATTAATGTTGTGAGCCACCCCGAGAAGTAGTGTACTGAAGGGGTAGGGTATAAATATTTTAAATAAATAAATAAATGGGGAAGCAGGTGGGCTTCAAGTACCTCCAGTTGGGAATTCCTGAACTAAGAGATGAAGACTATTCCAGAAATATTTAGATCTGTTTATTTATTAATGTATTAATTGTAGATATGCTGGGGGTGGGGAAGTGGATTGTTTGCTTCAGCTTTGATAATGTACCAGTCCTGGTGATTCACCAGAAAGTCATATCCCATTATGTCCATTAAGTACAATGAAAACCCTCAGCATAGTGAAAAACCTCAATTACCCAGAAAGATCCCTGGATACATCTGAATAACTGAGCTCTGAGTCTCTTGAGTGTTTTCAGAGTTTTATGCAATTTATTATTAGGGTGTAAGTAAATTGCTGTTACAGAATAGAGCTGTTTTCTTATGCAGAAAACTCTCAGCAATCATTCTCACAGAATTGTTAATGGGGTAGGACAACATCCTACCCAGCTTCGAGATTGTGCGCCACTCCTGATTTTTGGTCATGTGCTAGCGAAAACCTAGGTTGGAGCAGAGGGAGGGATAATCTCTGAGACAGGAGCTGGATAGGAAGGCACTCTCTTACTACCCAGCACTTGTACCCAGCACTGGAAAGGGTAGAAGGAAACACTGTCCTACCCAGCTTCCATCTCACGGACAATCACTCCCCCAACCTCCTGCCTAGGTTTTTTGCTACTAAACGACCAGAATTTGGAACTGTGCACAGCTCCCAAAGCTGAGTAGGACACTTGTCCTGCCCCATTAACAATCATGTGAACTGGCTTACTATGCACTATTGAAACGCGACTTTATTTGTATCAAAGCATGAACAGAAAAGACTCCTGCTCCTAGTAATTCCTTTCTACGCCTGCCGCTCTCTTGCCTTGGCTCTCAGCTCTGACCTTCTTCTGAGACAACCAGAGTTTGCTGCCTTGTTCAGAAGATGATCTGCTGCTTCTTGACTTGATGTCATAATTAAGTTCTGCATTCTTCTGGTGTGCAACATCCTTCTGTCTCTTGCTTGGAGATGGACCCCTCCTAAATTGCTGGGACATTGATCTCTTCTGCATCAATAAAGGTAAAGTGTGCTGTCGAATCTGTGTCGACTCCTGGCAACCACAGAGCCCTGTGGTTGTCTTTGGTAGAATACAGGAAGGGGTTTACCATTGCCATCTCCCACACTGTATGGGATGATGCCTCTGCTGCCTGATATAGGTGTTTCCCATAGTCTGGGAAACATAACAGCGGGGATTCGAACCGGCAACCTCTGGCTTGCTAGTCAAGTCATTCCCCCACTGTGCCATTAGGTGGCTAGCTCCTGCATCATTACATGCAGAAATCCCAATGAGCCATTCTTCTATGTCTTTTGTCAGCCTGAGTAGAGGCCCAGACCAGGAGGCCCATTGCCCATCTGGTAGCAGGAGGCCTCCTATTCCTGAGCCCCATTCAAATCCAATACATGCTCTGAATCAGGGCCCTGTTGTTACTTCCGGAAGGGGCGAAGCAGCAGAGCTGCTTATCAAACTGCTTAACTGATGCCTAGCACCTGCTGGTGCCACACCTCATCTGGCTTGGCTCTTGATTCCTTAGCTGGACAGCTCCCTTGCTCCCTGACCTGCTGGACAGCTCCTCCTAGGAACATAGGAGTCAGACCATTGACTCATCTAGCTCAGGATTGACACTGGAGAAGACACTGGCAGTGGCTTCTCCAAGGTTTTGGGCCGGAGTCTCTCCCAGCCCCACCTGGAGATGCCAGGGACTGGACCTTCTGCATGCAAGCAGATGCTGTGCCCCTGAGTAACAGCCCCTCCCCTAAGGGGATGTTTACAGTACCGTAAACAGTACCTACCTTAGAGTAGACGGTGCTTACATGCGCTTCCCATCCAAATGTGAAGCGGAGGAGACCCTGATTAGCAAAGGGGACAAGTTGTGCTTGCTACTGCAAGACCAGTTGTTCTCTGAGCCCAACAGCAGGGAAATGGCACACCCAGTGGCCACAGGCAATTCCAAGGGGGATAAGGCTGCTATGTCTTCAATAGCTGAGCAGGAGTGGGTATTTCAGTACATGCAGCATTTCTAATCCCTGCAAGGCAAGCTGTACCTGCCAAAAGTTTCCGAACAGTTCTTAAAGGCATGGGTCCTCCTTTGTCTCTGGTCAGCCTAGGTCAAGGATCAGCATAATTCCTCGAGACACCCATCATGTCAGAGAAAAAGATTCTTTATTGTTACTTTAGCAGGCTCAACTACAAGGTATGTTAGAATGCCTTCCTTTTTATTTTTTAAGTAGCAGCTTAATTAGGGGGCCTAATTGAGACTATGATGGGGAGGATTTAACCCTTTCTCCCCTGCTCTAGTCCTGACAAAAATCACCCCAATGCTCTTTGCCCTGGGAGGGAAGCTGTCATTGGCACCTGGGTCAGAATATTGGTCCATCTAGCGCAGTTTAGTCTAGACTGAATGGCAGAGGTTCTCCCCAGCGGCACACAAGGGTCTTTCCAAGTCTTACTGGAGATGCTGCCAAGAAGTGAACCTAGGACCTTCTACATGCAAAGCAGATGTTCTGTCACTGAGCTACAGTCCCATTCCCAAGAACAGTTATACCATGGGGGTTAACCACCCCTTAAATAGTGATCAGGACTGTGAGAGTTAACCACACCCTCCCCATGGTCTCTATCACTATTTAAAAGAAAAAATCAGAAAGCCAAAGGATGGGTGACATGGTGTTCAGTGTTGTGGAATTGGTACACTGCATCCCCACAGGGTTGCTGTGGACTGTGAACCTCTATTGCTGCCCCGATCACAGCAGTGGGGAATCTTGTAGACACGCTGCTTTCACAACCACTGCTTCTGAATAGCTTTGGGATTCACACCCAGTAGGCCCGGGGTGTATGATTATCTTATATATGTGGTGTCCCATTCACATGTGCAAGCCAATCACCAATGAATAAACATGTATCTGTGTACTACCCCCCATAACTGTGACTCTTTAGAGCCAGGAAGAGGGATTTTTGTCCTCTTATGATCTAGAGTTTCCCCCTCATCTTTCCTCTGGGCCATTAGGGAATGCCATAAGTAGAAATGCTTCCCCCATCCCCAAATGTCCATGGTGGGAGGCTCAGTACCTTGGTTTTGGTCACACTCAAATGTATAATTTGTATTTAATATATAAAAATAAATAATATATTGAAGCTATTCACACACGCAGGCAAAACCGGGCTAAGGAAGCCCAGCCTGGTTTAGCCTGTCCGTGTGTACCACTGGGATCGTGCCTGACCTTGGCAGGACTTCGGAGCCACGCTCTTAAATGGGTTTAAGAGAACGAGCGCTCTCTCAACCGCAGATGGGGCTGGCAGATTGAGGGGCTCCCGGCTGGCTTCGCGGAGGGGAGGGGGTATCCACATAATGTACCATGCACCCGTGCAGTACATGATGGAAGTTCCAAGGGCTGATTCAATGTGTGGTGACATGTCCCAGCATCCCAAACCTCCAAGCTACCAGCAGAAGCCAGCAAGGAGAGGAGAGCTGGTCTTGTGGTAGCAAGCATGACTTGTCCCCATAGCTAAGCAGGGTCTGCCCTGGTTGCATCTGAATGGAAGACTTGATGTGTCAGCACTGCAAGATATTCCCCTCAGGGGATGGAGCCACTCTGGGAAGAGCAGAAGGTTTCAAGTTCCCTCCCTGGCTTCTCCAAGAGAGGGCTGAGAGAGATTCCTGCCTGCAACCTTGGAGAAGCCACTGCCAGTCTGTGAAGACGATACTGAGCTAGATAGACCAATGGTCTGACTCAGTATATGGCAGTTTCCTATGTTCCTAATTATCTGGACAGCCTATCTGGCCGTCCAGCAACAAGAAGAGGATCATCTGCGGGAGAGATAAGCTTTTTAAGGCTTCCTCCCCTTGCCCCTTTGAGCCCTTCTCATGGATTTAATATATGAGAAAAGGGTCATAATTTAATATATGTAATATAATTAACACCACCTTAAGTGGCGCAGCAGGGAAATGCTTGACTAACAAGCAGAAGGTTGCCGGTTCGAATCCCCACTGGTACGATATTGGGCAGTAGCGATATAGGAAGATGCTGAAAGGCAAGATCTCATACTGCACGGGAGGAGGCAATGGTAAACCCTTCCTGTATTCTACCAAGGAAAGCCACAGGGCTCTGTGGGCCCCAGGAGTCGAAATTGACTTGACAGCACACTTTACCTTTAATATAATTAATATATACACAAGCATCACATTATTTCTTATCACTTGGGGACTTGAAGCTGAATGTGTGAACAAATTCCATTGAGAAGCATGGTGCCTGAAATAATGTGAGCTGAAATAAAAGCTCAAGTGTATATGCTTGATCTGTGATGGCTCATTCACACTTGATGCACGTCCCTTGAAGCATGTGTGGAGTGGCTTTAAGTGACTGCTGTGTTTAGGAACTAGAAGGATGGTCTCTCCAGCTGGCAATTCTGATTTGGAGGGCAAGTGGGTGCCTTTTTTGTTTGATCATTTCTTCTTGATTCCTTCCTGTAGCATATGGCTCAGCTCACTGGCTCATATGCAGTGATGCCCCCCCCCCGCCCCCACGGCTGCCCCTTTCAGGAGCAGGAGATTTAATAGAGGAGTCGCTTGCTGCTTTTATATTTAGCTGAGCTGATGGTCTAAGTGGTCTGGATGGCAATGGCTAGGCTGATCCATATGAAGGATGCTGCCAGTGTCGATTATCTTAACTGGGGTTGTCTTGATGGCCTTTTGGTTCTTCTGCAGCCCTATAATTAAGAAGTGTCCAGTTGATACAGCCAGGTCACGTGAGGAAATGCCCCGATCTTGCAGCTGCTGCCATTTCGTCAGCGGCACCAACTGTAACATCAAGCAGCTCCCCGCTCCATCGCTAAAATCCTCAAGGGATGGAGTAGCACAACACCTAGCTTTCTCCAGAACAAGCACACTGATGGAGTGGGGGGCAGGGATTTAGGTTTAGCCATCACAAAGAGACCAGCAACTCACACTCTTGGCTAGCAGTACTCATGAACTTCAACATAACATGGGTCCTCACTCTACAAAATATTTTAGGAAGCAAGAGTGGCAAATCAAAGCTTTTGGATGAATGCAGCTTCATTCCATCTCAGGAAAGCCAGCATTAAGTCCCATTCACTCTGTAAAGAGAGGGGGAAGTGGGCAACAAAACCTCAGAGATCAATTAAAGTTTCCCCATGCCCCTTCTCTGACAGATGGTTACATCATTTTAATTAAGTGCATGGACTGAACTGACAGATTTGATGGATCTGATATGACATACATTTTCTGTGTTCACTTTAGTTTTTTCAAATCTTTCACTATCTGCAATGTTATTGGGATTCTTAAACATAGATAGATAGATAGATAGATATCCCCAGTTTTTGTGCTTTGATTTCATGCATTACAGTGTTCACCATGATAACTATGTCGATAGCATGAAATATTGCTTCATGTTGTTAGATTTGATTAGGAGAAAATCTTCCTTAAGGGAAAGCCACTAAGTAAGAGGTGTTTCACACAGACATAAACACCGCTCGAGATTTCATTATTTGGCGTGTGGGTGAATGCATGTATCATCTCTGTTGCAAAGTGTTGAACTGCAGGTGCTGTAAAGGTGAGATTAGATCTCTGCCTGCACTGTTTGGTTTGTTATGACTCTTTTGCACATGTAAACCATCATGTGACCTTACAGCAGGTGCTGGCTGAAGGAGAAACATGCCTCCTCCCCCCAATATTATCCCTTTCGATTTTGTCAGTTTAAAAAAAAAAATCAGGTCTGAAGTGTTGACATTTTTCAGTTTAAAGAAATTCAGTCTTAAAGAAGCACTGCTGCTAAACATTTAAGCAGTAGTGTTAAGTATTAACTTGACAGATTCATTATTTTACCACCCTTCTTCTCCCTAAAAACACAAACAAAAAACCCATCCACCATAATTGGAAATGCTGTTAAAATAATGATTGAGAACATAAATTCAAAGCTTGGCAAAAATTGTTTCAGATAGTTTAAAGGTAAAAAGTAAAGTGTGCTATCGAGTCGGTGTCGGCTCCTGGTGACCACAGAGCCCTGTGGTTGTTTTTGGCAGAATAAAGGAGGGTAGAATATATTGGTAGAATACATTGCTTCCTCCCGCGCAGTCTGAAATGATGTCTTTCAGCATCTTCCTATATCGCTGCTGCCCAATATAGGTGTTTCCCATAGTCTGGGAAACATGCCAGCAGGGATTCAAACCAGCAACCTCTGTCTTGCTAGTCAAGTCATTTCGCCGCTGCTTCATTAGGTGGCTTCAGATAGTTTACCACAAATTAATTTCAACAGCAAATTCCACCTATTGTCTTGCATGATTGATTAAGATTAATCTTATTTATGTATTATTTATTTATTTATTTATTTATTTGTTTGTTTATTTTTTACTTATTATTAAAAAATTTATATCACCCTTCCAAAAGGCTCAGGGCGGTTTACATTAAAACACCATTAAAATCAATTAACAAAACAAAAATTATAAACTACATAAAATAAAAATTAACAATTAAAACATCATAAAACACCAATTAAATAGCCAAAACAATTTAAAAACAAGTTTTAAAAAGCTGAGAAAGCTTGGTTAAAGAGATGCGTTTTCAGTAGTTTCTTAAAAATTGCCAGAGATGGAGAGGCTCGTATCTTATTAGGGAGCGCATTCCACAATCTTGGGGCAGCAGCTGAGGAGGCTCGTCTCTGTGTAGCCACCAAATGAGTTGGTGGCAACTGGAGACGGACCTCCTCAGATGACCTCAGTGGGCGTTGGGGCTTGTACTGAAGAAGACGTTCTCTTAAACACTCAGGGCCTAAGTTGTTTAGGGCTTTGTAAGTTATAACTAGCACTTTGTATTTTGCCCGGAAACCTATTGGCAGCCAGTGTAGCTCCATCAACAGAGGAGTAACATGGTCTCTCCGAGATGACCCAGAGACCAACCTGGCTGCCGCATTCTGAACCACCTGAAGTTTCTGGACTACGTACAAAGGCAGCCCCACATAAAGTGCATTACAGAAGTCAAGTCTTGAGGTTACCAACAAATGTACCACCATCTAAGTCAGCCCGAATCCTAGAGATTTTATCTGCGAAAAATTCTTTAAACACATCGCAGCGGGTAACTGATGATTCCAAATTCTGGTTCAAGGGAGGGCGGGCAGATACTAGTCCCCTCACAACCCTGAACAACTCCGCTGGACGTGAACTCGCAGAGGCAATACGGGCAGAAAAGAACCGCTTCTTTGCTGCATGTATTGCCTGAGCATGGATCTTTAGATATGCTCTATGTTGTAATCTGTCAGATTCGAGTCGAGTCTTCCTCCACTTGTGCTCCAGTCACCTACCTTGCCACTTCAGCCCCCGTAGATCTTCTGTATACCAAGGGGTCAATTTTGAAGCATGTCAGAGGGGATGCTTAGGAGCAATCGTGTCTACTGCCCTGGTGAGCAAGTTGTTCCAATTCTCAACCAGGGCATCACCAGCAGAGCCAACATTGAATCCCTCCAAGGCTTCTATCCCACCGGATCCAATAACCTCTTTGGGCGGACCATTCTAATAGGCCCCTCGCCTATTTATGTTTTTGATTTTATATGCCACCCCTCCAAAAATGGCTTCCTCCTCCTCCTCCTCCTGACATCTGAGTGAAACTTAGAACAGTTTGATTGTGACAATCCTAACAACTTTTAGCAGAACAAAGTTCAGACTGACGTTATCAGATGAGCCACTGCGTCTTGATAGCTCTACGTACGCATTCCTAATGCCTGCACAAAAATTCTTGGCATTGTCAAACCTGAGTTGTGCACTTGATGAAAGCAACTGTCATTCAGTGCTAGGGCTTGCCTTTGGAACAGCTGTACGTGATTTCAAAAACTCACCTGTACCGCATGATGGGTTGAATCAGCTCCACGCTTTTTGTCTCAGCCTCAGATAAGCTTGTCATCAAAGCCAGAAGATAAAAAGAAGGCAATCATAACTCTGCTGTCATACTTGACAGAGGAAGTTCTTAGTCAAACAGCTTTTAAACTGCTTTGCCTCTCTGCGTATCGAGTGACACACTGGCTCAGGACAAGGAGTTATCACCAGCATGGGTTTGTAGAAGAGCCTGAGCTGGGGGAGTGGAGACAAGGCAAAGAGGACAACACGGAAGGATGTTTTGCTGGACCTTTGAAGAGAAGGAATTAGAAAGGAGCCCTAAGGGGGCAATGATCCGATAGCAAAAAATTTGGATTGGGTCTATTATGCAAGAACACTTTTCTTTTCTTCCCCCTCCCACCAAAAAAAAAAAAGCACCCTCTTGAATATCTGGCCCAATAATAAATGTTATCAGGGTTCTATGGGGCCATCTCAAATGAGATGCAATTCAAACGAGATGGTCATTTCTCTTCTTCTCTAAAAGAATCATTTATTTATTTATTTAAATATTTGAGTTGTTTTTTAGACAATACTAAAATCAGCAGCAACAGAAGATGCTGTTATATATATATATATATATATATATATATATATATATATATATACACTCTCTCTCTCTCTCTCTCTCTCTATATATATATATATATTCCCAGATTGTTGTGATAAATAAAAAGGTTTTGCTCTCATGATGAAATGACAGATCCTGGGGCTCTTTCTTATGCTTAATGAGTTTCAAAGGGTGGGTGCCATAACTTCGTATGCTATGTGTCTTTACAGTTCTTAATAAATGAGGGTATTCAGAAACCAGCTACTCTGAGGGTGAGGTATATATGGCAGAAAATACTCCTAAGACCTGGGGGTCCAGGTCATTTAGAGCTTTACTATTAGTAACCCTCTTTTTTTGGAACACCCTCCCCCCCCAGATTTGTTCAGCCTCCTCCTTAGTGGCTTTTAAGACCCTTCTTAAGACCTACCTTTTCCACTAGGATTTTGCCCTTTTTTAAAAAAAAAATATTATTGTTATTGTTACTGTTCACCACCTAGAGTCTTTGAAGGAGGAGGTATACAAGAAATTTTAAATTAATAAATAAGTAAGTAAGTAAATAACAAGTACTTTGTATTGAGCCTGGAGGCTGAATATTACTCAGTGTGAGAGAAACTGAAGTGTTAGCAGCCTTGACAGAACTGGGAGCAAATCAAAAGAAGCTGGTTTCACACATACCCGTTTGAGTTCCATTCAGGCAGTGGGTTTTTTAAAGGGGTATTCTGGAATTTGAGTAGCAGCCAGGTCAGGTGTCACAGTGCTGAAGACTAGCATCTTTACTGGGGCACTAGCTTTCAGTGCCTTACAGTCCACTTCATCAGATGCACAAAATCATCAGCAGACAAGAATATATGCACATGGGTATCACGAACACAAACTGAAAGCAGCAGAGTCAAATGCAGGCCTGCACAACATAAGGCCCAGGGGCCGGATTTGGCCCACAGGGACTTTTTTGGTGGCCCATCAATAGGACTATCGTGCAGCATCAGCAGGAGCCATGAAGAGCTCCTGGCCTGGCCTGCTGACCACGGGCAGCAGCCGTTGGCCCCTTGAGACCAGATGCCCTCGTCCCTGGGCATCTGGTGCCCACTGACACCACCTCTCTTTCCCTTGAACCCGACCCTCTGCCCCCTCGCTTTCATTAGTATTTTTATCAGTTAATTTTCATTAGTAAATAATGTGCTGAAAACTGTCCTCGGCTCTCACAACGACATCAAGGTTGGTTCTGGCCCACCAGGGCATTGGAGTTGTGCACCCCTGGTCAAATGCGAGAGGAAGTGCAGAAGGCCAAGTTTAAAAGTGTGCGGGATAAGCATGGTGCCCATTCACAATCGGCGACCACCATGCAGTGTTTCCCGGAGAGGGCAAAGCCTTGGGCCATGTGCCTTGCACCTTGCTCCAGCTCCCCCTCACTTGCTCACTTGCTCCCTGTGCCAGTGCTGCCTCCTGGGGTTGAGGCGAGGCAAGCAACACATCCGCCATCCCTCCCTCCTTTCCTTTCCTCCCGCAGGAAGCCAGGCATATGAGTGGAGCATCCATTGCGCTGAGACACCACTGATGATGACAATGCTGCCTCCCCCCACCCAGGACTCCCCCACCCCACAATGCCAGTGGGGTGAAGTCCCCAGGAGAAGAGTTGGATGCCTTTCCTCTGAGTGGGTGGGAATTGGGGGAAAGGGTGCTGGCAGAGGCGGGAGTGCAGGGTCAGTCTCAGTCTCAGGCAGGACTCCCCCGCCTTCCTCCCACTTCCAGGGTCTGTGGTGATAACAGACTTGTAGCAGTTTTGAGGTAATTAACTCTGTTCTGTGATGAAAATACCTTTTCCTAGATTGAGGCCTCTGGTGATGGTGTCTGTCTGGCTTTGCCATCAACTCTGATTCAGCTGAGCCATGCTCTAAGCTTCTTCTGACGTTCTTCTGTTGAAGGATTATTACTTAAAGTCTGCAGCAGACTATCCTGAAAGATCAAAATGTTCTCCCACTGGTTTCTGGATGTTGCCATTTCTGATGCCAGATTTGTATCATTTTATCCTTAGTCATAGAGACTGATCTGTTTGTCCTGCATAGGCAGCATAAGAGCATAAGAACGGCCTTGCTGGACCAAGTCCTCTCTAGTACAGCATCCTGTTTCACACAGTGGCCCACCAGATGCCTCTGAGAAGCCTACAGGCAAGAAGTGAGGGCATGTCCTCTCTCTTGCTGCTGCTCCCTTGCAACTGGTATTTAGAGGCATCTTGCCTCTGAGGCTGGAGGTGCCCTGTAGCCACCAGACTAATCGCCATTGATAGACTTGTCCTCCATGAATTTGTCCAAGCCCCTTTTAAAGCTATCTAAGATAGTGGCCATCACCACATCCAGTGGCAGAAAATTCCATAGATCAATTATCTGCTGTTTGGAAAAAATATTTCCTATTGTTGGTCCTAAATTTCCTGGCCTTCAGTTTCATGGGATGACCCCACTGCCTTTCCAGGCTTTACTGCAGGATTAAGAGGGTTGAAGTACTGTGGGTTATGGGGCAAATTGGATATTTTGAATTTGCCCCCCCCCCCAAAAAATGATGCAAAAATTGGAATTTTAAACCCCCGACATAAACCAGGCAAAGCTTCAATGTGCAATAAAAAACCCGAATTGTGTATGGAGTGCTCCCTGATAGCTCACACTGACTTTGACGTAAAGTTGGACGATATGTGAATGCACACCTGCCCTTCCCATGGTGAAAGAAAGTAAAATCGCCGTCTGGGAATGGCCCTGGTTCTAGTGTTGTGAGAGAGGGAGAAAAATTTTGATCTGCCGGTTCTGAATGGGGTCATGCTGTCCCGGAAGGAACAGGTGTGCAGTCTGGGTAGTCTATCACCAGCCCACAATACAAGGCTCTAATATTTACGGTAACTATTTCATGGTTATGTATGCTACTATCACTCACACACACACACACACACACACACACACACACACACACACGAACCATTTTGTGGTTTTTGTTTTTGAAGGCTTTGTATAGCTTCAGAATAATGTGGATGAGATGCCCACACACTTGTGACATGCTGGTGCCACACACACCAGGGATGTGTGGAGGAAAATGTGTTTACAGGGCAGAAAAAGGAGCACTTCAGGCAGTGAACACCAATAACATGTTCTAAGTTATTTGCTTCATACATGAGGGCCAGAACTTTATTTTAAAATATGAGAGCTTGTTTAGGTCCTCTAAGTAGTTGTGGCATTAGGCAGTTGACCGATATGCTATTGCTAAGCTTCAAGATCTAGGCTGGGTGCTTGTCACCCCAGCTACTATTTCAAAATAAAGCATGGCATTCTATTTGGTTAATGCTTAATGAATTGTGGCAGAGGTTTATAAGGAAATCCATAAGGCAAAGTAACCTAGCAAGTGCCTCTCAGTCTTTAACATTTCAAAATGACTCACTAACATATGATAATCATACTTAAAACTCATGAAGTGCCGTTCATCTTCAAAGCACTTTACAAACATTAACTAATTAATTTTACTGTCAAAACTCTTGCAAATCTAGTAATGGAATTTGGCTCTTTCTCAGAGAGCAATTTTCTCCCAGCTTCTGGCAGAGTAAACACTTATAATGATACAACCAGTGGGAAGAAAAATTTTAGTCATGGAGTTTGGGGTATGAGTGGTGGTTCCCGCAGAGTTCAACTTGGACCAACAACAAATGGCCATGTTGCAATCCTGTTTTGAAAAAGTATATAGCTTGAGGCTGTGTGCTTGCATTCCAATTTTTATTTTTTTTTGGTCCAGTGTATTCTGGAATACATTGGTTTTTCACTGGATAGGTGCTCTGACATTATACTAGAGAAAGGCTACAATTATCCTCTATTACCTTAGCTACCTTAGCCCAGAGGTTCTCAGACTTGGGTCCCCAGATGTTGTTGGACTACAACTCCATTGTTCCCAGGTACAGGGGCCTAAGGCTCTCCGCCGCCCCGTGCAGCTTCCTGGACTCCATGTGCATGCTTGGACCATGTGCATGCTGGCACTGCACGGGGGTACTTGGGCTGAGTACTACCCCAGCTGGAAGCTGCATGGCATGGCAGAGAGCAGGTAAGGACCTGCTTTCCTCTTTCTTAAAGCTCCTTCTCCCCGCTCCCTGCTCCCCGCTCTCCCCTCCCCACTCCCCTTCCCGCGGCACTGAACCGGTGTTCGAAACACAGTTCGTGCAGACCCCTACTCTTGGGATAGCACTTTCTTGCTAAATACTAGTATATTTAGTATAGCTAAATACTGTAGTAATGACTGTCGAAGCCCTGCATGGTCTTTCACAATCACAAATGTGATTCTGAAGCAAGCCTCAGAATAGACGCACCGATAGACACCAATATTAACAAAACCAAGAGGCAGTCAGGAAGTCACATTTGTCTGGAGCAAATGAATATGTATTGCTCCTTCCAACTAACTGCACCCTTGGGTTTCTTTTTCCACATCCTCAGGGGGTCTTCCATGGGACATGTACTTAGAACGGACCATAAAACACCGATTCTAAAAGAACTGCACTGATATGTTTCCAAATGAAATACAAAAAGGCGGTATAGAAATGCAATAAACAAATAAACAAATAAACAAACAAATATCTACCCTGGATGCCAAACATTTGAGTGGCTCAAGGAAAAAGAACAAGTAGGGGTAGTAGTAGAAAATAGAGATGTGCAGAACCGGTGCGAATTGAACTGGGTTCAAACTGGGTTCAATTCAAACTGGCCCGGTTTGACCAGTTTGAGTTTGAACCGGATTGGCCCCTCCAAAAGGGGGTCCAGTCTGAGTTTGAGCTGAACCAGGTGCAGTTCAGATCGAATTGATTTGGCCCGATTCAACCAGGTCTGCATGCTTGCAAAGGAGAATCTGGTAAGGATTCCCCTTTACAAGCAAAGGGGTTGAAAAGAGTGGGCAGGTGGGAGGTCACCTTAAGCGCCTCAGTGGCAGCAGGCCAGGGACAGCTTGCCTAGGCCTCACCAGCACCCCGCCTCCCGCCATCAGCACAGGTCGGAGAGGGGAGCTCTCCTCCTCATGGCACTGAAGATAATTCATAGAATCATAATTCTATGACCTAGAGGCAGAGTTGCAGATACCTAGAGGTTCATTCTTGGGTAGGAGAACTCCACTCTGAACCCTCAGGTTGTAGTTAGTTTAATCTCTGCAACCCAGAGTTAAAGGCAGCCTACGGTATGTCCAAATTTGGAACTGTAGGCTGCTTCCCCTGGAACTGGAGTTGAGGAAGCTCCTCCCTCAACTCCAGCGTGATTGGCTGTGCAGGCTGCCCTTCAGTAAAGAAGGAAGCCTGCACAGCCAGCACCCACACATCCCTGCAGTCTCGCTGACTGCAGGACTGCTCTCCTGAATGTCCAAATTCAGATGGGAGAGCTGGTGCAGGGCACAGAACTGCAGTTCCATTGGACCTGCGGTTCCGCATTACATGTGAATGTGGCCAGCTTATCTAACAAGGAACTACCCACATCCCTTCAAGCCAAGAAATTTGTGACAAGAAATTAGGCCCCTAGTCAGTAAGACTGGATTCTCTTAGGTTGGTGCATATCTCATATTGCTCCATAGAAAGAGGCTCTGTGGTTGTCAAGAGTTGCTACCTTTGCACCTGAGACTTTGTTGGATTTCCTTCTTGCATTTGGCTGCTTTCTCTTTCCTCTTCTCATCTATATAGGCCTTCCCTTTGCATCTGTCACCACTGGAAATGCTGAGCACCCATTTATTCTGTGGGGTTTTGCAGAGTTCTGTTCTGTCTCCCACACATTTTACCTCCCTTGCATTTACAGAAACCACAAGGAGAGACTGTTTGGAGATTTGGGGCACAATGACAGTGTGATAATGAGTATGCTTCAGCAAGCTGGATGGATTCGATTATGACAGCAATGAATGCACCACTGAGAGAACTTAAAGGCCAAGTAGAAGACAGATCATCCTGGAGAGAATCTACAGTATCTATATGGTGACTAAGAGCTGACACCAACTCTACATCATCGGTGAGTGCTAGAAAAACTCACAGGACAGTGACATCATGTCATACCCTCAGTATGCATAAATGATACAGAAGAGAGAGGAAGAATAAGTTGCAGTGCTTGTTAGCGTGTTTGTTTCTGGTGATGGTTCTCCTTCTTTCTAGCTCCAACCCTAGGCAAACAATAGACATAATGGACAAGGTTCAGATTACCAGTGGCCAGTATGGTTGGCCTGAACTGCCTGTTCCCGGTGATGTTGGGTAGTGAAGGAAAATGCCGCTTGGAAACTCAACATTGGTGAGGAAAGTCAACATTGCACAACATTGGTGGGGAAACTCAACATTTGCGGGTTCACACAACACTAAAGAGATGAAAGTACTGGTTTGCCCCAGGAATGTATGCTTGCTGGGAACAGGCAGTTCACACCAGCCTTACTTGGTTGTGGTCACCTGAACACGCCCAGTAGAAAAGCAGGACTCACTGTGAATCCATTGTGACTCTCCTTTTATATTATGTCTGAAGGCAGACATACTATAAAAACTGCAAGCCCACCCTCACTAAAATGTCCTATGACTGTATAATCGAATCAAACATTGGTTCAACCCCTCAACTTGATTCTCTCTGACTGCTCCTTGCTGCCTCTTCCTCCTCCTGCTCCAGCTAGAGAAAGTTAATAAAGCACCTCACAGTCAGGAGACTGAGTTCAGAGAAGGTTGATTCCATCTTAAGCACTCAGATGGGGGATTGCTTTGTTAACTCTCCTGAGCTGTAGGTAAAGAAGAAGGAGACTTGAAGAAGTAACTGGAGAACAGGACGTTTGATAGACTTTAATTAGCATTCAGTTCGTTGGGATGCTCATCAGTTTAGTGGGGAAGATAGGTTTGAAGTGTATCTGAAGAACAGATTGTAAGATTTCTTTTTTTATGCCTGTCTCAAGCCAAAAACTGCCCCTAACTTTCTTTGAATGGTCCAGAGGCTTTCCCTGCAGTAACTCTGTGTGTGTGTGTGTGTGTGTGTGTGTTTGCATTTTTCCCTGCAGTAACTTTCCCTGCAGTAACTTTGTGTGTGTGTGTTTGCCTTTTATGTAGACTTCATCTAAATCTTTACAGAATAAATGTTGAATACATAAAGAATAATCACTTTTTTTTAATGAGGAAAAGAACCAAACCAAAACAAATAATGCTTCTTTGGAGGGTAGGTATTTCTCCTCGTGGGCTTGCAAAAATGTGCTGATTAAGTATGTTCACTCCAATCCCTCCTCATGACTTAGGAGTTTAATAAAGCTGGCATTTCTGTTGCTTTTCTGCTGTCAGACTCAAAAAGCCTTTCTTTCTGAGTTCTAATAGATACATATGGTAATAGCGATCTGGATGAAAGATAAAACAAGCATCCAGGAAGGCAGAAATAGTCAGCTAAAATGATGAAGTCACCTTCTCATGTCATTTGGCATACAAATGAAAAGAAGATGCACTAAAGAAGAATTATACTGCTGTTGCATTCCACGCAGGTATTTGTATCAAGAAAATAATCTTGCTTTCCAAATTTCTCTGATGACTGATAGCTTCAGAATAAAACTCCCATTAAGCCGTGCACCATTTTGGAAGGGAAGAAAACGAAACGTAATGACACATGCCTACAGTTGGTATATGTGTACTTCTCTGTCTCTCCGTTTAGGAATGTACTACTTTTGGCTCTGTTTTCTTAACAGCTTACTGGATTGCCTATATTGATAACTACAAACAAGGAGGGGATTGTGTGTGTATGCTCAAGGGCCCACCATTAAAGGTTTCAGTGTGTATGTCTGTGCTTGTCTGTGTGTTTTAGTGTGCATGTCTGGGAGAGATTTCAGATGTATTCTAGGTTACATAGCAAAAAGCAGTGGTGGACATATTGCGCACAGTTCTGCATGCCTTTTAAGGTTGCGTGTAGACTGTTGCACAAGAGCTCTGTTTCACGAATGCCAAGAATTGCACAAACACAAGTGTGTGATGGTAGGATGTTTTTTCCAATTGCCTTCTGTCACACAACTGTGTTTGTGAGATTCCCAGTATTTGGATAACAATGCTCGTGCACAACAGCCAGCACACCGCTTTTTAAATTATTAATAGTTTATTGAATGTTTTTCCTATAACAAGTAACAATATACAGTACAAAAAGAGAAGAATATACAGAGAACATATGAACAGCTCCGCTGGACCAGGCCCAAGGCCTATCTAGTCCAGCATCCTGTGTCCCACCATGGCCCACCAGATGCCTCTGGAAAGCCCACAGGGAGGAGATGAGGGCATGCCCTCTCTCCTGCTGCTGCTCCCTGCAATTGATATTTGGAGGCCCCCTGCCTCCGAACCTCAAGGTAGCCTATAGTCTACCTTCCAGGAGAGGAGAGCTGATCTTGTGGTAGCAAGCACGACTTGTCCCTTTAGTTAAGCAGGGTCCACCCTGCTTGCATATGAATGGGAGACTAGAAGTTTGAGCACTGTAAGATATTCCCCTCTGGGGATGGAGCCGCTCTGGGAAGAGCAGAAGGTTCCAAGTTCCCTCCCTGGCAGCATCTCCAAGATAGGGCTGAGAGAGATTCCTGCCTGCAACCTTGGAGAAGCCGCTGCCAGTCTGTGAAGACAATACTGAGCTAGATAGACCAATGGTCTGACTCAGTATACAGCAGCTTCCTATGTTCCTATAGTCATCAAGACTAGTAGCCACTGATAGATTTGTCCTCCGTGAATTTGTCTAAGCCAATTTAAAGCCATCCAAGCTAGTGGCCATTACCACATCCCATGGCAGAGAATTCCACAGATTAATTATGCACTGTGTGAAAAAGTACTTTCTTTGGTTGGTCCTAAATTTCCTGGCAATCATGGGATGACCCCGGGTTCTAGTGCTGTGAGAGGAGAAAAAAGAGAACAGTTCTCCACCCATAATCTTCTCCTGCAATCCTTCCCCAACCCCTCTGCCCACTCAAAATCAAAAACAACGTAAAGCATAAGACAGATGACAAATGGGGGGATGGACTGTTCCTATTCCATATTGTTTAATAGCTACTGCACCTTCTACAAGGTGAAATTTTAAGGTAAGAACTTTAATCACACATAGCTTTAAAGAAATGCAGAACACTAAGCAGTATATCCACGTATTTTAAGAGCATTTGTTGTGAAGTGTTTTTTGTTTTGTATTTTATAGTAAACAGAGTTATAATCATATGAGTTCTGAAAGCCATAAGGCAAGACTACCAGCCTCTTTTGCCCTCCCAGAATGGTGTTGGTGTATGTCTACATTGTGTATCCTAGAGCACCTTCCTTGTGAGGCAAAGCTACAACATCTGGGGCTTTTCAGTTTAGAAAAAAGGCTACTGAGGGGAAACATGATAGAGGTCTGTAAAATTATGCATGGTGTGGAGAGAGATAATTTTTTCTCCATCTCTCACAACACTAGAACCAGGAGTCATCGCATGGAACTGATTGCCAAGAAATTTAGGACCAACCAAAAGAAGAACTTTTTAGCACAGTGCATGATTAATCTATGGAATTATCTGTCACAAGATGTGGTGACAGCCACCAGCCTGGATGGCTTTAAGCAGGGCTTAGATCACTTCATGGAGGACAGGTCTATCAATGGCTACTAGTCTGAGGGCTATAGGCCACCTCCAGCCTCAGAGGCAGGATGCCTCTTAATACCAACTGCAGGGGAGTAGCAGTAGGAGAGAGAGCAAGCCCTCAGCTCTTGCCTGTAGGCTTCCCAGAGGCATCTGTTGGGTCACTGTGTGAAACAGGATGCCAGACTAGATAGGGCTGTTCTTATGTATGTTCATGCACATGCATTTTTTATGTAGCCTTTGGACCCATAACTCAGTTTACAGCTATGCTGAATGTTCAGGGTTGAATATTTTAGGCATGAAAAGGGGCCATTTAGAGCCATAACACTCTTGCTGAATCAGGCCCAAGGCCTATGTAGACCAGCATCCTGTATCCCAGTGTCCCACCAGATGCCTTGGGAAATCCACAAGCAGGAGATGAAGACAAACCCCCTTCTTCTGCTGCTGGTCCCCTGCAACTTATATGCAGAGGCACCCTGCCTCTGAAATTGAAAGTTGCCTATAGATGTCAAGACTAGTAGCCACTGACAGTCTTTTCCTCCTTGAATTTGTCTAAAACCCATTTAAAACCATAAATATGGGTGGCCATCACCACATTTCTTAGCAGAGAATTCCATAGATAGTACTTCCTTTTGATGGTCCTAAATTTCCTGCAGTCAGTTTCATGGAACGACTCCTGCATTCGGTGTTGTGAGAGAGAGAGAGTAACTTCGCTCTATAAACCTCTACCATGACTCCTCCTTTTTTGCCTTTTTTCTAAACTGAAAGCATTCCACAAAAGACCAAAAACAGGTTAAACTTACTTTTTTTGTTGTTGTTTTACAAAGGTTCACTGCTTTTTGCTGCCTTATCGGTGCAGGCAAAGGAAAAGCTTGAGGAGCAACTCCTCAGTTAATTTTTTGGGTGTAGAAAAGACACTTTTAGGGGACAGATGGGTTATTAGCCTTCACAGGAGGGAGTTCTGTAAAATGAGATGGGGATTCCTCAAATCCTTAGGGAGGGATCTGCACCCCTGCAGTTTCAGCAGCATTCCTATGCCTGCCTGCCCCAGTCTCCAACCTCCTTTGGGTGGGCAAGGTAACTCAGAGGATTGTGGCTGATCAACTCCAAGCAGTTCTGGAGGATAGTGATTATCTAGATCAATTTTAAACTGGCTTTAGAGCAGGCTATGGGGTGGAGACAGCCTTGGTTGGCCTGATGGATGATCTCAATCAAGGAATGGGCAGAGGGATTGTGGCTCTGTTGGGTTTTTTTTTACATTTATTTATTTATTTAAATTTTCTTATATACCGCCTCCTTCAAAGATGCTAGGCAGTGAACAACAATACCAATAACAAATAATAACAATAATAATAACTGGCAAAACAGAACACTTGGTGAAACAGAAGGGCCTTAAATGCAACCAGGGAGGGGGCTGAACGAAGACTTTCTGCGGCTTTTGATACTATCGACCATGGTATCCTCCTGGATCTCTTGGGGGATTTGGGAATAGGTGGCACTGCTTTGCAGTGGTTCCATTCCTATCTCTCCAGTAGATTCCAGATGGTATTGCTCAGAGATAGTTGCTCTCTGAAATGAGAGCTATTGTATGGTATCCCTTAGGGCTCCATCCTATCTCCAATGCTTTTTAACATCTACATGAAACCGCTGGGTGAGATCATCAGGACATTTGGAGCAGGGTGTTAGCAATATGCTGATGACACCCAAATCTCTTTCTCCATGACATCATCATCAGAAAATGGCATAGCCCCCCTAAATGCCTGCCTACAGGCAGTGATGGACTGGGTGAGGGATAATAAATTGAAGCTGAATCTAAGCAAGATGGAGGTACTCATGGTAAGGGGTCATACTTCATGGTAAGGGGTCATTCAAGGGACATGATAGATCTTTCTGTTCTGGAGGGGGTTGCACTCCCCCTGAAGGAATAGGTACATAGCTTGAGAGTGCTTCTGGACCCAGGCCTCACTCTGGTTTCTCAGGCTGAGGCCATGGCCAGGAGCGCTTTCTATCAACTCCGGTTGATATGACAGTTGCATCCATTCCTTGAAGATAATGATCTCAGAACTGTGGCACACTCTTTGGTAACCTCTATGCTTGACTACTGCGATGTGCTCTACATGGGGCTGCCTTTGTATGTAGTTCAGAAACTTTAGCGGGTTCAAAATGCAGCGGCTAGATTGGTCTCCGGGGTTTCTCCAAGGGACCATATTATGCCTGTTTTCAAGCAACTGCATTGGTTGCCCATAGTTTTCCGGGCAAAATACAAAGTACTGGTAATTACATTTAAAGCCCTAAACGGCTTAGGACCAGATTACCTGGGAGAGTGCCTTCTTCTGCATGATCCCCACTGTACATTAAGATAATCAAGAGAGGTCTGTCCATGTATAGCTGCAGCGCATCTGGCGGTGACTCGGGAGATGGCCTTCTCTGTAGTTGCTCCTGGGCTGTGGAATGTGCTCCCTATAGACATTTGTGGGTCAACATCTTTACCAGCCTTTAAATGAGCCCTTAAGATACACTTTTTTAGCCAGGCTTTTAATAATCTCTGAATGTTTCAAATTCTTAATTGCTGTTTAGATTTTTAAATTGTGGTAATCTTTGAATGTTTTAAATTTTAATTGCTTAGTAGTTGGTTTTATTCTGTTTTTATTGTGTTTATTTTTGTAAACCACCTAAAGCCTTTGGGGTCAGGCGGTATATCAATCAATCAATCAGTCAAACAAACAAACAAACAAACTAGGCTTCTTCTCCCCTATAAGTGACTGCAAAATCTTCATGTAACAAATTTAGCTACAAGAGGGCATCACTGTGACTAGGAAGAAGGACAGTTTGGGGAAGATATATCTCAGAGGCTGTGAAGAGACTCATTCTGGACTATCACCACCTGAATGCCAGATGCTGGTGGTGGGAAGCCACCTGCAGGCATGTCAGAGCATTCCTGCCTTTGTCCCCTAAAAAAAATTACCATGCTGGGGGCAATGGTGGGGGGAGATGTTTATTTATAAATATGCTACAATGCAGCTCATCCCTAACTCCATGTACTCTCTAATGAACACACACAGGATTTTCCTATGGGACCACGTTCCTATCTGCCTAAATTGAAATTTGTGGGGTCTGCAGAGCTGGAACAGACTCACTGGGAATCTGCATGGCTCTTATGGGATCTGCTGATGAAGAGAGAGATGCTAGTTGAGTCAAAGTGTTTTCCTTATTGAATGAATGTCCAAGTTGCATCTAAAAACCATGGAAGCTAGAAACCACTTCATTTTATCCACACACACACAGGAAGAAGGCAGTTAGAGTGCTGGGAGAGGGGAAGGGGAAAGCCCTTATGTGATGATCTAACATGGGCTTCTTCTGCTGGGACCAGATTCACACAACCATTCTGTACATGGAAGTTACGTAATGAAATAAACCATGAGCCGAGCAGGTTCACCAGTAAATTCTCTGACCTTTTACAGCACATCTCATGGTTTTGTCCCACTTCCTCTTTTGAGTGAAATTATAACCTCAACATGCATCACAGAAACAACAGAGCATTTAAAAAATGCTGTGTCACTGGGCCCATGGTGTAGTGGAAGAACACACACGATCTGGGACCTTCCGATTCAAGTCCTGTTGTGGCATTTATTTATTTATTTATTTATTTATTTCATTTTATATCCCGCTCTTCCTCCAAGGAGCCCAGAGTGGTGTACTACATACTTAGGTTTCTCCTCACAACAACCCTGTGAAGTAGGTTAGGCTTGGAGAAAAGTGACTGGCCCCGAGTCACCCTGCAAGTATCATGGCTGAATGGGGATTTGAACTCGGGTCTCCCCGGTCCTAGTCCAGCACTCTAACCACTACACCATGCTGGCTCTCAGAGCTCTCTTAATGGATCTCAGATAGCTTGGCTGGGAATGATTGCTCCCTCAGACTCTAGAGAGTGCTGCCAGAGTTGGTTCTGACAGACCCATGACATAACTCATAAAGCAATTATTTCTACCAGTGCTTACATCAAGATGAGCTCTTAATATTTATAAATCATTGATCATCGTTTGTGGTTAATAATCAGAGGGCCTGAAAGGCATCAATCTGACCACCAGAGGGCTCACCATTTTGCAGTCATTTCAAAAGAAATGGGAGTGAGAATGACTAATCATTTTAGGAGATCTCAAAACTGTGGAAGTCTAAGCAAAGAGTGGTTGTGCCAGAGCACCTGTAAGAGTCCATAAAAGTCTCAGTGAACACAGTATAGTCCCTTTTCTTTCCCAAGACAGAATTGCTTAAAGCCTGTCCATTCCCCTGGCCTCCTTTCAGGTGACACGGGAGGAAAATGCAGCACCAGGAAAAGAACAGTGCTCAGGTATTTTTATTGAGTATATCTGGATGATAAAAGCTCAGGCGTGGGAGTTCTATTGATTGATGTGATGTTGAGAGAAAAAACTTGTGACATATATTATCAAAGAGGGACATGAACTTAGCATGCGTTTACACAGTTGTGGTTAATGTTCAATGGGATTTGCAGCTATTATTTTGGCCACCAGAGGGTTTGTTCACACACACACACACACACACACACACACACACACACACACACACACACACTTTAATTAAGGTTCCAGGGTAAGAAGAATTCAGTTGCAAATAAATGGTGTGTCTCAGGTGGGATCATTAACTTATTACACTGTAAGTTTACCCCACATCTATTTATTGTGGTGTAAATGAAACCCAGATGTGGCATATTGGTTATACATTCCATAGCAACGTAGGCACCAATTAAAGTATTGTTTGCAAGCAATATTCAAATTTGCACCACTCCTACCCTCCTGAAAGAAAAATCAGCTTCCAAGTGTTGATGTTTTCTGGGCAAACCCCAGATTCCAAATCAAGTTCAGTCCTGTCCAGTCTCTAATGGCAATTCTCTTGAATTTGGCTTGGATTTGCTACCAGTGACTCTGAGCTTCCAAGTTACGATATGATTCATGTTAGCATTATCTAGGGAAAGAGTCACCATGGTTTGGATAAGTCAAATGATGGTCAGGTATTTTTTGCATTACTTTTAAAATACCATTATAGTTATTCACAAAGAACTGGGCCAGATCCTGCTGTTTTACAACAATGGAGAAATTATCCTGACCTGTGTGCCATACCTGGAGTATAAACTTTGTTGCAATTTTTGGTTTCCATTATTTATTTACTTAGCATATTTATGCGTGTGTACACACACACACACACTCCAACTCATGTGTCTGGGTAGTTTACAACAAACATTAAAAAATTTAAAAAAGAAATTAAAACATTAAAACAGTTTATACCCACAATTCTAGCTGAAAAGCTTGGGTAAAGGAATCTTAAAGAGTCTTTTAAAAAGCTGTCAGAGATGGGGAGGCTCTTATTTCAGCAGAGAGCACATTCAAACGTCTCGGGGCAGCAATGGAGAAGGCCTATCCCTGAGTAGCCGCCAGATAACAGATCATCTCCAGATCATCCACTCCAGATCATCTCCATGAGTGGCAGGGCTCTTATCAAAGAAGCCATTCTCTTAAATACCCCAAGTCTGAGCTGTTTAGGGCTTTATAGGGTATATCCAGCACTTTGTACTTTGCTCAGAAACATATTGGTAGCTCTTCGATTCAAATAAACCTAGAGTTTTAGGCCTGGTATATTTCTGAAAGTGTAACAAAAGGTATTTTAATGATTCAGTGACTAAAATAATGCTCCTCCAGAATTATCAAACTTGCAACAAACTTGCAAAGAAACCTCTGTTTTCAGAACATGGGTGTCATGGCCTTTTGGTCTGCAGTAGGGATGTGCACGAAACAGATTTTGCATTTTGTTTTGAGCTTGAAACAAAATGCAAATGGCCAAAATGTTGCATCGAATCAGCAGTCGAACTGGTTGTTTTGAATGTTTCGAGTGTTTCAGCCATAGGGAACAATGGGGAAATTTGAAACACCTCATTGTTCCCCATGGGTAGCTCCTAGGGACACCGAAGTGGGTAGGGTGTTAGGGCATGATGGGTGCTACCTACCACTCAACCCACAAAAGAAATAGGCAAGTGGGTGATTATTTTTAACCTTTCCCCAAACCCTCCATAGAATCCTACCACCCAGCCTACTTTTGTGTCCCTAGAAGATACCCATGGGGAACAACGGTATGTTTTGAGTTTCCCCATTGCTCCCTATGGCTGGAACAAGCTGCACTCATAGATGCACACAAGTTTAACATTGCAATTTGCAATGCATTTTGCAACCCTGCCTTAAAAAACACTACAGAAGCACACAGTAAGAGGGAATCTGTCCCTTCCAACACAGAACACACATTTCAAAAACTGTCCAAAAATGGCTAAAAAAGAATCACTGACCCAGAATGCATTGCCAGCCACAGTGCCTGCATCTGCAGCAACATCATTGGCAAAAGTTGCTCTATCACACACAATTATGACTCCTTACTTGATTTGTATTATAACAAGCAAATCAAGAAGCAAGAAGATCACAAGCCAATTGGAAGTCGGTGCCAGAAAACCAATCAGTAAGGGAAAAACAGGCCTCCAAAATGGCGCTCAAAATGTCAAAACATTTTGACTCGCAATGGGGCTGTTTTGTTCCAACCTTGAAACTGTTCCTTTATTTAAAGTATGTTTTGTTTCAAGCTCTAAACACTCGAAATAGCCCATTTAAAGTCAAAACATTTCGATGTCGAAACATTTTGCGCATTCGTTGTCTGGAGCTGGACTCTAGTCAAGTGGGCTACTTGATGTAGTATCTATCAAACCTTTATTTCCCATTAGGCTCCACAAGGGTGTTGGTAAAGCACATTTATTACTGGATGTATTAAACAGGAGCTATATACAGTTCATTGACAGGTCTCTTAATATAGGCTTGCAGCAGGGTTTCTTCTAGTCCAAGGGAAGACTGAGGTGAGTCTGAAGGCTGCACATCAGGGAACAGTGCATTGTCTGTCTGTCTGTCTGTTTGTTTGTTTAATTATTTATTACATCTATAAACTGCCTAACATCTAGCTCTCAAGGCAGTATACACAACTCAAAAGAATAATTTTTCACTCTTCCTGAATACAGCACACCTGGGACAGCCTTTATTCAAGCCTTAGAGCCCTCTACAGGCATGTAAGTTTGTTCAACATTGACCCCTGCCATTGTTTGGCAGCATAAAACCTTTGGATTGGCCAGCACTGGTAGCATACTAGAAGCTTGGCCTTCTGCTCTTTCCTGCTCAGTGGGTGATGTCTTCTGTCCTTCTGCACTTCAGATTCAAGCACTGCCAACTTCCAATTGTAGCTCCGGCACTTGGCTTCTGGAAACTTGTAGTGGAAAACACGCCCTTCCAACCTATATTTGCGTACCACCATCCATAGCATCATCCTCCCTGTCCTGGTCAGCTCACGAAAATGTGGCCCTTAATACTTTAACTCAGAAGTTCTCAACCTTGGTTCTCCAGATGTTGATGCCTTTGGCCATTGTGGCTGGGGGTGGTAAGAGTTGTACTCTTGTGTAGCAACAGTAGAGAACCCAAGGCTGAGAAACCCTGCTTTAATGTTAATCCACCGAAAGAGCTGCATCATATAAACTGGTTTTTAAGGACCTGAAATTTCTCCGTTGGTTCTCCTTTCATTTGTCATTTATGGACTCTAAAATGGGAACAGGCTGCCAACATTGCCCTGCTGGAATGCTTTTACTTCAGTCATTTGTAAGTGGTGAAGGAGAAGAGGGAAGGGAAGGGAAGGGTTGCTTGGAGGCCAGAAGCCTGTCTAAAAGGACTTGAACATTCTCAACCTTTTTTCTAAATACATGATTTAAATAGTACCAGCACCTCCACCACCCACTTGCTATAATTATTTCTAAGGTGAGGGAAAGAGTAGATGGGGACCTTCCCAATGGTGTAGCTATAATTGAGAGGATGGATTCAAAGAACCCGGGGGGCCCAGCTCCAGAGGTCCCCCCAGCTCCAGACCTCCTTGTTTTCCTCATTATCTGCCTCACTCCAAGGGGTTGCTGGAGAGAGGGGTGGACACTGGCCCCCTCTCCTCTAGCTACGCCCCTGGACCTTGCATATATAGCAATGTCATTAAGAATATCAGAAAGGAGAGAGATCAGGATCTACACATTCCTTACAAGACAACAACTTATAAGGAATCCTCTGAAGATGCTAAGCTCTCTCCATTGTAGGAGAGGGGGATATATGATATTTTTGAGGATACAGAACAGATAAAGGCAACACTTCATATTTTGTTTGTTCTGTATCCTCATCAATGGATATAGAAAAAAGTATTGGTGAGGTCCATTCCTGAGGTCACATTTCTGTGTTGCTTATTGTTACTTTGTGTACTTATTTGACAATAAGACAACAGCCCATTCACAAGTTCTGTTCAGCACTCGTACAACAAGTGTATAGTGTACAGGTACTGGGGTGTGCACAAAACCAGCTTGGTTCAAATCTGAAATGGACCCGAACAGGACTGGGCCAGTTTTCCCCATCGAACCCCCTCCCTCCCGGGTTCGTGGTGGTGGTGGTTCATGAATCATTTTTAAATGTATATATTTTTTAGAATTTACCCCCTCTGGGGGCTTCTCTGAGGCCGGCGGGGTGTGTGTGTGTGTCCCACGGAGGTTCGCTTCCCCCCCACCGGCTTTCCTTCTGCCCAAAATCACCCAGTTTGGGCATTCTTCAGCCCTTTCTGGGGCTTCCCCCCTCACTGTGGCCATTTTGGAGGCTGCCACGCATGTGCAATGGGCCTCTGCATGACCTGGGTTATGACCTGTTCTACACAAAGGTACAGTCATTCACAAGTGATGTTGAAGACAGGTACAGTAGTACACTTTGTATCTGTACCCGTAGAATCCAGAGGAAAGAGTTGTGGCACTCAAGGACGGCAGTGGAATAGAATCAGGAATATCAATGGTTTAATGATATATTATTTTTAGAGAGGCAAGTGCAGACTGCTTTCAATGCTTTTGCTGCTGGTTGTTTGCTAGCCTAGCCCTGCCTCTACACCAGAACTGGACTAAAAGTAACTAAAGCACCATTCAAAAGTTGGCCTGGATCAAGGAATGGATTACCCCAGAACAACACAGTACAGTGCAGTTGAAGAACTGGTGCCCAGGTTCACTTTTAGAATGAACACACGTACAGTCATTAACACAACACATATACAGACATCTGTAAACTCATACAGCATCATTTCTGAATCAGGCTTTTAGCAAATTAACTTAAGGGGCATTAGGAGACTTGGTTGACAAGTGAGAACCTGAATTCTTATACTCTGGAGGTAGGCAGTTGGGCTGGAATGTTTGAGTATCTTATTTGCACAGACATTGCCACATGGTCAAAAAGCAACAAGCAGCCCCCCCCCCCCATTCAGCAGTTTGCTGACCCACTGGCTATGCTCATCTGGTTCTCTGTTCAGGGTCTGTCAAACCATAGAGGCAAACTAGGCAACTGCCTAGGATGCCAATATCCCTAGGGCATCTCCCTCTCTCCACTACAGATATATCTTAGATAATGATCTGCTCTCTGCACTTTTGAAGGTCACAACTTAGCTCATCAGCTGTGTGATATTTCCTGAATTCCAGTGGACATGACTGAGACCTTTCTGGACTCCATTAGCTGCCTAGGGAGAATGATCTGGAATTGCAAGTGTTGTTAAAGTCCTAATAAACTATTAGTCGTAATGCGGTATTATTATGCTGCATTGCATACAATAAGATACAAGTTTGTGTTTCTTCTTCTTCTTCTTCTTCTTCTTCTTCTTCTTCTTCTTCTTCTTCTTCTTCTTCTTCTTCTTCTTCTTCTTTTGCCTAGGAGAGTAAAGAAACTCTTTCTGAGACTTCTCTCCATCCTGAGCCCTGTTCTCATCATCGTAAGTTCCCAAAGTGCTGTCTGGCCTGCTGTTGCACAGCAGGCTAGCTAAACAGGTTGGGTTTAATTGTGAAACATCTGCCCAATCCTTTGGCTTAACTCTTTAATCTTCATTCATCTTCATTCCCAACTGGAACCAGGTTTAAGAAAATGTAACTGAAGCTGCTCAGTTACAACCTTCTGTTCTCCTTCTACTCCTTCTACTCTCCTTCTTCCCTCCCCCTTTCGTTGTCTTCCTCATAGTTGACTTTGGATTGAAAGCTCTTTAGGGGATTATAAAACTCCACAAAATGTTATGAGGTCATTCACACAATCAAAAACGGTTTTCTACCCAAGTTTGGGAGCTGTGTGTGCTGCCAACTTTTGCTTGTGTGGAAGCAAGAAAACCTTGGTTCCACACAGTCACCTCTACCCAGGTTTCCCTCCTACCTTCCTTCTACACAACCAGAAATTGGGAGCACACACAGCTCCCAAACCAGGGTAGAACACAGTTTTTGATCGTGTTCTCCATGAATGACATGGAGATCATCAGCTGAATGACCTCCATGTATGTTGATAGCATGACCAGGCCCACTATAATGGAGTCCAGGCCGTTGGTGACCTGAGTTCGAATATCACATCTGCTGTTGGATGACCTTGATCAAGGCAGGATCTTTTAGACTCTGTTTCTCAACCGTGTGAAGCAAGACTATTAATAGCCTGTGAGGTTGAGTGATATAAGGATTATAAAGCACTTTGCAAATCAGAAAGTGTTCTGGAAATGATAAATAATTATAAATGTTGGTTGACTTCCAACGTAGAAGAAAATTGATACTGCCAAGGAAAATACAAGTCACTGTTGAGAAAATATAGATGTACATAGCCTGTGATAGATCACTGCCTTTTATGAAACACTAGTGCATTGTAATATATAAATGAAATGCAATTTTGAGATCAGTTCATATATCAGAACTCACATTTAGTTGATAGAGGCTATTAACAGCTTTCTTTTTCCTTTTCCTCCATAGACTAATTTGCATGACTAACCACTGGAGATGTTGGCCTTCAACACTTGTGTATTTTAAGCCCAGGTTAAATTATAAAAGAGATTGTAACATCTCCTTTGTCCATCAACCTTTAATAAATCAGCTGATTAATTTTCTGTGGATTTGATGTAATGGCGTTTATGAGCACTGGCAAAGTCCTGTCCACTTAACTGATGCAATTAAAGCAGTGACTTGCTCTTATTATAATAATAATGGATTGAATGATGAGTAATTTATTTCTTTTCGGTGCAACTGACAAAAATAGATTATATTCATAGACAGCGCAATGTATTCGGATCATGAAACTGCTGCCTTCCCATTTCCACCATTAGTCCAGATTTATCCTTTCCAGAGAAGCCCATTACATTTTCTCCAGAACATCAGCCATGATATCATCATGAAACATCATGAAGAACATAATGAACAACTGTGTACCGGAGGGCAGCAACTGAAGTGTTACATTCCACATACAAGCGGAACATTTCAACTAGAGAGGCACCTTCCCAAAGCCTTTCCCAAACTTCAATGCAATGTCAAAGAAAGCTACAGTGACTACGATGATACTGGAACCCTACTTATAGGTTATTCACCCACGTTCACTGAATATGAGAGGGGAGGGAGTGGGGCTGGCCAGGATTCCAAATCTTGAGGTGGAACCCGCCACACCTTCAGCACTGCCCTTTGAAGACACACGCCAGGATGTGTCGGGGAGGGGGACGTAGCCAATTAGCACATTGGTAAGGTAAAGTGTGCCATCAAGACAATTTTGACTCCTGGCGCCCACAGAGCCCCGTGGTTTTCTTTGATAGAATACAGGAGGGATTTACCATTGCCTCCTCCTGCGCAGTCTGAGATGATGCCTTTCAGCATCTTCCTATATCGCTGCTGCCCGATACAGATGTTCCCCATAGTCTGGGAAACATACCAGCGTGGATTCGAACGGGCAGCCTTCTGCTTGTTAATCAAGCATCTCCCTGCTGCGCCACTTAAGGTGGTAGCACATTGGTACAGGGTGTGTAACTAGCCAGCACACTCCGTTGCCCACAATCAGTAAAAACAGGAGGGGGATCTGTAGGGCTGTGCATTGCATCGGACCAATAATAGGGTCCGAGGCTATACAAGCTTTATTGGAGCATTTTCCTCTGGAAACAATTCTGGAGGTGGAAAATCCTCCGACTTTGGGATCCCATTTGTTTCCTTATGGAATTGTATTGATATGGCATCAAAAAGGACTGGACGGTGGGGTGGGAGCTTACCTTAAAGGAAGAGCCAGCTTCGGTGAAGAAAGGGGCTGTTTTCCAGCAACCACAGTGGAAGCAGTTCAAATCAACACCTTTCTGTCCATAATGCACAAGGACAGGAAACAAGATCATGATGTTGCATCCTTTTCCTGGTGCATTACTGGGAAGAAGATGGTCAGGCCTTGTGACTATAGAGCACAGCCACTTTTCCCCCAGTCGTGCACCAGGAAAATTCCTGCCCTGGTCCAGCCAATATGGGGGCTATCTTAGTTTACCCTCACAACAACCCTGCAAAGTAGGATAAGTGAAATGAGAGTGATAGATAGGCCCAAAGTCAAGCAGTGAGCTTCTTCACTGTGTGTGAATTATGCAATTATGCTTTTGCACAATTCTCATTCGTTTCAACGGGGTTTACACCAGAGATGAGGCTATAGTGCCTTGCATGCCTATTCATTAAAATGTGTTAAGTGTCAAGTGGCTATCACAGAGGGCTTTAATCCTGACTGTGAGAAGCAGAGTACAAAGACTCTACGGTACCAGACTTGTAAGCAGATGTCTTTTTTCTGCCCGTGATATGATTATGATGCCTTTCCCCTTCACTAACCAAGCACAGTCAACTTTGTTACATTTCTATCTGGTGCAAAAGCTTTTGTGAGCAAAGGAATTTTGAAAAGCTGACCGTATCTCCGGATATTTGCCCTCTTTTCTCTCTCTTTTCTTTGCACACTTGGTTTTGTTTCTTCTTACAAGCTCCTGACTTCTCGGCTACAGGCTATGACTTATCCCCTGACAGCGCTAGTCCCTGTGATAAATTGTTCAAAGTCAGACCCGAGGCTGTTTCTGTTGCTGGAATATCTGGGTTTTATATCTTTTCTAGGCTCATTTGAATTTAAATAGAAGTTGCAGGGGGGTGGGGGTGGGAGAAAAGAAGCCTGACCCCAGATGGAATAGGGGAACAGGTTGCATGAGGACTTTATCTCTCTTTCTCTCCACTCATCCCTGGTCTGTGCCTGCAGGGACTATTTTACCGGGCCCCAGGTATCCTGAAGCACCACAGACGCTGGAAACTGCCTTATAGCACCTTCCTGTGTATGCTTTCTCAGAAATATGCTCCATGGTGTGCCCCGTGAGGCTTACTCCCATGGAAGCATGCCTAGCATTGCTGCTTGAAAGTAACAACGATTTAGGGAGAGGAGAGAACCTGGCAATTGTTTGGGGCTGGCATGCACTCTAGAGGCCCCACCGATTGAGTAGGGATAGGACCTAATTCTCTGGCCACTATCCTTGGTTAAAACTATGGGTCCATTGCAGTGTTCCCTCTAACAGGGATTTCCCAGATGTTGTTGACTACAACATCTATGTTGTTGACTCCCATAATCCCCAAAGGCCACTGTAGCTGGGGATGCTGGGGGTTGTAGTCAACAACATCTGGGAATCCCTGTTAGAGGGAACAGTGGTCCATTGACAGGGGGGATAGATCCACAAGTAACTAATAATATATTTTTTAATTTTAATGTAATAGTGTGCTAAGAATTTGACCTTGGCCCCTGCATGCCAAGTTGTGGGTGGTTCCAGCCCACCAGGGCATTTGAGTTGTGCAGCCTTGACAGGAACTGCTTGCATCTATGCAAAGACTGTTATATTATTCCAATTACTCTGCCCAGATTGTCAACTTTGTGTGGTTCAAAAGAAGTATAAATAATGCAAATTGGAGATGTGTATTTGCCACTCTCCTGGTCACATGATGTGAATAGTAGTGGACTGGGAACTGGTATTTGCCAATACCTTCCTCCGCTTGGGCACATGACCTGTAGAGGCAGAGAAACAGCCAAGAAGATGAAAAGAGAGGCAAACCTCCAGCTGTTGCCAGATGGAGTATTTATTTATAAAAATTACAATTACTGGACGTGTTTTGACAATGTATCTTCAAGGGCACCTGTGAGTATTGATACATGCATAATACATTAACGCTAGGATAATAACATCATTTAATAAAATCACTGAGAACACTCATAAAAACATCAAACAGTGTGCAACACGCTACACCTTAGCAGAAGCACTGTGTTTTAAGCACATGTCACTTTATTTCCCCACATTTCCCCACCCTAGTCTTGTCTCTCCCACTCCCTCACTCAGCAATAATAATAGTAGTAATGATTAATCCAAGGTAATTTGAGAACAACACAGAATGGATTATCACATAGAAGGCGATCTGTGGCCATGATGTGGGGTGGGTGGATCCAAGCCACCACTGACCTCTGATGAGGTGGGTGGTTGTGTGTGGTTGCTTTTAGCCAACAACTCAGGTTATATTTACACCTTCACTACTCAGCTAAACTTCACTACTCAGACGTTTTTGGATGGCATAACATGCGTGGCTGTGAGATGATGTCCACATCACGGGGATGGGTGTAAAGTTCTTGCCTCCCCACAAGCCCAAAGATAGCCTTGGTCCCTTTCATTAACGGCCAGTTGCACTGTACAAATTAATCTTGATCAGTCAGTTAATTAATTAATTAATTAGAATAGGAACATAAGAAGCTGCCTTATACTGAGTCAGACCATTGATCCATCTAGCGCAGTGTTCTCTACACTGGCTGCCAGTGGCTCACCCGGACAAGTGTTCCCCAGCCCTACCTGGAGATGCCAGGGAATGAACCTGGAACCTTCTGCAGGCAAGCATGCAAATGCTCTTCCATTGAGCTATGGCCCCATCTCCTAAAGGGAATATCTTACAGTGCTCATGTGTAGTTGCCCATCCAAATGTAAATCAAGGCAGACTCTGCTTAGCAGAGGTGACAATTCATGTTTGCTACCACAAGACCAGCTCTCCACCTTGGGGGAAAGGGCTGCAGCCAAGTAGGAGAACCAGTGGTGCTCTTTGAACCGGACTTCTGGGCGGAGGTCCAGTCCTACGCAGGCCGGGTGTGTGTGTGTGCTCCAAATGCTGATCGGGGATGGTGGGGGCTCCAAATGCTGAGTGTCCAAAATGTGGTATCTCTCTGCAAGTCAGTGGGAAGTACTGTATCTTATTCAGAATCTCTTCTTAAAATAGAAATAAAAAGAGTTTCCCACTTTCCCTGAGCATGTTCTGGTGCAAAGAATAGTGCACTGCAGCTTATCTGGCAGCGGGGGAGGGTTGGAGGCCTTTAGGTCCAGGGTCCAAAATTGCCTAGGTGCACCTCTGAGCAGAGCATATGCTTTGCATGCAGATGGTCCCAAGTTCAATCTCTAGATAAGGCTAGATGGAGCAGTGGTCTGACTCAGTAGAACACAGGTAGGCATTAAGTCTCTCGGAAACTACAGGTAGCTCCCAGATTTAACTGAAATAGCTCTCTGGGTATTTGGTCCAGAGAGCTGCAAATCTAATTGGTTGACTGCGTTGGGGACATGACTATGCTATTTTAAAATGCTCACTCTTCCAGAGTGCTCTGCTTGGGGAGCAATTCCTCAATGAAATATTTTTGGGGGGGTGGGGGGAGAAAAAAAGCTCTTTGGGAGAAAATGTGTTTTGGGGACTGGAGATATGGGCTGCTTGTGCTTTCCCTTCAATCCAGGAACAGGGATTCCCAGGTGTTGTGGACTACAACTCCCAGCATGGCCTTTGGGGATTATGGAAGTTGTAGTCCACAACTTCTGGGAATCCTTGTTAGAGAGAATGGTAACCAGAAAAACACACACATGAAAAAAGCCCACAAGAAAATTGTGCACAGGAAAAACCCCACTGTCGTAAAAGCACACAAGAAAAATGCACACACAGAGCATTGCTCACAGGGGGAAATGCCCACATGGAAAAATGCCCACATATATACTACACTCCAATGCAAGAATTTTTCTGTGTGGGCATTTTTCCATGTGGACATTTTCCCCTGTGAGCAATGCTCTGTGTGTGCATTTTTCTTGTGTGCTTTTATGACAGTGGGGTGTTTTTTTCTGTGCGCAGTTTTCTTGTGGGCTTTCCCCCATGGACTTTTTTTCATAGAACCAGAGGGAACACAGCTCCCATCCAGTCTCTCCAGTTTCCTCCCCTACAAATCCGCATCTCTGACTCCCCTCCTGTCTTGCAGCAAAGTTCTCCTGGAATTCAGGGGCTTGATGTTAAGATCTCTTATTCTGCAAACACACATTTTTGTACAGGCTGCCATTTGGCAACTGGCTCTGTCCCCCACAAGTCCACCCTTTTGCCTCTGCCTCTGCCTCCCCCAGCTGCCCTTCCATGGTGGAAGTAGCTCCCAGGGCTTTGCCCCTCCCCCCCAAAAGGCTCCCAGATGCCTTAAGTCTGCTCTCTGCTGCAATAGTAGGTGCTTCCAATGGTCTTAATGCTTGTTTTTGATCCTAGCACTGTTGAATAGAATTTCAGAGGCATGAACTGACAAGGAAATGCAATGAGGCTGTTCTCTTAAACAGCCGAGCCCAGGCTGGGCTTGGTTGCCTGTGAGAACTGCCAGGATCTGTGCAGATCCCAGCAGTGCTGTGACACCAAACCCTGTGCCGATTGGCAAATGCACCCTTAACCCAGGATCATCCATTCACGCGATCTGCTTGCAGCTCATGATGACACAGAGATGGGCACCTAGAGCATGCATCTCCTGGGGGAATTCCCCCAATCCATCATGCGTGTTGTGCAGTGTATTGTGGGATCTCTGGAACCTGGGACACATCATCCCTGCTTCCATGGCTCCGTGCTGCAGGCATGCAGCGTGGATCATCTGGGAGCATGGTCTACGCTCCCAGCAACATGGCAGCAGTCATCTGGGGAGAAGGTGAGTTGAACCAGCCTTCTACCCCACCTACCCGGTCATGAGAATGACCTCATTGACTCTTGATAGCATTAGGAAATATGCTATATCCAATGGCAATCCAGTTTGGCAACGACATGGTTTTCTGTAATGGTCTTGTGACCAGCACCTAAAATGGAGGTGTTAGTTCTTAGCTTCAATTTATGGAGTTGCATTCAACAGTTACGATAACTGTAATATCATGAATGCAGGAAATTCAGCTCTAGTTTGGCTGATGTCATTCTGAAACTCAGCATCTGGCCTGTCGCACTGAGACCATTCCAGAATTCATGCTCAGCAAATAAGGGAAACATTTTGTTCAGCCTTTCTGAATTTCCTAAGCCGCCGGGACTTTTATTATGCTGAATCTCACTCGCATCTTACAGCATCTGTTTCTTAATCATGAAATGTATCTAATATTGCCTAATGAGGACAGAGCCTACAAACATAGCAAAGCAGCTGGAACAGATTTTTTTTTTCTCCCCAAAGAAATTACTAACATAACTGGTTCCCCATAAACATTCTCTAAAACTGATACAGCTCTCTTTTATATAGACCGGTTCAAGTCAGACGACCAGACTCTGGGTGTGACCTGAATATGCAGGCTGACATATTTGAACACGAAAGGAGATTGATCCGAGCTTGGTGGAAGACGCAGCCTTACCACACAGAGACCTGAAGTAGTTGCCCTGAGGCAGAAGCAGGAGGGAACAGAGGAAAGGAACTTTTATTTCTGAGCTTTCTGCCCAGATGTAGTTGGGAGCTACAGAAAGGGAGAAGGGTGGGTGGGTGTTGAAGTGAAGACGGGCCATACAACCATGGCCTGGCCCTTCCTCACTTCATTACACACCTACCGCTTTCCCTTCCCATAATAACCCATTTCCCTCATTATGAGGGAAATGGGGAAATGGTCCTTGTTCATAAGGAGATTCCATGAAGGAAAGGATGGGTGAAAAGCTAGTTATGAGGAAGGGTGGATGAGTATCAACATTCTAGGACAGGGTTCCTAATCTTGGGTCCTAGATCTCCAGCCACAATAGCTGAAGGGGACCCAGAGTTTGGAACTCTGTGTGGGCTAGGAGATCTAAGGAGGTGAGGGAGGAAGAACAGGAGATGGCAGCTGCTGCTACAGTATTCTCCCAGAGAAGAAATGCTCACTCAAGTTGCCATGTCCCAATCGGTTCTGCTTTCAGTGAGCGTTCAGCAGAGACAAGGAAGTTCATATAACCCCACCGCCTATTAAGATCATCAGGGGAGATCCAGTTGGGGTGGTGAGTGGCGACCCAACACCAGGCCTTTTGTCTGGTTGCTCCAGGCCTTTGGAAAGTGCTCCCAAGCAAAATTAGAGCCTCCCCATCTCTGGATATTTTTAGGAAAAACCTGAAATCATACCTGTTTAATCAGGTTTGTAGTCCATCCGTTTTAAAGTTTTAACGTTGTTTTTGGTTTTATTTAAAACTGTTTGAATTGATTTGCCGTTTTAACTGTTGTTTGTATGTGGCCCAGAGATTTGTAAAAATGTGCTAAATAAATAAATTTATTAAAACAGGGTTCATCAAAGCATAACTAATTTAAGCTGCAGATTAGAATGATGCAGGATTCATCAAAGCATAAGAGAAGATCCTGCTAGCGCTACCATTCCCAACTTTTTGTGAGGTAAAGGTGTGATAAAAAATGTTTATAAAGAGCATGATAACATCTTTGTCAAGTACATAACAATGATGCAGCTGATCACCCACCCCTGGGTATACTGTCAGTATACCCAGGACCTTGATGAGAAGGACTCCATCTAAAGCAGGGTTTCTCAACGTGTGGGTCCCCAGATGTTATTGGACTTCAACTCCCATAATCCCAGGCCCCAGTGGCCTTTGGTTGGGAATTATGGGAGCTGAAGTCCAATTACATCTGGGGACCCACACGTTGAGAATCCCTGATCTTCTTCTTCTTCTTCTTCTTCCTGTGGATGGTAATGGCGTACCAGGACCGTATGATCCCACTAACGCCACCTACTGGAAGACCGATAAAAGAGCTCTAGTGGTTGAATCAATAAAGAATTATAAACGTTCAGATAAACGCGACGACTTGAGAAAATTCCATAAAAGCGAGACTGCCTGTTTCCAACCTCGTCGATCCAAAAACAACTCTCGGATAGAGAATCCCTGATCTAAAGGAAGCTTTCCTTTTATTTTTGAATACAAAATGATAATACTGTAAGTCAAGACAAGTCCACTCTATGTTTAGCAGTTATATTGTAAGTTACTCAGCTGGGCTCAGTCTTCTATGGATTTTGCAACAGCTGTTTGCACAACTCGGTCCTCATGAATCCCACATAATTGGAGCTCTCCATCGGCTATAGAGCCTGCTGGGGCCAACTGTCTAACTCAACAACAGTCAACAGTCTAATTCAATGGATGGCTTAATGTGTTCATTTCTTTTGGCCACTACTCCCACTCATACAAATAAGGCAGGATGTCCCATTGGTTTTTCATTGGAAGCAGGATCAGGCCTTTGTTTATTAAGCCATTGACATAAATGAGAATTGTGCAAAAGCATCTATTGTTGGACTAAAACTGCCATAATCTCCAGCTGCAATTTATTATGGCGGGGGATGATGGGAGTTGTAATCGAAAAGCAGCTGCAGAGTCTTCAGGTTGGCCATCCATGCCATAGAACATAGGAAGCTGCCTTTTATGGAGTCAGACCATTGATCCATCTAGCTCAGTATTGCCTACACAGACTGGCAGCAGCTTTTCCAAAGTTGCAGACAGGGGTCTCTCCCAGCCCTACCTGGAGATGCCAGGGATTGAGCAGAGAACCTCAGCCCTATCTTGGAGACACTAGGGAGGGAACTTGGAACCTTATGCATGCAAGCATTCCATCCCCTCCTAAGGGGAATATCTTACAGAGCTCACACATGTAGTCTCCCATTCAAATGCAAACCAGGGCAGACCCTGCTTAGCAACAGGGACAATTCATGCTGGCTGCCACAAGACCAGCTCTCCTCGAAGATCAGGCTTAAGAACATAAGAATAGCCCTGCTGGATCAGGCCCAAGACCCATCTAGTCCAGCATCCTGTTTCACACAGTGGCCCACCAGATGCTGCTGGAAGCCACAGGCAGGAGTTGAGGGCATGCCCTCTCTCCTGCTGTTACTCCCCTGCAAATGGTACTGCCTTTGAGGCTGGAGGTGGCCCACAGTCCTCCGACTAGTAGCCGTTGATAGACCTCTCCTCCATGAAGGTATCCAAACCCTTCTTAAAACCATCCAGGTTGTTGGCTGTCACTACATCTTGTGGCAGAGAATCCCACAAGTTGATTATGCTTTGTGTGAAAAAGTACTTCCGTTTGTTGGTCCTAGATTTCCCGGCAATCAATTTCATGGGATGACCCCTGGTTCTAGTGTTATGTGAGAGGGAGAATAATTTCTCTCTATCCACATTTTCCACACCATGCATGATTTTATAGACCTCTATCATTTCTCCCCGCAGTCGTCTTTTTTCTAAACTAAATAGCTCCAGGTGTTGTAGCCTTGCCTCATAAGAAAGTTGCTCCAGGCCCCTGATCATCTTGGTTGCCCTTTTCTGCACCTTCCAGTTCTACAATGTCCTTTTTTAGATGTGATGACCAGAATTGTATGCAGTACTCCAAGTGTGGTCGCACCATAGTTTTGTATAAGGGCATTATAATATTAGCTGTTTTATTTTCAGTCTCCTTCCTAATGATCCCTAGCATAGAATTGACCTTTTTCACAGCTGCTGCACATTGAGTCGACACTTTCAACGAGCTGTCCACCATGACCCCAAGATCCTTCTCCTTGTCAGTCACCAACAGCTCACATCCCATCAGCGTATACTTGAAGTTGGAGTTTTTCATCCCAGTGTGCATCACCTTACACTTGCCAACACTGAACCGCATTTGCCACTTTGTCACCCACTCACCCAGTTTGGAGAGATCCTTTTGGAGCTCCTCACAACCTGTTTTGGATTTCACTACCCGAAAGAAATTGGTATCATCCGCAAATTTGTCCATCTCGCTGCTTACCCTGCTTCTAGATCATTTATGAATAAATTAAAAGGCGCCGGTCCCAGTACAGATGCCTGGGGGACCCCACATCTTACTTCCCTCCATTGTGAAAACTCTCCATTTATCCCTACCCTCTGTTTCCTGTCCTTCAACCAGTTAGCATAAAGAAGGTAGATTTCCTTAAGAGCCTGCCAACTGTACTTGTTGACTAGATTTCTCAAAGCATGTACAGTATTTTGTTGTTGTAATTCTTAGACCCCACAAGAGCAGGCCTCATATGCCATGAATTCAGAACATTTTTGGCGGGTGCCTGACATTTCAGAAAGTCGCTGGCTTTATTTGTGTTGCAAGTGGGTGAGTTTTTGCTCATGCTCTTGCTATTTCTCCATGAGAAATGCCAGCAGAACCAGCAGGGTGGTAACAGAGAGTCTTCTATGGCAGCCTTTGCCATTCAGAAGTGGCAGCAGCTTCAAGGGGAGACGCAACAGGCCAAGCCTGAAGACTTCACCCTGACCTCACCATCTCCCTCTGCAACACTAAGAAGCCTAGGCCAAATAGATTTAAAGAGCGAGAGGAAGGGCCAAGTCCTAGAATGTAGGGAATTGTGTACAGGCTTCCATACGGATGTAGCACTTCTAAAATGTACAAACAGAAATCCACTTAGTGAAATCTCAAATAGATTTACATTTATATTTGTACATTTTAGAAATGCCCCTGAAGAAGACATAGAGCCAACATGCATTGGGCACATTATTACAACAACAACATCAACAATAACAACAACAACAACTTATATATCACTTTTCAATAAAAGTGTCCAAAATGTTTTACACAGAGAAATAATAAATAAATAAAATGGCTCCAAAGGGCTCACAATCTAAAAAGAAACATAAGATAGACACCAGCAACAGTCACTGGAGGGATGCTGTGCTGGGGATGGATAGGGCCAGTTGCTCTCCCCCTGCATCAATAAAGAAGCGTGTACATCAATCAAGAAGTGTGTACACATTTCCCAGCATCCTAAGACTTGGTCTTTCCTACTGCTTTTTCTTTGGAAGCATCCTGGGTTTTTTGGGGAAAAGATATAAAACAAATATTGAATCTGTGATGGCCCCAGTGCACAGGCCCAAATGCTCTAGGCTGGAACCTGGGGGTTTGGGGAGGGGGAGAATACAAGAGCAAAACAAGGCAAGACTGTAGCTACAGTCGAATGGTGCCCTGGGCCCCTAAGAGAGAAGGGCCACCAGCTGGGTGACACTTTGCTCTTTGCTCTTCCCCTCATGCTTCTCTGAAGAGGCGGGACAGGGGGCCATCTTCACTTTTTGTCCCAGGACCAATTCCTAATGTGCTACACTCAAGCCTTAGAGACAAGATGCCTCTACATCCCAGTTGCAGGGGAGTAACAGCAGGAGAGAGGGCATCCCCTCACCTCTTGCCTATGGGCTTCTTGAAGGCATCTGTTGGACCACTGTGCGAAACAGGGTGCTGGGCTTGATAGGCCTAAGGCCTCACCTGATCCAGCAGGACTGTTCTTATGTTCTTATCGCCTTTAAAGCCCTGTATGGCTTAGATGCATGTTACCTGGGCATCTTCCCATGAATCTGATGGCCAGGAAATTTAGCACCAACAAAAGGAAGTAATATTTCACACAGCACATATTGAATCTATGGAATTCTCTGCCATGGGATGTGGAGATGGCCATTAGCTTAGATGACTTTAAAAGCGGCTTGGACAAATTCATGGAGGACAGGTCTATCAATGGCTATTAGTCTGATGGCTATAGGCCACCTCCAGCCTCAGGAGCAAGATGCCTCTAAATACCAGTTGCAGGGGCAAGAGGCCTCTAAATACCAAAATCAGGAGAGAGGGCATGCCCTCAACTCCTGCCTGTAGGCTTCCAGCAGCATCTGGTGGGCCACTGTGTGAAACAGGATGTTGGACTAGATAGACTTTGGGCCTGATCCAGCAGGGCTGTTCTTATGTTCTCATGGCCCAAGATACTGTGGTGGGCTGAGGTGAGGCACCAAATGCTGTCTTGGCCCACACTCTGATGGAGGCCTGCCTCTTTTCAGAACTAACCCTTGCAAGCTCTGAAAGTGGATGGGGTGGGGGAAGAGAAGGGAAGGTTGCCAGCAACCTCCCCTTGTGCTCCCTGCCAGCTTTGCAAGAAGTGGTTTGCCTTTGCCTTTTCTCTTCTCTCCACCATTCTTGCAAAGTTTGCAACGGTCAGTTCGGTTGTGCAAAGTTGCTCCGAAGGCAACAGCGTCTTGCCCTGCTGCCATCCCAACAATCTGCTGCCTGAGACGACCACCGTTCTTCGCCTTATGAAAGGGCCGCCCCTAGGAAAATTAGTGCCCCTTCTGAGAACAGTTACTGTACTTAAAGGCTGGGTCATATCACTCTCTGTTCAAAATATCTATATGTTGCCCTTCAGTTTAGCAAAACTCTCTTTGTGCAGCCTGTCTTTGACTACAAGAATGGGACAAGAACAGGGATGACTCTAGGGGGTAGGAAGGGGAAGCAGATGCTTTACCCCAAATATCTTCTGATCCCCTTTGACTTCCCCATCCACCAGACTGAAGCTTTACACCAAAGTGTCAGACGATACATACCGTCATAGTATATCATGGTCTTATAGCTTGAATTAATTGTTTTAAATGGCCTCAGTTGTTTTAAGAAGCCTCATCCACTCAGTCCTCTAGAACAAGCAGCAGAAACCAGTGCAGCCAGGCAGGTAGGAAACTCCTTCAGCCTCCCAGGAGCCAGGCTAACCTATTTACTTCCTTTCTGGACAAGAACTGGGCTGGGGAGGCCATATGTGGAGGGAGGGTGTGGGGTCATCTCCCCTGCAGATTTCAGCTGTATTTTCTAAAAGGAATGAGGCCCGTTTTCTGAATAAGCATGAAAATGTCATTACTAGGGGAGTGAGGATTTTCCTATATATTAAATACTTACAGAAGTAAAGTAATAAACGTTGCTTGTTTGTTTACCTTTGTAAGTAAATGAACAAATAACATTTATTACTTTACTTCTGTAAGTATTTAATATATAGGAAAATCCTCACTCCCCTAATAATGTTCTTTATCACCCCTTTGCTCCCCCAAACTATTTGTTCTAGAGTTTCCCATGAACAACAACCTTTCAGACCACTACATATGACTGGTGGGCTCCATCTGCCTTGGTGGGTGTTAAGTTGTGTGAACGCATGTTTGAGGCTCACTTCTATACAAGTCTTCTAGATATATTGCAGGAATACTCTTATTTTGCAAAGCAGTGTGGTTTAGTGGTTAGAGTGTTGGACTAGGACTGAGAAGACCCGAGTTCAAATCCCCATTCAGCCATGAAACTCACTGGGTGACTCTGGGCCAGTCACATATCTCTCAGCCTAATATACCTCACAGTTGTGAGGATAAACATAACCATGTACATCACTCTGGGCTCCTTGGAGGAAGAGTGGGATATAAATGTAAAACAACAACAACAACAACAACAGTTTTAGTGTCTGAGGATAAATACGGCCTTATTCATTAGTCCAGGGTGGTCTACAACAACAACAAATATTTATATACCACTTTTCAGCCAAAGTTCTCAAAGTGGTTTACATAGAAAAATATATAATAAATAGATGGTACTCTATCCCCAAAGGGCTCACAATCTAAAAAGAAACATAAGCTAGACACCAGCAATAGCCACTGGAGGGATGTCTCCACTAGACATTAGAATGTCAGACTAGGAACAAGGAGACCCAGGTTCAAATCCTAGGTCTCTGTGATGTTCATGGAGTGACCTTGGGCAACTTACACACGTACAGCCCAACCTACCTCACAGGACTGTTGTGAGGATAAAATGATGGAGAACTATGTATGCAGTCCTGATCTCCTTGGAGGAAGGATGGACTAAAAATGTTCAAAATAATATTTAATCATTTTTAAACATGTACGCACACACAGACGCGTATACACACACACACACACACACACATTGTTTTCACACAATCATCTTGTTTTCCTAAGGTTGTGACCCACAAAGTTCAGCCTTTCAAAGTCACAAAAGACTTGCTTCTGCCAAGACACATGAACATTCACAGTTCAGCACAATTCACAATCCTCGTGCCATTTACTGTTTTCTGCACTCTCTTGTCAAGGCGGGTGAGTTTTCAATGACCAGCTTGTTGCAAAGTTGTGTCGCCAGCCACAACTCCTACAGGTTATGTGAATTACACATATACAAAAGAAGGGTATTGAGAGACACTCTGGCATTTTGATTACTGTTCTCGAACACTGCCAAATGGCAGAAGGTTGCTGGGCAATGTGGCAGAAATGATGATGCATTGCTGTAAAATAATAATAATCATAATCTGAATTCTGTTTTTCTTTTTTTTAAATTGTCAAGTAGAAGATAAATCTCTCTCTCCCTCTCTCTCTTAAACTATGAAGTTTGGGGACTGCCAGCATCTCTGTTCATGATGAGCCAGTCAAAGTAACCCCTTCCCAAGTCGTCATGAGATGCAGTGTGGTATAGTGGTTAGAGTGCTGGGTGTGTATATGGGAGACCTGTGTTTGAATCCTTGCTCAGCTATGAAGCCCACTTGATGGCTTTGGCTGAGTCACTCTCTCACAGCCTCAACTATCTCCCAGAGTTGTTGCAAGGATACAATTGGATAATCCCCATGTAGACTTTGGGAGTTCTAGCATGGGGGCAGGGAGGGAAAAGGCAGGATGTAAGTTCAAATAATGTAGACATAATCGCCTGGCACATAATAATATCGACACATTATCCTGTTAAGGTGCCTGTACAAATGTACATGTGTTTGCATGAATGGCTTGCACATGTGCATTTTAAAAGCGGATACTGGATAAAGTCTCCTTCAAATGCAGGACAGAGATAAGTGTACTACTGTTCATGGGATGAACATAATGTGTCAATAAATGTAGCCCTATTCAGATGTAGAGCCAGCTCAGATGATCATGGGATAATGTAGGGGCTGCGATGACAACCTGCCAGCCCTGATGTCACTAAAGGACATGCCAATACGTTCTCCGCATGTCCTTTGATTCCATGTGGGTGGTGGTAGAATTCTATCCAGCCATCTTTTGTTGTTTGGACATTTGTCCCAGTGCGATCCTGTACACAGTGTGGGGGCGGAGTGGGAAAGGGACAGGGAGGGAAAGGAGAAGGAGAAAATGAAGTTGTTGCTGAACAAACCTTTAGTTAAATCTACCTAAGATACAATGAATATACAACAAATATTTATATACAGCTTTTCAATGAAAAATGTAGACATAATAACCAAAGTGGTTTAGATAGATAGATAGATAGATAGATAGATAGATAGATAGATAGATAGATAGATAGATAGGCTCCCTGTCCCCAAAGGGCTCACAATCTAAAAAAGAAACATAAGAGAGAGACCAGCAACAGCCACTGGAGGGATGTAGTGCTGGGGATGGATAGGGCCAGTTGCTCTCCCACTTCTAAAGAAAGAGAAGCACCACTTTAAAAAGGTGCCTCTTTACTCAGTTAGCAGGGGACTTCAATAAGATGTCTTTGTGTGTATGAGGGAAGCAGCAATAAAACAGTGGTATTCATGTTTTTGTGTAAATTATTGTACCTGTGTTCATTTAAAAAGTGAACCCGTATACAGGTCCTTCAAATACATGGTAGAGATAGGAAGTGTACTGCTGTACCTGTGTTCACCACAATGTGTGAATAACTGTACCTGTGTACACTTTTGACTTGTTATATGAGTGTTGGATATAGCATGTGAATAGGGCTCACAAGTGTGTAGTGGCCTACACTGTATGCGTGATGAACATAACATGTGAATATGGGTGGACTAATAGATGGGGAGGTTGTCAGATATCTGGAGCGTATGACTCCATTGCTCTGTATTAGCTCCTGTGGTGCTCCTGTACCCAATTCAAAGTGCTGGTTGTTATTTTTAAAGCCCGAAGTGCCTTGACTCCAGGATATCTAAAGCTCTTGCATGATCTTGCTTGCCCTTTGGGATCTGCTGTGGAGGCAGATCTCTGCTCAGAGGCGTAGCAAGGTTGGAGTGGGCCCAGAGACAAGATTTTAAAATCCCCCCCCCCACTGAAGCTCAGCTCATGAAGTAAAGAAATCTTAAATGAGACTGAATCATGGTAACAAAAAGCATAGTAAAATTTATATAACCTATGTGCCACAATAGAACATCATCCTAAATTATTTTTTAAAAGGTTTTGTAAATTGTGGACGATGCAAGTCATTTAATAGTACTAGAGAAAGACATGCTGTTCTGGTAGCTCCAGGTCTTAACACTCACATCAGTTTTGGAGGATGAATACAACTCAAGGCAGCCTGGGCGGGTGCAAGGCAGGGGGAGTCTTGCCTCTGGGGGGCCCCCCAAGGCAGTGGGCCCCCAGACAACTGTCTCCACTTGCCCCATTATAGTTATTCCCCTGTCTCTGCTACATGCCCTAGTCACCATCTGAGATGCAGGCGATATGAATGCAAGATACTTGGTGCCTAGGTGGTAACCCTCTCCCTTGGGAGACCTGCCTAGCTCCTTCCCTCCTGGTCTTCCAGAAGTCAATGAAGACTCCCTTTGCTGAAACCTTGTACCTGAGTAATGATTTGTATTGGTTCTGCTGTCTCATCCTGTTGCTGTTTTGGGGATAAGTTTTATTAATTGTTATTTATTTGTTATTTATTTGTTTTAAATATTTATCCCCCCACAGTACACTCAGGACGGCACACAGCAATTTTTTTTTGTTTTAATTCTTTCTCTAAATACAGTTCTACGATGATAATTAAAATAATACAAATGATCCTTAATGAATACATTCACAGATTAATCATCAAATTTACACATGCTACAGATATAATAAGATAGTTTTTGACAACATGCATATATAAGTTCTATATCTGATTGCCGTTGGGGTCCTAGCTGAAAAGCATCCAACACTTTTTTTAAAAAATACTATATATACAATTAAATAATAAAATTGGTGCTGTCAAGTAGAAAGCTTTTCCCAGCTGATGGCTGGACAGGCCTAGTACTGAATACAAATAAATATGTTTATACATCACATACACATTACTTACAAAAATCTGAAAAGGGATATTCAAATGTGGATCTCTCTCTTTTTTACAACTGGAAAACTATTTCCCCCCTTGTCTTACAAGTGGGACTCTGGCCATTTTTTTTAAAAAAAATACCTTCATTAAAAGTTGGCAGGGTCCCCAGGGGCCAGATAAAATTACCATGAAGCCGGATCTAGTCCCCACTCCCCCAGATGGCTGGTTATCCAACCCTTGTCTAGTCGGAAGAATTCCAGTCTTTTAAGGTGGCAGATGTTGAAAGAATATTAGTCATATCATTGGTGTTTAGATGGTGTCACCTCTGGAAGAATAATGCTGAATTAAAGGTTGTTACCCATTTAAGAACAAATGCTTCAATAATAATTAGGATCCTTTGTTTTTGTTGAATACTTGTTCCGTTCACAAAGGATTCCTTTTTTTAAATCACACTGCTAAAGGAATATGTTCTCAACGCTTCTTTTTCTGGAGTTACTAAATTGGAGCAATTGTTTGCCAATTAAATGCATTACTTAGGATGTGTTCTTGCAATCTTTGCTGATTCATCTGGACCCCAACTCCCCCTCAGTTCTTGATTTCCACCAGCAACCGCCAGCACTGCAGTATTATGGGACCATTTCCCATGATGCAACTGTGTGGTGTGGTGTTGTGAGGAAAAGAGAGGCTCATGGGAGGCCCTCTTGAGAAAGGAACCTCTCCTTCCCAGGAGAATTGTATGTTTTCAGCATCATTCCTGTTAAGGTCTTGCAGTCACTATAAGTTAATGAAGATCTCTGAATATTAACAGTTTTAAAAGGAGTGACAGAACCTTGCTTGGTGACACATTCTAAATAAATGGAGAAAATGCAAGTTAAACAGAATTAGGACAATCGCTAAACAAGGCTAAGCTTAATTAGCCACAGTTCAAATTGGGTTACAAAATAGGGTCTCAAGCAAATGCTTCGCACCTGCTAAGGTGTGAAATATTTAGGAGCTTTCCCAGTGTTGAGAGAGAGAGAATGCCCATGCTGCATTTTGCTCTTCAGGGTGTTTTAAAATTCCCTGCAGCTCAGAAAATAGTGATGGCTAAGCTACACTCCTGCTCCTAGATCGGCCCCAGTTCTCTTGGCTTCTTCTTCTAGGTCAGACAACAGAACAGAAGTCACATCACTTCTCATATTACCTCCTTTTGTTTCCCTCCACTTTATCCTCACCTCAGCCTTCACCCCGTGGGGGATTCCTTGTCACCGAAGTGTCCTCGCTTCATAACCTTCAGAGATGGCATTTTGGTGCCGAATATCTGAAAGACACCCAGGCAACAATAAAATAATAAACGCTATAGAAGTGATAGAGATTATTTAACTGTCAAAATAAATCCAAGAAACAGACAGCATTGCCAACTTTTCAGTTGCCCCCACCTGTGCATGTAACAGTTGTTTGAGCTGCAGCCATTAACAGGAGGAGCTTTTTCATGCCATGGAGATAGACGCCAGATATCCGTAGTCTGGACTCGTTGTTGGCCTTCAAGAGAGCCCTAAAGACTTATTTGTTTGGCCTGGCCTTCCAAGGTTTTTAAATTGTTTTTGAAGTATTTTTAATTGGTTTTAAATGGCTCTAAACTGTTTTAAGTTTGTTTTTATATTGTTGCAACCTGTTTGTTTTAAATGGTGTTTGTTCTTGTATTTTACTTGTTGTGCCTTTGGATGGGGAGGTATAGAAATGTAATAAATAAATAAATAAATAAATAAATAAATAAATAATTGATTAATTGCTGCAGATCAAGCCGCTGTTAAAGGCACAGCTGCCAGAGGCATTGGAAAAGTTGGCAACTGCATGAGCAGAGCAGAATTCAAAAACAATATGAAGGTGCTGAGGACTGAAATTCTTATGAGACTATGGGACTTCCAGCCCCTCTGTCATTTGAAAAAACAACAACTTTTTTCCCAACTCACCAACATGAATGAAGAAAGGCAGTATTTTGTGCTGTAATCTGCTGTTGACATGCGCGTAAATCACAAGAGGACGATCTCTAGCCAGTTACTATGCAACATCCTATCAGTGAGATTTCTGACATTTTTGCAGGGTGTACTCTGTATATGGTAACTGTGGGTTGGTGTTTGCCTATTCTTCATTGGCGGAGGCCTCTGGTTTTGTCTTGAGGGTCTACGTAAGGTCAGCTTCCCACCCTATCCCAGACCCCCGCCTCCCACCCCCAGCGATGTCACTGAAAGCCAAATGGAGTGGAGAAAAGGGCTCTTTTTTGCCAAGCAAACACAGTTGATAAAATGTGCTGTCTTTTAGAACAGCTTGAAGTGCAAATAGCCAGGAGGTTAGCCACTCAAAGCAAGCAAAGAGTGAGCAAATTCCCTTGAAGATGTACCTGTGCTCTCGACAGAAACACAGATAACGATGAAGATGTGCCCTGGGAAAATCCTTCCTCTTTGTTAACAACATCCTTTATATATGTAATGGTGGAACGTAAGACACTTTATTCCCTTCTCAAATGAGTTATTACTGTGCTTAAATCCAAGTGGGAGGAAAGTTTGTAGGATGAAGAAATAAATAATTAAGGCTGATTAGCTTTGTTAGCCTCTGGATTTTTTTTAAAACATTAAAGCAAGGTTTTTTATAGATTCTGAGATAACTCACTTCTTTCTACTCTCACTCTCCCTGTTTTATTTGAGAAAGTTCCTAATATCTGGTCTCTGACCCTAGCACATTGCTGTCCTTGTTTTGCCTTTTGTGAATACATATATATACCCTGTTTCCCTGAAAGTAAGACCTACCCCGAAAGTAAGACCTAGCAGTAATTTCTGATGTACCGCTAATTGCCCTAGTGCATTTTGGGGGGCTAAAATTAATATAAGACACTGTCTTATTTTCGGGGAAACACGGTAGGTAGATAGATAGATAGATAGAAAGATAGATAGATTGCTAGAAGTCAGGGGTTGGCCCCCTCCCCAGAGGACGAGGTGGGATGGATGCGCACATGTAGGGAAGTGCACATGCAAGAACATAAGAAGAGCCTTGTTGATCTAGTACCCCACCCAAGTTCTCACAGTGGCCCACTAGATATGGGAAGCCACACAGCCAGGAGGTGAAGGCATGACCCTTTCTTGCCATTCCTACAACTGGAATTTGGAGACAGCCTGCCTCTGAATTGGACTACTAGCCATTGGTAGACCTATCCTCCATGAACTGTCCAATCCCACTTAAAGCCATCCAAGTTGGTGGCCATCACCACATCCCGTGACAGAGAATTCAATCGATTAATTATATGCTGCGTGAAAACAAATACTTCCTTTTGTCAACCCTAAATTTCCAGACACTCAGTTCTAGTGTTGGTTCTAGGGTTGTCCGTTAAGAACAATAGGGAGGAGGAGCTTCAGAGGTCCAGCTTCAGAGATCCTATATTGCCTACCCCGAATCTAGAAAAAAAACTCAGGGCAACTCTTTGTCATTGCACCTTGAAAGAGGGGTGGTTAGAGTGAAATGGCCCAAGTAGTTCTCATGGATTTCATTTTCCATTCAACAAAATGCTTTCTGATGCACTGAGCAAACACTGCAGTTCGTAGGCCTTCAGAAATTCTCTATTAAGTGCTTCCTCTGGAGACATGATTAAAAATGGATGATACTGTGTAGGCTATTTATTTGTGTCTTCAACAAAACTCTGGCAAAAGAAATTAAAACTCTCCAACATTGTCAACCAAACATTGCCAGGTTTTCTTTCTGGTTTCTTACACTTTCAAATTTTCACTAATAATAATACTACCTGCAGCCTCTTTGATATAAATAGTTGGATCTGACAGCTTTACTCTCTATTACAAGACATTATTAAAATAAGAACCCCCCTGCTGGATCAGGCTGAAGGCCTATCTGGTCCAACATCCTGTTTCATGCAATGGTCCACCAGATGCCTCTGAGAAGCCCACAGGCAAGAGATGAGGGCATGCCCTCTCTCCTACTGCTACTCCCCTACAACTGGTATTTAGAGGCATCTTGCCTCTGAGGCTGGAGGTGCCTATAGCCACCTGAGTAGTAGCCACTGATAGACCTGTCCTCCATGAATTTGTGTAAGCCCCTTTTAAAGCCATCCCAGCTAGTGGATTAAGACTTCTATCTGCACAAGTGAAATGCTAAATAACATCTTCATTCCTCTGTTGCGTAGTCAGCAAGAGGGTGTACCAATGGGAGCAGACTCACAAGTCACTTCTGTGATCACAGCATAACAGAACACTCCAGAGTTACAGCCTAGTGTGCACTTATGCACCCTGAAATCCCACTGAAATCAATAGGGCTTAAGTGCATCTAACTGCGCAAGGGATCATGACTATATCTGCTATAATTCTACTCTTAATAGATAAATAACTTGCTTTATTTGCAGTATTTACTCCAAAAGGTCAGTCCCAAAGAACTCAATGGAGGCTATGGAGGGCATCTTGCTGCCCTTTGGTCACACAGTAACCCGCTGTTTGCAGTGACTGCCTTACCTTGCCTCATGAAAGGGCTGCCCCTGATCAGGCTGTTGCTGAGGTCCCACTGCCAGTTCCTAGATTGCTGGGTTGTGCGGCTGCTCCCATATGAGAAAGCAGCAGGGGATGCGAGAAGAAGGAACACCTCTCTCTTCTTCTGGGTAGTGGTGCAGATTTGGCTCAGAGGCAAGCAAGTGGGTGGTGATGATGAGTGGGAAGAGGGGAGCCCCCGAAGGCTTCTTCGCAAGGACTAACAAAAACCTGGACCAGCAGCACTGCTCGGCTATCTCCAGGATACTGGATGTTCCAGCATCAGCATCCGCTCCAACTTTCCCTATTTACTAGGAATGGTCCCTATTTTCTGAAATATGTCCCTGGTAAATCACTATCCCTGCCCCCACTCCCTATTTTTGTCTGTTGGAGATGCCTTGTTCAATATTTCCCCCCCTGTGAATTGCTAGAGTTGCCAGTCTTCAGCATTCAGCTCCCTTCCCTGAATGTCTAGAAATTAAATTTCCAAGTGGGTGTGTGGACGACGCCTCGCGCCTCAAGTGCACCTGCATGTCAAATAGTGCACAACACTAAGGCACTGTGCAGTGCACAACATATCACAGATGGAATCCGGTCTTCAGCAATGTCTAATGCGGGGGCGGAGGGGCTTGGGCAGTAGAGGTGTAATAGGCTTGGACTTGCAACTTGGTGGTTACAAGTGTGTTCCTGATGTTCGTTTGCAAAATGAAACAGGCTTGGTGCATCTGCTTTGGTCATCTGGAATAAAGTGCTCAGCATGCATGCATGCACTTTGTGACTTTCCATTTGTGACAGGCTCATAGTCAGAATTGCATGCTATGCCTCCCAGGTTGCGTGACCACACCCTGTGCACATTCACAGACATGTCGCTATTTTCATTGATGAAGTGTTGGAGGATTTGCATGGCAGGTGACCCCCATCCGTTTTGCTGCCCAAATGATTACTTCTTACAGACAGTTCTGGAGCAGTGTAGAGAGGAGCCCACAGAAGCAGTTTGCGTGGCCTGCAGCGGTCATGCAGGAATAAGCCCTAAAGACAGGATCGGCCTTTCCATGAGGCAAAGTGAGGCGGTTGCTTCAGGCAGCACATTCCTGGAGTGCCAGCAAGGTGGCAAGATTGCCTCAGGCACACAGAGTTCTTCAACCACCGTTGCCTAATGAAAACGAGAGCATTTCACGCAGGTTCATTATCAAAGACCCACACGACCTTTCTAAGCCTGAGCAATAGCAGAAGCTTGGCCAGAAAGAGGGTGTTTCTAAAGCTGTCACTTTGCCCATAAATACAGCACAGATTTGAGACTCCTGGCAAGCCATATTTGTTGACTATTGTGTAGACTATTGTGTAGAATGTGCTGAAAAGCACAGTCTCCTGCTGCTCAGGGCTGTGCTCACTTACATGACAGATTTGTTTGTCCTCCTACTCAACATTTGTCATATGGCAATGCACAACATACTGGTGGTTTGATGTGGATTCCCCCCTCCCCAATCCACCTACTCTGGTTCGTCCCCAACATATTCTTGTAACCTTTTTCCTGCAAAGCTACATGAGAAAATCGACCAGGCTAAAAGATGGCATCGGCATGGATGTCAGCCCTGGACATTTTCAAATCCATGGTGCTTGTGACAGCATTGGAAATATGATTCAGCAGGTTCACTCAACCCAGTTGCATTGCCAAGTGTTTTGGTTTGTTTTTTTACATTTGCATTTGCAAATCTGTCTTCAGTGTCTGAGATAGGGACTGATATATCATCATACATCAATATATGATCATACATACCTATGGCCCATTTGTTATTTACACTTGCAGGTTTGTTTTTGAGCTAAATCCTCTGTGTGTGTGTGTGTGTGTGTGTGTGTGTGTGTGTGTGTGTGTGTGTGTTTGCTCAAAAACGATAGAAGAGATGAAGAATCAGCATTTGAGGCTGCAATGCTGCGCACAGTTACCTCAGAGTAAGTTGACTAAGCTCAGTGGGACTTGCGTCTCAGTTAATTGCATCAGGGCACAAACACACCTCTCATTTAGTAGAAGAGGGAGGCGATCAAACTCCTTAGCACGGCTTGCACTATGGGGGGGGAGGAGCAGTGACGAAGGAGGAGTGTAGCTGAGGGGCAGTGCCACGCACCCCCAGGCCCACACCCTCCTCGGGACGGTCCTGACCAAATGGTCTGACTTGATAAAAGGCAACTTCCTACATTCCTGTGTTCCTATCTTCAGAACAATCCTGCCTTCTCATAGCCAGTCCTTCGCTTGGAAAAGGACAAGTGGACTTTTTAATGAGCCCCATCACATCAAGAAAAATAGGGAACCCAGTTACTCTAGTGAAAAATAATGTATGGCGTTACAGTGAATGTGTCAGGGCTGAATTGTGGGCAGTGGCCACTAGGTGGCACAAGACTAGAAGCCAGGACCAAGGCTAGAAGCCAGGAAGAGCCAGGCAACCAGTCAGGACTCTGGGATCAAAACTGGTAGCCAAAGGTCGAGAACATGCCATCGGTCAAGCCAAGCAGACAAAGCAAGGAGTTGACCTACACCAGCCGCAAAGTGACCTGGAAAGTGAGGCAAGGTCTGCTTCAGACAGGAAGCCTCTTCTATACTTCCTGTTTTCAGGAAAGCCAATAGCAGGCCTCACAGGGCAAGGCCAGCAAGGTATCTTAAAGGACTCAAAAGCTGCTGCAATGCAGCAAGTCACCACAAGGGGCAATGATAAGCAGGGTCTCAGCCTCCTGGAACTTTGACAGAATGTCTAAACCTTAATATTTTATCTTCATGTAAAAACACTTTAACTCTAAATGAAAATAAATAAAGGGATGGGGGGCTGCACAGTTCTGTGCGCTTCTTCTGCCATAGACTGCACCACCAATGCACTGCCAGCAGTTCTCTGCATGCGCTATGCATTAATCACTGTTTACGGGGTACACTCTAGAGTTATGCAAAAAAAAAAAATTCATTTCTATTATTGCAATCATTCATTTAGTTATTCATTTGTATGAATCTCATTTGTTTGATTATCTTTTTGTCACAAATTCATTTTTTTATTCCACCCCCACCCCACCCTAGTTTTTCACTATATATTTTGCCCCAGCCTGCAATGACCCCAGGCACCTTTTAACGTAGTGACTCTCTTTATTTAGCAGGGGGAGTGTAACTGGCCCTCTCCACCCCCAGCACTGGTGTCTATCTTATGTTTCTTTTTAGATTGTGAGCCCTTTGGGGACAGGGATCTGTCTTATTTATTTGTTATTTCCCTTTGTAAACTGCCCTGTGCCATTTCTGGAAGGGCGGTATAGAAATCGAATAAATAAATAAAAAATAAATAAATGACAATGGAACTTATTTTGGCGACCATCTTGTAGCCACCGCCAGTTTTCCCCAGTAAGATATTCCCCTTAGGGAATGGAGCTGCTCTGGGAAGAACATCTGCATGCTTGCATGCAGAAGGTTCCAAGTTCCATCCCTGGCAGCATCTCCAAGATTGGGCTGAGAGAGACTCCTGCCTGCAACCTTGGGGAAGCCACTGCCAGTCTGTATAGACAATACTGAGCTAGAAGGACCAAGGGTCTCACTCGGTATATGGCAGCTTCCTATGTTCCTATGCACGTTCTAAGGGAAACAGAGGCTGCTAGGAGTTGCCCATCAAAATGAGATTTGCTGCCGCCACCACTGCAGGCTGCTGCAAAAAAAGATGCCAGCAGACCTTCTGTGCAAAGTTCCATGCACATCTTAATGGAGCATGCATGCAGCTGTGTAAGAACGCTCTTGTGCAAATGGCAAAATGTATGCAAATACAGTTGGGTGATGGACAGTCATGATTTCCAAAGGCCGTTCATTGTGCAACTCGGTTGGTGCAAATTTTTATGTTTGTTCAACAGCATTCCTGTGCGACTGTGTGCATGTTTCATTAGCACGCACACAGAACATTGTGCAATATGTCAGCCACTTGAAAAAAAAGAAGAAAAAATGAATACAAACAAGTATACAAACCAATAGGTAAGTGACCCATCACTCATTTGTTACCATTAGCATTTGTTTTGAGAAGGATAAAAAAAATAAACCGAGGGACTCAAATTGGTTCATTTTTTTGTTCATTCCAAATGAAGGGCTGCCTTAATGCGCTCTGCACATGTGTATGCGGCCTGTGGATTTGGGTTCAATGAAGCTTTCAAAAGCCCTGCCTGGACATGACCTAAACATCTGAGGGCACATTTAAGCTGAAAGCTCCTCTGAAGCCAGCCAGCGTTTCAGCATAAACAACCGGAGACAACTGAATCTCTTTTTACAATGGCCGACAAGAAGGATTTGCCAGCCTCTCTCCATATTATGAAGAAAGGTGACCTTTTTTGAAATGTTTCAGTGCTAAATCCTTGACGGCATGACACAGTGCAAAGGGTTTTGATGCCCCGGGATTGTTTAATCATTTCTTGAAAACCATGCAAATGGAGGTCCAAGTTATTTTGATCACCATCATCACAGACTGAAAAGGCCTCGGCTGAGTTCTCCTGCCAGACTGCAGAAGAAAGACTGCAAAGAGATAACAAGGAAAAACATGATTAAATCACAGAAGTGACATAAAATCAATATGAGCAGCCAAGGATCAATAATTCTTTGCTCTGAGTAACAGTCGGTAGTGCTTGTACTCATTTTCAGATTTCTCTAGGATTATTGCCAAGTTGATTTGTAGAAGGAGAGACTCTTTTTCCTGCCTGCTTCTTATCTTGTGTGTATGTTTAATATCTTTCACCTGTTATTATAGGTAGTTTAGCCCATCAGCTGCAGACTGTTGGTTTGATCCCAGTCATTAAATGCCTGTCAGTAACAATGAAAAAATAAATACTGAAGCCAACCTGATGTGATGGCCAACACAGAGACACATGTACACACGAATACCACTTCAAGTGGAGCATCAGGAACCACCACAGTCATGGAGGGTGTTGCATGATGTACAGATGCACCAAAGTGAATGCAATTTGGTAAAGAGCTGCCACTCAAGATCAGGAGCTAATTAGTATTTGCAGTAAGGATTTTGCACAAGTTGATTGGCCAGTGACTGAAAAGAATAGCTTTGCTGAAGGTTGCATGCATAATATCTGCTAGTTGCAAATTGTCGTCAGGAATGGATCCGTGGTTCAGCGTGGAACTGGTAGATAGATGTTTTTCTCTTGCAACAGGGACTTAAGAATGATGGCATTTTGGCCCATACAGTTCTTTTTGCCAGAGGGGAAACATTGTCTCTCTGTTGCTTGTTGGGGTTCCCAACTTTGGGTCCCAAGATGATGTTGGACTACAACTTCCATCACCCCAGCAGCTAATAACAGCAGCTATTATAAGTCACTGCTCTGCGGTTTGGACAACTAGAAAAGCCTCCAGCTATGGGTGCTGCAGAAGCAAAGAGGCACCTTTTATAGTGGGGATTCTCTTATGTTTAACAAAGGAAAAGTTGCATGCCCTGTTCAACCACAGCACAGCATCCCTCCAGTGGCTGCTGTTGGTACCATCTGATCTTTCTGTGAGCCCTTTGGAGATAGGGAAGCATCTTCTTCTAATTCTTTTTTCAATGAAAACTGCTTTGAGAACTTTTGTTTGTTGAAAAGCAGTATATAAATAGTAGGAGTAGTAGCAGCAGTAGAAGGCTGTCCACTGCTAATAGAAAGCACATCCGTACAGTGGCAGGGGCGTGTAAGAATGGCTCAAACTTGTATAGTTTAAACCAGTTGGGAGCACCTACTTGCTCTTGGGAGCACCTACTTGCTTCTGCTTCTCAACCTCATCTTCTGCAGGTGCTGCAGGTTGCAAAGAAGGTAGGCACCACCCCTCATTGGCCGCATTTGCAGAGTTGAAGAGGAGAAAGGTTGAAAAACTGTTGTGTCCAAATTTGTGCAACTCTGGTCCCATTCCTTCAGCAACCCAAGATTGTGCTCTGCAAACTCCAGTTTGAACCCTAGACTTGCAGTGAGTTTCATTGCTCATAATCGAGGTTGGAGTTTGGGAGTGTTAAGAGCAAATGTAGAACTGGGAGCTGCATTCTCACTAACCAGAGTTGAAAGAAGAAGCTCCTCCCTTTCTCCAGTTATGATTGGCTGTGTGGGCTGTCCTTCTAACAAGAAGCAAACCCACACAGCCAGTTCCCTCTCTTCTCTGCAGCCTCCCTGACTGCAGAGAGCCTGCTCTCCATTTCATCCAAATGTGGACAGGAGGAGAAGAAAGACCCAAGAAGAAGGACCAGGAAGACCTGAGTTTGAATCCCCATTCAACCATGAAACTCACTGGGTGACTCTGGGCCAGTTGTGTATCTCTCAGCCTCACAGGGTTGTTGTGAGGGTAAAAATAACCATGTATACCACTCCGAGTTCCTTGGAGGAAGAGCAGGATATAAACTAGTTGTTCACCTCCCAGAGCCTCTGGATGGGGTGGTTTATAAAAGTAATAAATAATAAGTAAATAAATAAATGGAATGAATGAATGAATGAACCTCCAGTCCATTGTTGAACATGGTTGTAAACCACCCAGAGACATGAGTTTGGGTCGGTATACAAATATACTAATTAAATGAATAATGCTGATGTAGCAAGACTGACGCACCCTACCACAAGCTAAGGGAGCAGATAGCTCTGCTATGCTCACAGAACGGGGGGAATGACTTGCGATGGACACGTGAGTCTGCTGCCCCCACAAGCCACATGCACTCTGTGTGCTGCCTCCCCACCCCCTTCTCCATCTATCCAGGAGATGAGGCTGAAACCAGACCTGGGCAAGCTGCCCTGTCTGAGGCACAATGTCCGAACAGAAGCCCTCTCGCATGATGTCACCAAGAAAGCTTTTTGTATGTCACGTTGTTTGGGGAGGGAGGGCAGGCAGGCTGTACGACAAGAGACCTGCTTGGAGAGTTGACCTCTTTGGGGTGGGAACTGAGCCTTGAAAGATGACAACAACTCTTGCATGTTGCATACAAACAATGAAGAAGGATGGCCCGATAGGCAAAAACAGGGATGGCAAGGAGCACAAAAAAGGGAATCTTCCAGTTCGAATCTCCACTGGTATGTTTCCCAGAATATGGGAGACACCTATATCGGGCAGCAGATATATAGGAAGATGCAGAAAGGCATCATCTCATACTGCACGGGAAGAGGCAATGGTTAACCCCTCCTGTATTCTACCAAAGACAACCACAGGGCTCTATGGACGCCAGGAGTCAACACCGACTCGACAGCACACTTTACCTTTACCAAGCCAGAAGTTGCTGGTTCAAATCCCCGCTGGTATGTTTCCCAGACTATGGGAAACACCTATATCGGGCAGCAGCGACATCGAAAGATGCTGAAAGACATCATCTCATACTGCGTAGGAGGAGGCAATGGTAAACCCCTCCTGTATTCTACCAAAGACAACCACAGGGCTCTATGGACACCAGGAGTCAACACCGACTCGACAGCACACTTTACCTTTACTAAGCCAGAAGTTGCCGTTTCAAATCCCCGCTGGTATGTTTCCCAGACTATGGGAAACACCTATATCGGGCAGCAGCAACATCAAAAGATGCTGAAAGACATCATCTCATACTGCGTAGGAGGAGGCAATGGTAAACCCCTCCTGTATTCTACCAAAGACAACCACAGGGCTCTGTGGGCGCCAGGAGTCGAAATTGACTCAAGGGCACACTTTACCTTTACCTGGTAAGTAGGGACAATTGCAGCATACAGTATGTATGTGGGTGCAATACCTGCTGTCTCCTATGTTGCTGTGGATTAGAGCTGCTGTCTAAAGCACATTCCTATGTTCCATATGACGACGAAGAATATTTATATACCACTTTTCAACAAAAGTTCCCAAAGCGGTTTACATAGAGAAATAAAAATAAATAAAGATGGCTCCCTGTCCCCAAAGGGCTCACAATCTAAAAAGAAACAAGACAGACTCCAGCAACAGCCCCTGAAGGGATGCCGGGCTGAGGCTGGATTGGATGACGATCCAGAAGCTTATCCATGTGAAAGTGCTTCTGTATTTTCATTGTGAACATGAAACCAAGAGTGGACTTGCTTTTTCTATGCAGATATTTCTGATTTTAAAAAACCAAATTCATTGATCAATCCAAAACTACTGATTCGGTTGTTTGATGGTGAGCATTTTGTTGTATTGGATTAACATCTTTCTACTAGTCCAGATAGTCAAACGCTGGAAAGTGAAGCAGAGACATACTGTATTCCCAAACTCCCTTCTAGTCGTCTTTCTCCCCAAGCAAGAAAAAAACCGAGGAAACCATTTTCTTTATTTAGAACATGCCAGTTTACTGTACTCCCATTTATTATTTAACATTCAGGTGACAGTACCATTGCACTGAGTGAACAAACTGCAAATTGCAACAATGTTGGCTGTTAGAAAATCAAATGGATCCATTACATTTACTCCTGGAAAGAAATTACAGGCACCAGACAAATTGCATTTTGTAAAGTGCTGCTCTAGAGAAAGAAAATACAAACAAAGGCTGAAGGCGGTTTGCTGGGGTGGCTGGAAAGGTATGCTGAAAAATAACCAGTCTGCTAAATTTCAGACAGACAGAAACGTCTGTCGAAATGGGACTCCACTGGATGTTGGCATGTGAAGATCCTAAAGAAAACAAAGAGGGGATAACTGTGGTGCAGCCACTGCACATCCTATATATTCAAAGGTTGGCATCCAAATACTATGCAAATAGATGTCCAAATAAGCCAAAGGTTATAGAAAGCTCTACAATGTCCCTCTGCTCTGCTGAGGTCCAGTCCATCTGTTCATTTCAAAAGTCCTCTGTCATGGGCAGAGCTGGGAGAAATTCCACTACTGACTTCTATTGGTTTGCCAGGCGTTACCACAGTGAAGTCATTTGTTAACACGCCTCCCTCCATAGCTGCATCCAGTCAAAGTTCCACTAAACATTGCATGAAATCAACTTAAGGAAATGGTTTAAATGGTTTCCAGCAATGAAAGGAGATAGCCACTCCTTCCCCGCCGGCTCGCTGTTCAAAATGGCGGCAGGCTGAGGGAAGCCCAGCCACCCGCAGCGATCGCACAGGCGGGATGAACCCACCGTTCGTTTTACCTTGGTAAAAGGTTGGGTAAAAAAGTCGGGCTCTGCAGGTCTGGAACAGCCAGGAGCGGAGGGCTCCCAGTGCTCCTGGTGTAACCCAGGCAGCTCATGTTGTGTGAACGACTTTATTATGTTGTTTCTGCGTTCAGATGTCTGTACACTCATATACAGTGGTCCCTCGACTTACGAAGTTAATCCGTTCCGAATGCACGTTCGTAGGTCGAAAATTTCGTAAGTCGAAAAGCGCACCCACGGAGGTCTAAAAAAATTCGTAAGTCGAGTAAGCCACATCTAAAAATTCATAAGTCGAGGAAACCGCATCTAAACCGCCAATGGTTTCCGTTCGTAGCTCGAAAAATTCATAAGCGTGCGGCCATTTTTGTCGTTCGTAAGTCGAAAACATTGGATGTCGAGTAGTTCACTGTATGTTAGTGTGTGAATGACTGTACCTGCATTCATTTTAAAAATGAACCTGGGCACAGAGAGGATGTGGACTGCTGTACCTGCATTCAACATAATATCTGAATAATACCTGTGTACAGATAAGTGGCGCAGCAGGGAAATGCTTGACTAACAAGTAGAAGGTTGCCGGTTCGAATCCCCACTGCTATGTTTCCCAGACTACGGGAACCAAACTATGGGAAACACCTCTATATCGGGCAGCAGCGATATAGGAAGATGCTGAAAGGCATTATCTCATATTGCGCAGGAGGAGGCAATGGTAAACTCCTCCTGCATTCTACCAAAGACAACCACTGGGCTCTGTGGGCACCAGGAGTCAGATTCGACTTGACGGCACACTTTACCTTTACCTTTACAGACAGGACCTGTATACACAGTACACAGATTGTACATAGGAACATAGAAAGCTACCATATACTGAGTCAGACTATTGGTCCTTCTAACTCAATATTGCCTGCACTGACTGACAGCAGTTTCTCCAAGGTTTCAGGCAGGAGCCCTTCCTGAAGATGTCAGGGTGAACCTGGGAGCTTCTGCATGCAAACATGCAGATACTGTTCCACTGAACTATAGCCACATCTCCTATTTTACAGGGCTCACATGCAAATGCAAATGAAGGCTGACCCTGCTTAGCAAAGGGGACAATTCATACTTTCTATCACAAGACGCTTTCTCCTCCCCACTCAATGAGCGCTGAACATAATAAAGCCACTCACACTATTATAATTAAGGTACCTCAAGTGTCCTACTTTATTTCGGGATCTGTGCACGCTTCCGTTTTGTGTTTGTGTGCAAGGGAAATAGCAAGATGGGAGAAGGAAGAAGTGATCATCTGGGGGAGAGGATTTGGGTCAGCTGGCATTTCCTCCTACAGTAAAGTGCTGGGTGCGAGAGCCAGGTAGGACACCACTGTCTGGCCCAGCTCCTCCCTCTCAGACGATCACTTCCTCCCTCTCCAACCTTGCTGTTTTCCTTGCACACAGCCACAACATGGGAGCACAGATCCCAAAATAGGGAGCATGCATGCAGCTTCTGAACTAGGGTAGGACACTTGCCCTACCCTAATTATAATCATGCGAACTGCCTTAGTGTGTGAACAGGGTACACACTTTTCAGCTTTCTGAAAAGCTGGAAGATGGATTCAGCACTTACTCATGCGAACCACCTTGAGCTTTACAGGCATGTATCCTTATGGGTGCACCTTGCTATTTCAGCTAAGCACAGAGGCTGGTAAGGCAGGACCGCCTTCTCTCATCCTTGATGGAAATCGTTTTTGCATTGCATCAATAACCTATACCCTCCTATACGTCACTCGGCTGAGCAGTGGAGTCTGTCTCCAGTGCTGGCATCACTAATGGGAACTCCTTTTGAGCCACTACATGAGGTGAGTTTGCATTGTTTGATGCTAAAAACCACTTTTCTCATTGCTAGAACTATTGCTCATTGTGTTAGTGAAATGGCTGCTCTAAGGGCGGAGGCACCATGTACACAGTTTCTTCCCAACAAGGTGGTTGTGTACTGATCAGTCTCTTTCTTACCTAAGGTGGTAACAGAATTCCACTTGAATCAAAATATTGTACTTCTGTCATTTTTTTCCAAGAACCTGAGATGCACCTGGAATGGGCTTTACCTTAATTGCATGTCAGGTTCTACCTTCTCAGTTACCTAAAAAGGACAAAAGACATTCAATGTACAAAGCTGCTCTTTGTATTATTTAATGTTGGTGTCACAACAGAGGCTCTCTCGTTGGTTGGTTGGATTTTCTTAACATTCATTCGTTCATTTTATTTCTATACGGCCCTTCCAAAAATGGCTCAGGGCAGTTTACACAGAGAAATAATAAATAAATAAGATGGATCCCTGTACCCAATGGGCTCACAATCTACAAACATACAAGTTACAGAACTGTCATAATTGAAAAAGTTGTAGAAAATGAACATGCAAAAATATTATGGGACTTCCGACTACAAACAGACAAACATCTGCCACACAATACACCAGATATAACTGTAGTCGAGAAGAAAGAAAAACAAGTTAAAATAAATGACATAGCAATACCAGGGGATAGCAGAATAGAAGAAAAAGAAACAGAAAAAATAACAAAATACAAAGATATACAAATTGAAATTGAAAGGCTGTGGCAGAAGAAGACCAAAATAATCCCAGTGGTAATTGGTACCCTAGGTGCAATTCCAAAACACCTTGAAGAGCACCTCCACACCATAGGAGCCACAGAAATCACCATCAGCCAACTACAAAAAAACAACTTTACTGGGAACAGCCTACATTTTGCGGCGATACCTATAACAACAACAATATTGATAACAAAATTATGGCATCCCAGGTTGTTGGGAAGGACTTGATGTCTGGATAAAACAAACCAGTCAATAACACCTGTTTTACTGTGCAAAGAAGAAATAACAACAACAACTACTACTACTACTATTACTACAAACAACAACTTTATTTCTTAGCCACTCCAAAACAAATTGTTCTCTAGTCACCTCATAACAAATTGTAAAAAGGATTCTAAAACAGATTATTGTTCTGACAAGATAAAAATATATTTATATGGCTACACAATTATTTATTCTACTGACTTTATAAATCTGGGCAGAAATAACTGTAAGTCATTTTGAAATTTTATTAGACCCGGGCCCAGTTTAAACCAACCCCCATTGGCATGAATGTTATAGGAAACATTTGCCTCTTCAGACGAATGCTGCTGTAACTGTGAGCAGCACATGGAGGGCGGGGTGAGTGGTGGTGCACCAGGTTGGGTGATGCACCGGGGTTCTGACCCATTTCGTAATGCTCTGGGGCCTTTTAAGCTTGACGTAGCTTAGGGCCTCAGCATCTCATAATCCGGCCCTGGCCACAGTGGCCTGCTGCAGGCCCAGTCTCTACATATGGACAGCAGAAGGCCTGCATCTTGAAATGCTAGTCTACTCCAATCACATGTCAATCAGGGAGATAAAAGGGCCCATAAAAACTGGGCAGGGAAGCTCAACACTCCTCTTCCTGCTGACACATTCCTCCCTCCAGAGCTCCTCCCCCAGGTGCTTTCCCCGCACCTGAGCTCACTGCTGGTTCTGAGATGGAGATAGGAGCAGGGAAAGGGAAGGAAGGTGAGAGTGGCAGGCAGGGCAAAGCTCGGTGCTCCTCTTCACATCCCACCTTCCCTCAGTTCGGGCTGGCTTGCATTTCAGGATGGAGCCTTCTGCCATCACTAGGCCTGAACACACGCAGAAACAGCCCAAGGCATTTTCATCCCAGAGGCAGAAAACCCAAATGACACCCTTCACTGGGTTAAGAGATCAGTAATAATAATGAACAAAATCAGTGGCCACTCGCTTCCCCTTCATGGAACTCCAGTGCTTGCTGCCTGAGGTGGGCTGCCTCACCCTGCCTAAGAGTAGGCTCAGACCTAAGTGCAACTCCCAGATAGTTAGAACATGCAACATGGCCTCCTCAAAGAGCTCAAGGACCACACACAGGTTTGTAGAAGCAGATAAAAGAGCTCCAAGACCATTAGTTTCACCTGTCCAGGCACTCAGTTTTAGACCCTTCTCTAAGGATATGCTTCTCTCTCTCTCTCCTCTCTCTCTCTCTCTCTCTCACACACACACACACAGAGTGTGTTTTAGAGGGGAATCATCTTGCCGTTTTTCCCCATTTGCTTTCAGTTCACATTTCATTTATATGGCATGGTTCATATGGCATATTTTCCACATTCTTTTGGCTCAGATGGCATGTATCTGAAGTACTAAAAGGACCTTCTATTCCACCTTTCTATTCCAATGTGAAACACTCTAAGGAACTCAGAATGGACTACAATGGTCTCTCAACAGGAGAATAAAAGTACAGGTATCTATCTATCTATCTATCTATCTATCTATCTATCTATCTATCTATCTATCTATCTATCTATCCATCCTAGCAAAACACATATACATACACACCAGCAATGATACACAACAGAAAATAATGTATCTACCATCTAGTGCCAAAGCAGACAAACATTTCAAGACTCCAGGGAGAAATTCAAACAACTGGCAGGTCAAAGGCCTGCTGGAATGAAAAGGTCTTCAACCTGAACTGAAACATCACAAGGAGGGAGGCGACTGACTCTCTGGGGCAGGGCATTTCAAAGCCAGGGCATGGCAACAGAGAAGGCCCTGCCTCGTGTTCCCATCAGTAGCACCCTTGCATCCAAGTACAACTTGATAAATTAAATGCAGCTGGATGTGGGGGTGGGGGGGAGATGAGGCCTTGAGGTAGTCCAGTTGAGTGGCCCACGTTGTTTATGCGGCCACAGGTCCCATGCTGACACTGCTGCAATCTGAAGGATGAAGGACCAGGTACCATGTGTCACTCTTAATAAGTGGTGAACACATGTTGGCAGCCTCCCTCTGTCTGCTTGAAGAATTTGCAAGGAGGAAATGAGCCTCCTCACACAGCCACCTTCTGTCCCTATAGGCAGCGAAGGCAGGGGTGTAACAGAGATCACAAAAAGTCATCATTCCACTCTATTCTGGGCTTGGACTAGTGGCCCATATATTGCACAGTGTTAAGTGGGGGTAGCACCCCACTCATGCTGTGCATGGATCAGAAACACAATATTGATGCCTTTGCACGATTGCGCTCTTGTGCAACTTCCAAAAACATTGGGCGAATGTAGTTGCACGACTGTACGGCCATTATTTCCAATGGCTGCACAGTCATGCAATGTGTTTGTGCAATTTTTGAGCAGTAGTGTGAGTGTGTCCTTGTGCAATTGTGTCAATGTTGTGTTTCTGACCCTCACAGTAGTGTGGGTGCTTTGAGGTAAGTGGACCGTTGTGTCCAGTTCTGCACATTGCACTTTAGGAAGGACATTGATAAATATAAATTGATTCAGAGGAGAGCAGTAAGGTGATGAGGGCATGAAAACCAAGTCCTTTGAGGAACAGTTAAATGAACTGGGTGTATTTAGCCATGAGGAAAGACGTCTACATGGATATAGGAGTGCTGTCTCCAAATTAGGGATGTGCACAAATCTGAATTTTCAGTTTTGATTTGAATTCGAATCGAAACTGGCTGATTCGATTCAAATTTGATTTGAAGTGGCCTGAAACAGGCTGATTCAATTCAAATATGGATTGATTCAACCTATTTTGGCACCATTTTTGACCAGTCAGGGTGCCTAAATGGTTTTTAAAAGGTGCCAAAATGTCCCTAAACTGTCGTCAAATGGTTCAAATTCTAATCTGGCCAGTTCGGTTCAAATCTGAATCATTCAAATCGGCCAGATTAACATCAAATCGATCCAAATTTGAATCGATTTACACACCCCTACTCCAAATATCTGAAGGGTTGTCACATAGACAATGGCACAGGCTTGTTCTCTGATGCTTCTTAGGACAGAATCAATCGGTTGAAATTACAAACAAGCAGATTTAGGCTAGACAATAAGAAGAATTTCCTAATTGTAAGAATTGCTCCACAATGGAGCAGTCTGCCTCTGGCCGTGGTGGACTCTCCTTCTCTGGAGATTCTCCAGTAGAGATGGACAGCCATTTGTCAGAGATGCTGCAGCAATTTCCTGGTCTGAGCAAGACATAGGATTAGAAGATCTCCAAAGTCCCTTCCAGGTTTAAACTTAATTCCATGATTCTTTTATATAAATTGAACCTAACCTTTCTGATGATAAGGCAGTCAATCAATGGGAAATCACAGCTATTTTCAAGTGTTTCATGGAAGGAAGGAACAGAAGCTCTTCCTGGAGTGAAACTAATCTCTGATGAAATCCACAATTGCTCAAGGATTGTAATAAACCCAGTGGAAAGGCTTGCAGGAAAGTCCACTGGATTTAAATAGAAAAATATGGGGAATTCTCCTCTGCCGAAACCCATACAACACCCACGCTCTCTCCCTCTCTGTCCTGCAAAATATGGCATTCCAATCCTTTGTGTTTACCATGATGAACAAACAGAGACTGCTTTCAAGTGGAAGGTTTCATTTTAACTGTTTTTAATTGGAAAGAGAAGTTTATAGTCTAACAATATACAGCCCTGTAAATCATCATTAAAATCCTTTTGAGTCATGAAGCAACAACAGGAACAATAATCAATGTGTATATATCAAAAATGAGAGATTTATACTTGACCCGAGATGACAGGACAAGAAAGCAAATGTTTGCCGTTCTTAAGAATAGCCATATCACTCCCCCCGCCCGACCACAAAAGCATGACTAATAGTATCAATACTACCGATATTTATATTTAGCAATACTTGGGTGGGACTTCTTCTCAGACTGCAGGTGAGTTCACTGATAAGAATGGAAACTAGTCACAATCTCTGTTGCAGTAAATACAATGTTGCCTAGAAGTTTGGCTTTTGGGGCTGTTTTGCCTGGATTGTGGGTCAAACTGACACAGAGAAGTGGACAAAAAATTATATACTTTTGATTTTAACCTTCTGAACCCCCATACGCCATGTATTCTTCAACCTTAATATGGCCAATTGCTGTGTGATGTTTCATCCCTCCCCGCAGTAAGTTATTTTTTTAAAAAAATAATGTTGCTTTTGATAATGGAGTCATTTTGTAACCCAGTTACACTGAATGGGAAACTGAAATTGACCATCACTTGGTGTTCAGTCCCTTTTGTATGGGCGGCAGGGGGTGGGGGAGGGAATCACTCTTATTGGCAATGTTATTCTTGTTTCTGTGGCAGGCGCTAGAGAGGAAGCAAATGCCAGGGCTCAGGAGTGGCTTCCTCTGCTTCTGATTTTATTTGTTACATTGATATCCCACCTTCCTTTCATCATGAAACCCAAGGTGGCATACATGGATGGTATGGTCTCCCATCCAGGCACTGATCAAACCCAGAACTACTACACTTCAGCAAAGTGACTGTAACACATGCCTTCAGACCATGGCAAAATGAGGAATTTCCTAGACCTCCTGGTGACGTGCAGAAGGCTCTGTTGGGACATGAGAATGGATTAGGACAGGAGCTGTCAAACTTGGTCCCCAGATGTGGTTGGACTTCAACTCCCATCATCCTCAGCCTTTGGCTATTGTGTGTGGAAATGATGGAAGTTGTAGTCCAACAACATCTGGGGACCCAAGTTTGACAACCCCTGGAGTAGGTGATTGCCTACAAGACATACAAACCAGCCCCATCCTTGTGTGTGCCCCATTCCTTCTAGTTAAAAGGGGCAATGACTGTTCTGTCATATATAGACCTCAAATTTCCTGGAGTTGACTCTGAGTGGGTCCCAAATGCAATCCTGCTGTCTCTGGGTAGGACTGGGAAATTCTCCAGTTTGAAATCCAGGAGAAGCACTGTCAGCCAGTGTAGACCATTGGTTCCCAACCTGGGGCCCCAGCCTGGGGCCCCAGAGGAGAGCTGGTCTTGTGGCAGCAAGCATGACTTGTCGCCTTAGCTAAGCCGTGTCCACCCTGGTTTCACATGAATGGGAGACTAGAAGTGTGAGCACTGTAAGATATTCCCCTTAGGGGATGGAGCTGCTCTGAGAAGAGCAGAAGGTTTCAAGTTTCCTCCCTGGCTTCTCCAAGATAGGGCTGAGAGAGATTCCTGCCTGCAACCTTGGAGAAGCCACTGCCAGTCTGTGAAGACAATACTGAGCTAGATGGACCAATGATCTGACTCAATATATGGCAGCTTCCTATGTTCCTATGTTGTGGGACCACAGCTCTCATTATCCCCAGCCACAACAATGGCTGAAGCCTGGGGATTGTGGCCCAACAAATCTGGGAACCCAAGGTTGGTGTAGCCAGGCCTGCTCAACTTAGGCCCCCCAGATGTAGTTGGACTACAACTCCCATAATCCTCAGCCACAGTTGCCAATAGCCAGGGATTATGGGAGTTGTAGGCCAACATCTGCAGGAGGGCTGAAGTTGAGCAGGCCTGGATGGTACTGAGCTAGATGGACCAATAGCCTGACTCAGAATAAGGCCGTTTCCTGTGTTCATTTTACAAACATATAATTTATGATAACTGCCTTTGTCCAAGGTACAGACTTTTTCACTTCCATATCTCATTAGGTCTTCTAATCTTTCCTTTCCCTTTTTATGGCAATAAATAATATATAGGCCAAGTATCTGACGAGATGGATGAGAAGCTGGCTTCCCCCCCCCCATCCCGCCCCCCTCCACCACCCCAGTATATGCCTAGCATTGCAATCATTTCCGTGTGCCCAGAGAGATGAGTGACACTTTTTAAACAGCTCACTATTTATAGGGCTTGGGGAAAGGACGTCTGTTCTAAAGGCTCTTACCTAACCCAAACTAGGAAGGCACTTATAAAATTGAATTGGATACTTAGAGAGTGCAAATTCTATTGTAAATTACAATCTATAGTTCCGTCTGACTACTGGGCCATTAGGAGATCACAAAATTGCTCTAATTCTTGGTTTCTGATGAATTTTTGCCTCTGTCTTCCTGTGCCAGATTTCTAAAAAAGGCGCAGGTAGGAAGATGAATATGTTATTGGGTGTGCGGTGAGGAGGCAGTAATATTTTATGAGAGGAATAATACTTTTTAAGCCTTGTTACAAAGTCCATACATAACACTGACTTGCTAAAGATCTGAAATCCAACCTGCTATAATTTTAAAAGGCTAATGGTGAGTAACGCAAATGTATATGGCATGAACGAGAATAGAATTGGGTCTTGATTCTGTTATGGAACTTTGTCAGTGATGGGGCTACAGCTCCTGATGAATTATTCTTTTGTTATGTTAATGGTCTATAATGGTTTGGCTGATGCTTCCTCAATGCAAGGCTGTCCCTAGAGGGGTAGGGGACCCAGAACAAATGGGGGTGTGGAGCCCTGGCAATGCGAAGGGGCAGTAGTGTCAGGATTCCTACCTGGAGTCTCCTGGTCCCCACCATTGTGGGACTGGCCAGCCACCCCCCACCCACCCCCACACACACCCAAGACAGGGTTGCACCAGTGGAAGATAATTTTAGGAAATGGTCTCTTGCTTGATACCTGGAGATCTCCCTTAAATGTTAGTCATCGCAGCTTGGAGGAGGTACTGTAGGTGGCCTCCCTTACACATGAAGGGTAGAGGATATTGTAAGGTTTGTGTACGAAGAACCAGTTTTCAGAGCAGAGTGAGACCGAGGCAGGGAGAGAAAGAGAGCTGAGAGCGGACTGCAGTCCCCTTGGGATCCAAGGCCTCCCTTTGGGGATGTAATGTGGGGTAGCAGGTTTGCAGCCTTTTAGGAGGGCCTGCTGGTTTGCTCTGCTTGCAGGGCTGTCTGGAGGGTGCGGGGGCTAGGGAAGCAGCCAGGCTGCACCTCACCCCCATGCTTACAGGGACCCTGTACTGCAGCAAAGCAATAAAGACTCTTCTCGTTTCAGCTGGAATGGTAGTGATTAATCATGGGGAGCAGGCACACATTATTTTTGCCCTGGGCCCCACACAAACTGTCTGTATAATCACAAATAAAGCAAATATTATTAAAATTCTGTATTTTGAAGAATTGGGGAGTAGACAGGTACATCCATTCCAAAATGAAGGAAAAATGAAACAAATTAGTCATGAATCACAACTATTTCCAGTGCTCATTCATTTTCATTGGGTAGGGCTGGCTTGGCCCTGCTGGCCATGGTGCTCCATTTGGTGGCTGCCAGCTAGTGACCACCATATTTTAAGCCCGAATGCCTGGATGTTGGGTCAATCTGGGAGCTGGTAGGGAAAGGGCATTTTTAGAAATGAAATGAAATGAAATGAATGAATGGTGGTCGTTAGTGGAAATGGGCAAATGGTGGTCATGAGGAGTCGTGGTGGTGGGTAACCAATGTTTATGACTGCCACCATTTCTCCCCATAGAACGCCCAGGATCGGTTGTAACATCAGGGCATTATGAGTTTTTTTAAAAGGCTAGTACCAGGAGGTTTTTCACACTGGGCTTTTAAAGCCCTTTAACTCACCTCTCCTCTGGAATGGAGGGGGTTCATTCAGATATCCACCAGATTTATCTCAAACTCCCTGCAAGTTATCAGGGAGCAGTTCACACACAATTTGGGTTTTTCACTCTGCGTAAGAGTGTAGCCGGATTTGTATCCGGGGTAAGAAAATCCACTATTGTGTCGGTTTGGGGGGACAAATTTGAGTTTGCAGTAAAGCCTCCCAGTAAACGTGTGGTAAAGCCTGCTGTGTGTAAAAGTCCCAAGAGGCAGTCACTGACATGAATTGAATCCTGCTGCTGCTGCCACCGCATAAGCTAGTAAAAAAATAATGTAAGCTTTAGCCAACCTCACCAAAAGATGAAACAAGTTGGGGGAAAATAATGAAGCAAATGTGATTTTAATGAAGGGATAGTGCAATAAATGAAGGATAAAATAATGACAGTGGATGGAACAATGGCATGCTCCACAGTGGGAGCGTGCAACAATGCCAAGTAACCCTGACTAATAAACTTGTATTTTAAAATGAAGTGGTAGATAGCTTCTGCCTTTTAGGATCGACCGTCGACAGGAAGCAGTCAAGAAATACGCCGCAGACTCGCACTGGGTAGGGTTGCAATGAGGGCCTTGGAAAGGATATTTAGATGCTGTGACGTGTCTACACCTACAAAGATTAGAATCATTCGGACAATGGTTTTTCCCATGACACTCTATGGATGTGAAAGCTGGACTACGCAGCTCTCCCCGCAGTCGATCAGAGTGGGAGCCCTGATCCGGCTGCCCACATGATTGCCGGCCCCGTGACTGAGCCAGTGGGGGCTGGGGGGAGCGGGGGTCGATCGGCCCCCGGAAGCTCCAGCATGCCCTGCGCAAGCGCGTCGGGCATGCTGGCGAGACTCCCAGAGCCGGGAGGCGGCTTTTTGCCTCCCCTCCGGGGGTCTCCTCGTGAGTAGCTGTGGCACGGAGTCATGCCAAGGCTACTCACGATTAAAAAAACTGGGTGTGTGGAGTGCTTTTGCAGAAAATCAGGCTAGCGGAGGCTAGCCCGATTTTCTGCAATCGTGTGAATAGCCTCATTATGTAGCTATTAGATAGGATTTGTCTTCTCTAACCCTATCCTAATGCATTTCACCAATAAACTAGTTAAGTAATTTTGACTCTGCAGTGATCTCCATGGATGTTCCTTAAATAGCTGCAACCACTAAACTCCACACTCTGTAACTGGAGTAGATGTTCTCCCAGCACTCTGCTAAAATTGCTTTGCACTTTCCCCCAAAGGAAAGATAAATAATCCTAAACCCCAACAGGTTACGCTTCATCCCAACTGGCTCGTTCCCCAGTCCTCAGGCTCATTTCTTCCTGTGCTTCCTCATGTCATCCTTCCAGCTCTCTGGGACTACATCGAGCAGTGCTTAGCATCCCTGGTCCTGGGGAGCCACCTCTTGCTTCCACACTACCACCAGCCAATCGCTTGTTGGAAGGCATAGATGGGGTACTCTTCTTCCTCTTCTCCCCACTTGCCCCTGATCCTCTCCACTTTCTCCCTTAAAGGTGAAGAGGGTGACAATCCCTGGCAGTTCCCGGTAGGGCTGGGAAAAGGTCCTGCCTGCAACCTGGGAGACCCACTACCAGTCAATGGAGACAATACTGAGCGAGATGGACCAATGACTTAGTTTGACTTGGTAGAAGGCAGCTTCCTGTAGTCCTAATACCTAGGGATTGAGAAGCATGTTTGTGATTTAGAAGAGAAGGGCTTATGGTTGCATGACTGAGCTCTTGACCTTGACTTCAGTTTTACCCATGCCTGAAAGAGAAGGGGAATACAATGTTATGCCTTTAATAATGAACTTCCTGATCTTTCACCTATTTGTGTGCTGAGGTCACAGTCGTATTCACTGGGTGTAACACTGCTTTACTTAAACTTATCTTCGGTAAAGAGTCTGGCAATGATCTACTACTTTTGAGCTTTTTTATTGTTGGAGATTATCCAGCCCCTTTTTAAAGATGATGAAGACGAAAGCAACAACCTCTTCTGTCGTTCGTCTAGAGGAGGTGGAATGGGGCTGAAGATCCAAAGTTCCTTTCTGCCATTCACTGCAAGAGTGGATGTCCCAGCTAACTGAAATCGTAGCTTCGGTTACTATAATAGCAGTGCCATTGGGAACCTGGACAACATAAACACTTGTTCACGGGGTTGGCCGTTTTTATGACAGTTTTCCTCATTGTGATTAGAATCAACCCCAAACACTGGCTGACATACTGCACAATGTTACATGCACAATGGAATGTTACATTTGTGCAGATGTGTGAGAGCGTTATTGCACGGACGCAATAACTGCACAAATACAATGGCATTTGTGCAATTGTTGGCTTGTGAAACAGCACTCCTTGCACAACTGTGCAAACATTATGTCCCACTGCGGGCATAACATCGCTCAATACTTCACACAAGCGGCTAACAGCATAGAGATGTGCCCTCATGTTTGCACTGGTAAATAGGGATGTGCAAATTGATCTGATTTGAGTGATTTGGAGACAAAACAAATCACCCCTGTGGTCCATTGGCTAGATTCGGGTACAAATTGAATTGTGCCTGATTTGATTTGAATCAATTTGAGATTTGGATCCCTCCTATTAATTCCCCCAGATTCCCAGCTTTCATTTTTTTTTAAAAAAAAAGCTAAGCTCTAGCCCTTGTAGAAGTGGAGTTATGGAGCAAAATGTGTTGTCACTATTTTTCAAGTGTTTGGATTCTTTGGTGTCTTCATTACACACCTTCATTTAATCTATTCATTTTGACTGTTTTTTCAACAGTGCCAACTGTCAAATGCCATGTGCCAACTACACCCCATTCCCACTCGCAAGGTAGTGGGGTGCTTCTCAGTTTATGTTCTAGGATTTTTTTCAGGTGTTTAGGTTCTTTGGTGCCTAATAAGCTTTCCTCATAATGAATCCCTATGAGGATTCATTACACACCAAAGAGTCTAAACACATCAAAAATTCCTAAAATATAAACTGAGTACCCAGTTGCTTGTGGGTTGGGGGGTAGTTGGAACATGGGATGCCACTAATTCCCCACCCCCACCTGCAAAGCAGTGGTGTCAAAATGAACAGAAGAAATGTAGGTGTGTAATGAAGACACCAAAGAATCTAAACACTTCAAAAACATCTTTAAAATAAACTGAGTACCCCAGGGTGTGTGTGTGGGGGGGGGGGTGTAGTTGACACATGGCAGTTGACAGTTGGCTCTGTCCAATGATAGTCAAAATGAACAGAAGAAACAAAGGTGTATAATGAATCCTCATAGGGATTCATTATGAGGAAAAGTTATTAGACACTAAAGAATCTAAACATTTCAATATTCCTAAAATATTCCCCTGCTAACTTGGCAAAGAGGCACCTTTTAATGTGGTGATTCTCTTTATTTAGCAGGGGGAGAGTAACTGGCCCCATCCACCCCAGCACAGTACCCCTCCAGTGACTGTTGCTGGTGTCTATCTCATGTTTCTTTTTAGACTGTGAGCCCTTTGGGGACAGGGATCCATCTTATTTATATATTATTTCTCTGTGTAAACCACCCTGAGCCATTTTTGGAAGGGCGGTATAGAAATTAAATTATTATTATTATGATTATTTTTTACACAGTCAGACAGGTTTTATTGACTGGTTTGTTTTATCCAGACATCGAGTCCTTCCCAAGGACCTGGGATGCCAGAATTTTATTGTCAATGGTTATAGATATTGTTGCAGAATATAGGCTGTTCCTAGTAAAGCTGCTTTTTGTAATTGGCTGATGGTGACTTCTGTGGCCCCTATGGTGTTGAGGTGCTCTTCAAGGTCTTTTGGAACTGCACCCAGGGCGCCAATTACCACTGGGATTATTTGGGTCTTCTTCTGCCACAGCCTTTCCATTTCAATTTGTAGATCTTTGTATTTGGTGATTTTTTCTATTTCTTTTTCCTTTTTCTTCTATTCTGCTATCCCCTGGTATTGCTATGTCAATTATTTTGACTTGTTTTTCTTTCTTCTCGACTACAGTTATATCTGGTGTTTTGTGTGGCAGATGTTTGTCTCTTTGTAGTTGGACGTCCCATAATATTTTTGCATCTTCATTTTATACCACTTTTTCAATTTTATGGTCCCACCAATTCTTGGCTACAGGTAGCTTGTATTTTTTGCAGATGTTCCAGTGTATCATTCCTGCTACCTTGTCATGCCTTTGTTTGTAGTCAGTCTGTGCGATCTTCTTACAACAGCTGATCAGGTGGTCCACTGTTTCATCTGCTTCTTTACAAAGGGGGCACTTGCTGTTTGTGGTGGATTTTTTGACTTTTGCTCTTATTGCATTTGTTCTTAGTGCCTGTTCTTGTGCAGCCAGTATTAAACCCTCTGTTTCTTTCTTCAAGTTGCCATTCTTAAGCCAATGCCAGGTCTTGGTGATGTCTGATTTTCCACTTATATTGTGCAAATATTGACCATGCAGGGGCTTATTTCTCCATTTTTCTGCTCGGTTCTTGACTTGTTCTTTCTTGTAGGCCTGTTTTGTTTCATTGGTGTTGAATAGTTTCTCGTTCTTGACCATTTTAAGTGCATCTTCTTCACTGTCCTTGATATATTCTTCAAGGCCTCTTTTCTCCTCCTCTACTGTTTGATGGACTTGCAGCATTCCTCTTCCACCTGAGCTGCGAGGGAAGTATAGCCTATCTACATCACTGCGGGGGGTGCAGAGCATGATTGATGGTCATGATTTTCCTGGTCTTACGATCTAGCGTCTTTATCTCTGCCTGGGTCCAGTCTATTATTCCTGCAGTGTATCTGGTAACAGGTATAGCCCAGGTGTTTATGGCTTGTATGGTGTTCCCGTCATTGAGTTTGGACTTGAGGATTTTTCTAACTCTCCTGATGTATTCATTTCCAATTTTTCTTTTCACTTCAGTATGTGCGATGTTATCAGCCTGGAGAATGCCCAAGTATTTGTAAGGTTCTTTCTCTTCCAGGTTCTTGATGTTGCTTTCATTGGGCAGTTCTATTCCTTCTGTTTTTGTTATTTTCCCTCTGTTCATTATTAATGCAGCACACTTGTCTAGTCCAAACTCCATTGCTATATCGCTACTGAATATACGGACGGTGTTTAGCAGTGATTCGATTTCTGACTGGGACTTTCCATACATGATGTTGTTGTTGTTGTTATTGATTTGATTTCTATACCGCCCTTCCAAAAATGGCTCAAAGATGGAGCATCTGCTTTGCATGCAGACTGCCCCAAATTCAATCCCTGGCATCCGCAGGTAGGGCTGAGAGAGAGCTGCTGCCAGTCAGGGTTGTCAATACTGAGCTAAATAGACCAAGGATCTGACTCAGTAAGGCAGCTTCCTGTGTTTCTACGTTGTGCGACCACTTGTTCTGAAAAGGATCCGGACCGCTTACAAGTCAGCAGCAGCCCTGGGGTGGGACATTATGGGGACGGTAAGCGGCACATCATGTCAGCTGATGGGGCTTGCTCCAAAGCAAATGCACATAGATTGCACACCATAGCACTGGTGAGCTGAGTAAAGTGTGCCATCAAGTCGATTTCGACTCCTGGTGCCCACAGAGCCCTGTGGTTGTCTTTGGTAGAATACAGGAGGGGTTTACCATTACCTCCTCCCATGCAGTGTGAGATGATGTCTTTTCAGCATCTTCCTAAATCACTGCTGCCTGATATAGGGGTCTCCCATAGTCTGGGAAGCATACCAGCGGGGATTCGAACCAGTAACCTAGTCAAACATTCCCCCGCTGCGCCACTTAAGGTATCTAGTGAGCTATCACCCCAAATATAGAGGTGGGAAGCCTCCCATCTGAGCAGGGCTATCCAATTCATGTCTCCTCGTCAGCATCAGAAGACTTTTACTTTGAAAATGTGGTTCTAACAAGTGCATTAGGATGACATCATTTGTCAGAAACCAAGGTATTTGCTCTGTGTGTGTGTGTGTGTATTTTCCTGGGCACCAGATTAAAAAAAAATCAATGTTGCAGTGTTTTTCAGCTTGCTGGACTGAGTGAAAAGACGGTGCTTCTGTTGATACAATAAAAACCATTCTGAACCTTTTAGACCCCGACAAGGCAATGAGCTGTTTAAAAATAGAACGCTGTGTGTGATATCAATTTTGCAAGCAGGCAGACAGGCCGGTTCTCAAGAAGCGGTTGCATCCCAATGAGAGGGCAGAAGGCACACGGCTTGTGCTCAGCGATCCAGGAAAGCAAACATGTGGAAGCCTGGCTGAGACGAGCACAGAACTCTGACCTGTAAGATCTCCCATCAGGTAACATAGGGAAGAGCTGAAAGCCCAGGTTGGCAGCAGTGTTTCCTGTAACAGAGATTCCCTGATGTTTTCTACTACAACTCCCATCAATGGCCATAGCAACTAGGGATTATGGGAGCTGTAGTCAACAACATCTGGGAATTCCTGTTACAGGGGACACTGGTGAAATCAAAGGCAAGAAAGTGTCGGGGGGGCAGAGAACCCCAAAAGCCATTGTACCCCCCCCCACAACATTAGAAAGACCACCCAACAACCTTCAGCGTGTACCTGTTCACATGCTTGGATGAAGAGTTGGTTTTATTAGCGAGGAGAGCTGGTCTTGTGGGAGTGGGCATGAATTGTTCTTTGCTAAGCAGGGTCTGCCTTGGTTCACATTTGGATGGGTGAGTACATGGGAGCACTGTAAGAGATTCCTCCTGCGGGTGTGGGGCTGTAGCTTAGTGGAAGAGCATCCGCCTTGCGCACAGAAGATTGCGGGTTCAGCCCCTGGCATATCCAGGTATGGCTGGGGAAGATTCCTGCCTGAAACCTTGGAGAGCTGCTGCTCAGTCAACAAGACTGAGCTAGATGGACCAATGGTCTGACTCAGTATAAGGCTGCTTCTTATGTTCCTATCCCTACTTTCCCATTCTTCCCAGTTTCCAGCAAGAGACCCTATTTTCTGGTACCTTTCAGTGACTTGTCCCTATTTTTGCTCTTTGTGGATATCGTCTTTTCATTCTGTACAGGGGGCAGATCTCTCCCCAGGCTGGGGACGAGAGGCATGCCTCTGTGGCCCAGATTATCGACCTTTGGTTCCCAGATGTTGTCAGTGCCAGCTTTAGGCACAGGCTGAGTAAACTGTAGCTTAGGGCCTTACCTTATGAGGGGGCTCTGAATATCAAAACATGACTAAATTTCAATTGACTAAATTGGCTGAAAAATAAAGGGAAAACAACAACAACAAACAACTTAATGTGTTAGCCATCCCATAACAAATTGTTCTTTAGCTGCCCCATAACAAATTGTAAAAAGGACTTTAAAACAGACATTATTGTTCTGATAGAATATATATATATATATATATATATATATATATATATATATATATATTAGCTACACAAGTATTTATCTTATTGAGTTTCTAAATCTGTGCAGAAATAACTGTACGTTATATCAAACACTTCTCCAACAGATTAAAAAAACAATGCCTGGAAGACTGCATACAATTCCACCAGCAATATAATGAAGCATGCACACAATTTCATAAGAATTCTGTTTCACAAACACGTGAAATTTCACAAACAGAGTTTCACAATGGAAAGCCATAGGAAATAATGGCAGTCCATTGCACAACTCCATCAGATCACTAAAAGTGTGGTGGAATAAAAACAACTTCGCTGGCTGCTTAAAAGCAGGCAAAGGGGGAATCTCTGTGTGTGTGTCTGTATGCCCTCTCAAATTCTACAGGAATGCATAAAAAGTAAAGGATGTGGTACTGGGCACTGAGTCCAGCTTTCTGAGAATCTCAGTTTCCTTCCTTCCTTCCTTCTTTCTTTCTTTCAAAAAAGGGTTTCTAGCCCTTATAGCTGTTCTTGAAAGTGTGTGCAGGTACGTGGCTGTCAAAAGCTCAGAAGCCAGAAAGGGCTGGTTGTATGAGATCCCCAGTGACCAGGCTTCAGTAGCTTCTATGCCATTCCATGACAAAGCAACCAGGGCAGGTTCTCCAAAACCATTTTTTAAAGGTTGTAGAATGAATGGTGCAAAATGAAAGAAATTATGCAGAGTTGAGCCATTTGTGTCATGTATACAGACTGCAGGATTATACAGAGAGCAGAGAGTTTTAATTTTTTTTTAAAAAAAAAAAACAACAACCACCATGCAATATGCACAGTTTTTTGTGAATAGACTCAACCTGCTTAAGGTTGGAGTCATGACCCCAGCGAACTTCATTGCCAGTAGGATCAGGGCAGGCAAAAATACTCTGTGCATGGCCCAAACATGTGCAATTGACTGTAGTGAGACGTACCATTTGCAGCCAGTTGAGATGGCTTTGGTAAAGGTTTAGCCAGTGGGTAGGTATTAGCTGCTGATTAGAACCTCGTACTCATAGAGAGTATCCCTCTGATGAGGACTGCCACCCAACTCACTGTAACACATGCTTTGAACAACACTATGAGCACAAAGCTCATCATTCCGAAGCCCAGGCAATGAACTAAACTTGCTTTTAAAAAAAGCACATGTCAATAAATATTAATGTCTAGCAGTATAAACTATCCACAAAACCAAGGACAACTCTTTTCAAAGGTGCGAGATAGTTCTTTTTAAAATGGCAACGTTATTAAGATAACTATGGAGTGCAAAGGAAGCTATATTTTCCCCATGTCATCACGTTTCTCTTAGGAAGATCCAAATCATCTCTCCCCCAGACAAGCCAATCTGAAAGTGCTGCTTCAGGGCAAAATAGGCAAACGTCACCATTTCCAGCTGAAAAATTATACAGAGAGTGGGGAAGAGCTGAGCACAGAGTTCCACAGCAGGGACAGAAACCACCTCTCTGCTTAAAATTACCTCCCCTTAATTAAATATGCATCTGAACCTTTTTAAAGCATAATCTGGCTAAGAGTTTGCCCTCTAGCTCCCTCTGGTGAATTGTCTCAACGTGCTGTTTGTTCCAGCCGTGGGACAACTGTGAATAACAAGAAATTTGGACCCAGGTAGAATGAGCATTATGATGTCATTATTCACAGGCCTTGGGATTTTGGCAAAGAAATTAGTGGATTGTCTGAGAGCTTTGAGAATCTGTGATTTAATGGTTTAAAAAGCAAGTTCCTAGCCCTCAGTACAGTGCAGTAAACCAAGAAACATGAAGGCAGATAAAGATCCCAAAAGCAGTTCACGTTATTCTGTTTGTACTACTCCACCCAAGACATGGACCAAAATTCTGTGCTTGGCAGTCTTTTAAAGATACAATCTATATCCAGCCAAGCATTTATTTGAAAAGTACATTTTATTCAGCTTGTTTTTTGTTGAGTAGGTAAAAATTATTTCAGTTGCATAATTATGGTTTTCCTAATAACAGACTTCTAACTCTGGATTCCGGATGCACTGATAATAATCAATAATATTTTTCATTCATATTTAGCAAATGTCTTTCCATTTTACAGATGGGAAAGCTGAAGAATCAATATTTATCATATTTCTAGGGAAAGGGCTTAGAGCCGTTTAGCAAAGACGCCATTTAAGAATCAGTGACTGACATGACCCGCCATGGTATGGCACTGCTGTGCACTGCATTGGGGCTACTCTGGACTCTTAAGCCAGCCTCGATGCTGTTAAGAACGAGCGAATGAGCAAGCAGTGCTACAACTAGGGGTGTGCACAAAACTGGTTTTGCCGGTTTGGTTCGAATCCTAACTGGATTCAAATTGACCCAGCCTGTTTCGGTTCCAGTCGAACCGGACCTGGTCCTGGACCAGGTCCTAGTCCTGGACCTTGTCATGGACCTCTGGACCAGTTCGAACTCGTTCATGGACCGGTTCGGGGGTATACTGGTAAAGGGGAATCCTCATCAGATACCCCTTTGCCAGTAAACCCCCGGACTGGTCCGAACTGGGCCCAGTCTGGTCTGACTGCCCATAACAGTTCGATTTGAACCCCAGCTTGAATCGAGCCAGCTTGCACACCCCTAGCTATTTCTATTTGCTGCACTGGGAATAACTGTAGTCAGTGGCATTGCTAAGTACTTAAAAGACCCATGGCCTGCCCCCCACTTTTGATAATTAAATGCGATCTTACCCCTGCACAATAATAATTACTTATGTTTTTTTAAAGTCTCGAATCTAGAATATAAAGCTGCTTGGGCCTCACTGACTGACTGACTGGCTCACTGACTCATTTAACCCCCAGACCAAACCACAAAAGATCTCAGGTAGGTTCCAGACCTTGTCTGGACTCCCAAAAAATCCCAACCCCTGAAAAAAAAAATTATTACTTTCCTGGAAAAGCTAGAAAAACTCTCCCATTAGAAATCTTGAGGAATGAGACCTCATCGATATAGCAAAAGACTAGAGTCATAGAAGCTAATATGTTTGCAAACTGCAAGCCCTCACTGAGTCATTCACTGCCTGACATGAAACTCCCAAATCAAACCATGAAAGCTAGAAACCTGCTGTTTTTGCAGGAAGGTTACAGACCTTGCCCAGACTACCACAAAAACCCAAAACCTCATAAAAATTCATTACTGTCTTGGAGAAAACAGAAAAACTCTCCCATTGGAAAGCATGGGGAAATGAGACCTCATAGAGCTAGAAAAAGACTAGAGTCACAGAGAGATAATATAGCACCTATGAAAGTGGAAGCTGCAGAGAGCTACAGGAAGCTAGGAGCTCTGTGCAGGTGCCTCCACTGCTGCACTTCTCTTCTGGAAGAGGACATGGTGGCCGCTGATGAGATTTGAGCCTCTGAGCAATTCATGCTGTAGTAGCATTGCTTGCGCAGATGCTCATTCGTGACAGTGTTGAGACCGCTTTATGAGTCCACAGCAGCCCTGGCATGGTGCCCAGTGGTGCTGTACTGCTGTGCATCCTGTTGGCCAATGTGCCTTAGTGGTTCGGACCAGACGTGGAGCTAGGCAATTTTGGAGCCTGGACCTAAAGGCCTTTGGAGGGCGCCCCCCCCGCCCCGCCTGAAAATTATGCATCACTATGCTCAGCCAGGCGACCACACCGCCTTGGAGAGGGTAAAGAGAATTGCAGGGGGGCAGGGGCTGTGGAGGCCCTGGACTTCGGTCCTGAAGTCAAGGGGTAGGAGCACCTCTGGTTCGGACCAGGGAGCCTGGGGGTTCAAATTCATGAAGCTCCCTGTACAGTCTGGGCAAGAGAGCATTGCTCAGCCTAACTGATCTCACGTGGTGCTTAGATAAAATGGGAGCACCTTGGACGATGATCCAAGATCAGCACCTTGGAAGAGGACGAGAAGCAAATGTGATAAATGGCTTTGAAAATGACAAGGTTGAAGCAACTGGGCGGGTGTAGTCGAGAGAGTAGGAAGAACCTATCATGTATTTAGTATTATCCAGAACAATGTCAGGTTCCCTTTCTCCGTGGCCAAATGCATGCAGAAATATAATATGGTATAGCCTTAGCCCTTCCTGGAAAAGAGTCCCTGAAATTAAGTCTGGTTTAGACATGCCCATAGATACATGCCTTCCCGCAGCTTAGCTGATTTACTACAGATCAGAGAAAAGGGCCTTACAATGTCGTGTTCATGTCCTCCTCTTATCTGTTTTACTGTTCCTGCCTTGCCCAGCCATTCATGTCTATTAATGCCACTCCACCAAGCTGTGTGCTGTTAAGAAATCAAAGATCTGTGTTGCACGCTTATCACACCCATCAAAAGAAAGTTTGCAGACTTCTGGAGGCCTCGTTTGCTTTGCTGAGGAACGTTCACGAGAGCACATATTTCTGGCCTTGTATTTGTATTGTTTTCTTAAGAAGGAAGTAAAAAAGTTCTCGAATTTACAATCTCTTCCATTGGCAGAGAAGGTATTTGGAACATTAATCAGAAGGAGAGCAGGGAACACCTAGAAAGTTATTGTTTAACCCAAGATAGTCAACATGGCTTCAGAGAAATCATGCCTGGGCATATCAGACGCCTTAACTTTAGGATAGAGCCTCACAAAGAATAACCTGTCAATAATAAGCAATGTAAATGTTGAGGGTGAGCCACTTTCTGGATAATGTGTTGCCTGAAAGTGAAATCAACAAAGGGAAATGCAACATAGAGCAGGTCCAATACCCAAACCTGGCTTCTTCCCAGCACAAGCCATGCAACTATTTTATAGCAGGGGAGAGAGCAGTCAAAGCATGAATTGTCCCCTTTGCTAAGCAGGATATGCCTCGATTTGCATTTGAATGGGTGACTACAGGTAAGCACTGTCTACTGTAAGATATCTCTGTCTTATTCCTGAGGCCCTAACTCAGTGGTAGAGCATCTGTTCTGCTTTAAGAATGTCCCAGGTTCCCTCCCTGGCATCTCCAAGTAAGGCTGGGAGAGACTCCAGCCTGAAACCTTGGCAAGCTGCTGCCAGGCAGTGTACACAATACTGACCTAAATGGATCTATGGTCAGAATCTGTAGAAGACAGCTTCCTATGTTCCTAAGATTCCCACCACAAGTCTTGCAACTAGTGAATAGCAAGGCTAGTGGGGTTGCCTAGGGATACATAGGGTTGGGTCCAAAGGTTCCCTTCTTCCAGTGGAAGGAGCATCCTTCAACAGAAGGGATTCACCGGTTGTGGTGACAGCCAACAACCTGGATGGCTTTAAGAGGGGTATGGATAACTTCATGGAGGAGAGGTCTATCAACGGCTACTAGTCGGAGGGCTATAGGCCACCTCCAGCCTCAGAGGCAGGATGCCTCTCCTCTCCTCTAGGAGAGGAGAGCTGGTCTTGTGGTAGCAAGCATGACTTGTCCCCTTAAGCTAAGCAGGGTCTGCCCTGGTTGCATATGAAAGGGAGACTAGAAGTGTGAGCACTGTAAGATATTCCCCTCAGGGGATGGAGCTGCTCTGGGAAGAGCAGAAGGTTCCAAGTTCCCTCTCTGGCTTCTCCAAGATAGGGCTGAGAGAGATTCCTGCCTGCAACCTTGGAGAAGCGGCTGCCAGTCTGTGAAGACAATACTGAGCTAGATAGACCAATGATCTGACTCAGTATATGACAGCTTCCTGTGTTCCTGTGTACCAGTTGCAGGGGAGTAACAGCAGGAGAGAGGGCATGCCCTCAACTCCTACCTGTAGGCTTCTCAGAGGCATCTGGTGGGCCACTGTGTGAAACTGGATGCTGGACTAGATGGGCCTTGGGCCTGATCCAGCAGGGCTGTTACGTTCTTATGTTCTTAAATGAGGAATGCTTTCGTTATCAGACAATTACTCTTCTGTCACTCCTTCCATCAGAGGAAGGCCACCCTTGGACCCATCCCATAGATTCCAGTTCTCTGATTTGAGTTATGATACAGCATGATCAAATGAGACACAAAGAGTCGTTGCATCATAGCTCCTGTGGAGTAAGCCCCACTGGACACTTAGGAACATAGGAAGCTGCCATATACTGGGTCAGACCATTGGTCCATCTAGCTCAGTATTGTCTACACAGACCGGCAGTGGCTTCTCCGAGGCTGCAGGCAGGAATCTCGCTCAGGCCTAACTTGGAGATTCCAGGGAGGGAACTTGGAACCTTCTGCATGCAAGCAGGTGCTCTTCCCTCCTAGATAGTTGACAGTGTCTTGACAGAAAGCACAACTCATGATGGGTGCTGTTGTGTTGGGCTGCAGGAGAAGAGGTCATTATTAAGCAGACTTCTCAAACACAATAATAGTGTGTTGCTGCAGAAGTCTGGGTTAAGATTCAGCCGCTGCAGCCAGAAGTACAGGAGCTCAATAGGTCTAAAAAAACACTAACTTGAACTACAGCACCCCTTGGTATCCATGACTGGACAATTCATCCCTGTTTTGCCTCTGGTAAACTGGTCTTGCAGGTTTCTGCATGGAGACCCGAGTTCAAATCCCCATTCAGCCATGAGACTTGCTGGGTGACTCTGGGCCTGTCACTTCTCTCTCAGCCTAACCTACTTCACAGGGTTGTTGTGAGGAGAAACTCAAGTATGTAGTACACCGCTCTGGGCTTCTTGCAGGAAGAGCGGTATATAAATCTAAAAATAAAATAAATAATTAAGTGAAGCTTCTTGCAAACTGGTTTCAGTTCTCTTAAAAACCATCATCTGTCTCCAGGGTTAGAAAACACAGAAGCCCTCTGAATACTCAAAATGTGCAATATTACTCTGACATGTTATTACAGCACATCCTTCTGCCATTTTCCCTTTCATTTTCCTTTCCAAACCAAATGCCCTTCATGCGACACAGAACGAACCCTGGATTATAAACTCAAGCAGTTTAAGGATTTTAAAAGTGGAATCTATCTCTGCAAATAGCTGTAAATGAACTTTATCAAAGCACAGGCAAAACTCAAGCCTTCAGGTAAACAGGAGCCGTTGCCAAGTGGAAATCCCAACCCTTTGTATATTTAGTAATGAGTGAAGATAAGATTTCATTTTTGACAGCATGACGGATACAATCATAAAAGCAATCACACTGTTACAGCAGCCTGTATACATGAAGAGAGAATTTGATGGTTACAGCTTTATATCTGAAACATGTCTTAATTTTCCTTTAGTTAATATACATGAAAGTCATTTCTTTCTGGTATGTGAACTTTTTAAGGGTGTGGGTTTTTCTTTTTCTTTTTAATCACACACACACACATACACACACAAGACAAGACAGACCTAACCGACATCAGATGCAAAAAGGCTGCCCACTTCAATAGTCACTTGAAGCATATTTATTTCATATCTTTTTACAGGCACTAAGATACAGTAAACAACGAACGGGCAATTCTTGGAAGAACAATGGCTCATTACTTGTTTTTTTAATATGTGACTGTCACTGCAGTTTAAAATAGGAAGAGGAGATGAAAGAATTGGCGAGAACAACTCGTAAATCAGAGGACTAATCTCAACGAGGTTGAAACTAAGATGAAACTACCCACCATTTTTCAGGAACATTTCCTACTAGAAAGACACGCACCATTCCAACGGTGTTTCAGAAATGCTTTTAAATGTGTACAGCTGCACATTCATGTTGCGTTCTCTCTCTCTCTCTCTCTCTCTCTCTCTCTCCCTCTCCCTCTTTCTCTCTCTCTCTCTCTCAATTGACAGCATTTGCCTCCATCATGTAGTAAAATCTGATTGGCTATTTATTGTAGTGATGTCATCCCAAACCATGTGATCTCTAATTGACTAGGATTACTCGTATTACTAATCTAGGTAGAAGACAAAAGTAGTAAGGGGAGGGGAGGTGGAGGATGATGCCAAATCTACAGCAGCTAATGGAAACAATGGCACTAAATAGGTTAGGGGAAAACATGAATATTCACACAATCAAAGAGGTTTTTGCAGGAAATATTTCTACCTCTTCTCTTTTTTCAGACCCAAAATCAAAATGGAAAAATATTAAGTGCAACCCTAATCTAGAACAGTTCCCAGCATTTTCAGAGCAGGACACAACCTGCAATATGGGGCCAGCTTTTCATGTTTCGCCTCCGTGTCCATATTTCTCCTCTTCCACTCCTCCTCCTCCCTCTCCTTCTCCCTCTCTCATTCTTTCTCTTCCTCTCCTTCTCCTACTCTCTTCTTTTCTTGCTCTCTTCTTTCTCCTCTTTAAAAAACCCCTCCAACTTGACTATTATCTCCTGCCTTAGTAAAACTGAAATTAATGGAATATTCATTCACATTCAATTGGCATTTACTAACTATTCAAAACTTCTCTCACAGTCTGTTGAAAGGAATTCAGAGACTACAAATCTCAATTCAAATCAGAACTGTGTGGGTTATTGAAGGCCTTGGCCACCTGTGACCTCCATATCTTAACTACAATTTATACTAAGCTAACATGCACAGCTAACATGCTTTGCTTTTATCTACTAAAGAAGAGTCACAAGGGGCCCAATCCAGATCATGGCCATAGCAAGGGGGGGGGCTATGCCTTAACCACAGTTGCCTTCATCCGCCCTTTGCTTTCACCATAGTTCTGAACCAGATCACTTTCTGGGGACTCTATTCACGCCCATCGGCAACAGTGGGAACTTTCCCACCAGGGCAAATAGCAGCTGCAAGGAGAGCAGTTTGAATCAGAGATTCTGAGCCCATTTGCACATAATGCGAAACCAGAGTTGAACGAGCCTCAGGTTGAAATGTTTGTGTGTCTGAATGCATGCAACCAGAGTTTGGACCCAAAAGCAATCTAAGGTTTTCCTTCTGAGACTCCAATTTGAGCATTTGGTTTGTAGAGGGAAGATTTGGTTTGTACTACCTGTAGTTCGGTGGTTGGTCCGAATGCTTTACCGCAGTCTCATTCTGCTGCAGCTTGAATTGAGGGAGAAAGCTCCTCCCTCGCTCTGGCCTTAATTGGCTGCCAGGGCTCTCCTTCAGTCAAGAAGGAAGCCCAGGCAGCCAGTTCCCCCTCCTCTCTGCAGTCTCCCTGACTACAGAGAGCCTCCTGTCTGTTACGTGCAAATGAGAACAGGAAAGCAGGGCCTTCTCAATCACAGCCCCAAAGATTTGGAGAATTTACTTAGGAAAGCGTCTTTAGCATTTTTTTTTTCCTTGTCAGTCCTGAAAGAAATGTGAGAATCATCTATTTGTTCACGAACTGGATGACTGGGGAGACATGGAGTTTGACCATAGTGTTTTATTTATCTGTACTGCTGTATAGCTTTACTTTTTTCTTCTCTTGTCATTTTCTGTCTCCCCCTGCCTTTCTCTTCCTTTTTCAGTTCATCCTCATTTTCCCTTCCAGTTTTCTTCCTTTCTTTTTGTTTGAAAATGCCTGGATGTTCGCAGATGGAGGTGAGCTGCCTATGCTGCTTGTGGAGTAGGAAACAAAGCTTTACATTGTTTTTTGGCTGAACAACCTAGCCCCAATCCCCAACTGAAATGAAGTCTAGGTACTGCCCCTAACTTCAGCAAGGATGGAGGGCAATTCCACCCAAGCCTCTCCTGTGAGTATTCTAGATGCCATCAAACCAGTATGGTTCTCCAGAGCAGGGGCTCACCATCTTGGGTCCTCAGATAAGGTTGGACTACAAATCCCATCATCCACAATGGCCTTCATTGGGAATCCCTGCTCCAGAGGATATGTCAAGTGCAGAATGGCAGTCTGTTCTAGGGTAGATGATTTTACATGTGAAAGCCTGTCGCAACTGCAACAGCTTTATTTAAATGTGTTTTTAAGCCATTTTGAAGACTTCAGTGGTGGAAAGGTAGGATATAAATCAGTTGAAAAAATGTCAATAAAATAAAATAAGTGCATGTAATAAGACAAATATAGTTTTTTAAAAGGGAGAAAAGATTCCTTTCTAGCCAGTCTCTTTGTGCAGTGCATAATTTTCATCAGAACGTGAGATCAATGACTTGTTGCATTCACTCTGACATGCTTTCTTCATGTTCTTTAACCTAGCTTCATGCAGTGTGGATACTCTGCAGTGAGGAAACAAAACAAAAAAATCATCAGCATATACTCCTCCCAATAGTATTTGTGGAGAGACTTTTGCAAAAAGGTCTCAAACTGACTTTTCACAAATGTGGTTCCTCCTTCCTACAGGTTGAAAATAAAATTCCTCTTTTTCTTGGCTAAAAATCTTGGCATCTGTGTCTTTGCTAAGGTCAAGACATGGAAGCTGGCTGTAAGGAGAAACCACAAACCAAAATTCCTCAGTGGCTGATTCACACCATTCAGAAATCGGAGGGGGAAATACTGAGAAAGATGAAAAAGCAGGATGGGAAATTCGCCAAAACTGTTTATATCAGGAGTTTTTAAACTTGGGCCTCCAGATATTGTTGGACTACAACTCCCCTCAACCCCAGTCACAATTGGCTAAGGCCACTGTGGCAGGGCATGATGGGAGTTGTAGTCTAGCAACATCTGGGGTCCCACATTTGAGATTCCCTACTTTACATAAATCATGCCAAAAATAGCCTGTGCATTTCATTGGATAAGGGCCAAGACCTAGAGAATCATGAGAAGTCCAAGGCCTTTTGGGTCTTTGGGGGCCCACTGTGAGCATCTAGCCCCCCAAATAGGACTGGATTCCCCTTCACACACCCATATCTGGAAAGAAAAATATCTAGATTTACAAGAGTTTTCTGATCATTCTAGTAATGGACTTATCATATACTAAGTTAAACCACTGATCCATCTAGCTCAGTATTGTCCACTCTGCAAGGTTTAAGGGAGAGTTTTAGCCCAACTGGCCTACCTGAGATTCCTTAGGGTGGCTTCACACAACACAAAAAATGTCGATGAGCCACGAGAGTGCAGCAGCAAATCCAGCTTCTGAGGGGCAGCGACGCAATATGCCAACATTCGACATGTCATCCGAACCCACAAATGTTGGTATATTCTGCCCTGTTCGCACTTCCAAACCTAACATCTGTACCCAGTTTCAATTCTTGGTTACAGATTTCAGGTTCTAAATCCCAAGTAGGGTGGAATATGCCAACATTGGCAGGTACAGATGACATGCCCAGTGTCAGCATCCCTGACATACAACGTTGGCATACCAACATCTTTATCCAGCTTCAAATCTTGGTTACAGATGTCAGGTTCTAAATCCCAAGTAGGGCGGAATATACCAACATCGGTGGATTTGCCCAGTGTTGGCAAATCACCCTCCCCACCACCAGAAGTTGGGCTCACCACTGTGCTCTGAGAACCAGAGGCTGGCCTTTGGGCATTTCTTCTGAAGCCATCAAGATAGGCCTCGGGCAGACCAGACTCTATTTGAGCCATTCTTGACATTGTAATGTGTGCTGTTGACGTGTTACATAAATGATCACACTAAGGAGACTTGCTGTTATTGAAAGCTGTTATACTATATTGAGGCACTGTGGAGACCTCATTGAGCAGCGATGTTGCCTTGTTGGACGCTGTCAATGCCTTTTATTGACACACTCCAGAGCAGATCTTTGGAATGATAGATTGTACAAGTGTGCCAAGTTTGGAACATCACTCTTAATAATTATGGGTATGAGACATTGAACATGACTTCTTTGGGATCATTAACCACACATGCTGTCAATGCATATTAAGATATAGTACATATCAGAGGTTTTATGAACCTAAGCAAAGCTCCACAGCCACCAACAGGAAACTTGACATGAAAAGAAACATAATACCAACCTGGAAAGTGTATTAATTGTCCTCAATAATTATCTTTTCAGTAACTAAGAATATAAGAAAAGCCCAATTGCATCAGGGCAAAGGTTCTAGTCCTGCTTCCTATGGTGGCCAATCAGATGTATCCAGGAGGTCACAAGCAAGGCATGAAGACAAAAGCCTTCACCCCAGTTATTGCCACTCTAGGGCCTGAGGCCATAGTTCCCTGGTAGAGCAGTTGCTATGCATTCAGAAGGTCCTAGGTTCAATCCCTGGCAGCATCTCCAGGTAGGGCTGGGAAAGACTCCTGTCTGAAACCCCGGAGAGCCACTGCCAGTCAGTGTAGACAATACTGAGCTAGATGGACCAATGAACTGGCTCATTATAAGGCAGCTACATAGGTTCTTGGGTAACTGGTATTTTGTGTAATACAGCCTCTAAAAACTGGAGATTCTGTAAAGCCATCATGGCTAATAGAAAATCCTATGCTCCATGGATAGATAGGCCTATCCTTTGTGAATTTGCCTAAAACTTATTTAACCTTATCCACATTTAAATCCACAGAAATGTTTGGGAAATGCCAAAGGGGAAAAAGACCACCTGAGGAATGTCATGGCTGCGTGGGGATTTGAATGGGCCTCCCACGACCCAAAGCAACCCTCTATCCACTGCTCAGCATTTACAAAGTGGAGGCCGATTCATGAACCATCAGAGCATATGTTGCTAAAAGCAGCAGAACATTTAACTGGAGAATGTAATGTCATGAACAGAAAGTATAGCTGGAACTATCTTTTGAAAAAGTGCAAACTCTCAGTGAAGCTGAAATGAGTTTGAAATGAATATTTGAAATGAATATTTGGAATTGTCCTCTGCAGATGTAGCAGTCAAGATTTGAAAGACAATATGTGACTGTTCATTTAACCAAATGGAAAACAAAACACGAAAACAAGAGCCGAATGTTTGTGTTGATGTTGAATGGCAGATTTGGGGGTGGTGGCATTTAAATCTGAATGGGGAAAGGTGAAAAGCTATCAAAGGTACATTTCTTTGGCTTTTATGGCAGATCCAGTAATCTGAGCTGGCAACATCCATAAAAGCTGTTGTAACATTCTGCTGCCATTGACACACTGTTGTATCCTATGCAGTGATATTTTGCCGTTTGTTTTCCTAACAATGGGAGAGCTGGTTGTCATCTTTTTGTCCAGTCTCTTGAAACCATATTGTTGTGGGTTCAGGAAAGGATTAAGTGATAAAGGAATCTTCCTTAGCGGGATTTCTGTCTCTCTTGCAGCTGTTAGAAGGACAAGAGCCATGTTAGAAAAACAAGATGGCAGGCTGCATTCCTTGGGAAAACTAAAATGATAACATCTCATGTTCTGCGCAGGATATCACAGTGATGCGATGCAAAGCCCCTTATTTCCAATGATGCTGTGCAACTTTGACTGTGCAATTTTAAGTTGCGGAACAGGGATGTTCTGCAACACCCCAGGCGGTGTCTGAGATGTGCTCACTGGCACAGACAGTGGTGCTGAACTGCCTGTGCTACTCTGTGCCAAATGTGAGCCACTATATTAAAAATACACTTTGTATGTTTAAATGTGCTATATCAGTGGGTGATAAACTCTAGGGTTTTTAACCCTTTCAACTTACTCCAGTGTTTCCCAAATGAACGAAACTTTGCACAAGAAAACTAGAACTACCCTTCTAGGCTGCGCTGCCTGCCCAGGAATTCTAACTCCTGAGCTCTCATAATCTGATCCCAACAGTAGTTGACCCAGAAGATGGTGTCTGCTCTGCTTCTCGGTTTGTATTCTTGCTTTCTCATCTCCACGCAGGAACACTTGGCTCAACCCTCTCCTCACTGACATTCTGATGGGCAAAACATTGTTTCCCAGTGACTATTTCTGCACCAAATTGAATTAATGTTCACTTTCAGTCTCAGTCTGGGGAAATGTAAGCCTGCCTGCGCTGGGCTCAACGGCACTGGCTAGAATGACATAATGCGAGCAGCGCGTTCCAGCAATTGCCTCTGTCTTCAGGTACCGCATTTTGGAGCCATTTCAAAACGACCTCAGGTCATGGCAAGGAAGCCTTTCCCAGCAGCTTCAAACATCACAGTCTTGGCCCCGGCAGCTTCCCTCTCATCTCTGTTGTTTACCTGCAAGGATAAATGTTGTCAAACGTCCTTGGGTGCTTTCTTCTGCCAGACTTACCAGCTCATATGTGAGGGCTGTTTTGATTTTCCAAGCCTCCATGTATAAACTGGGATGCATTTTTCCTCTTCGAATCAGACGGTTCTGAGAAGTGTTTATGTGGTAAAGAAACAGGAAGCAGGGGTTCCGGCAGGAATGATCTGTATATCTGTATCTGGATTGTAACCCTGTTTATTCCCAAAGATTCAAGGCAGAGACAAGAAATAAAAGCATTTCGGCTTTTTTTTTTTTAATCAGCTAATAGAGCTCCGTACCTCAGGTGTTCTCAAACTTGGGTGCCCAGATGTCATTGGACTACAACTCCCATCATCCTTCGGCCATTGTGGCTGGAGATCATGGGAGTTGTCGTCTAACATCTGGGGGCCCAAGTTTGAGATCTCTGCCTGACTCAGTCTCAGCTACAAAATTGTTGCCTGATTGTAAAGGTCTCAAAGCACTTATAGAAGATATTCAGGCTTAGGTGCTGCTGAAACACAGAAGGAAGGGGATACTGAAATCTTAGGAGCAGCAGCCATTGAGAATATATCCCTATGTTTCCTCCACAGGTGGACTTTTTTGTGGAAGCCACATGGTCACAGAAGCTACAATGGAAGAGTTTCCAGGACTTAAAAGTAAAATAAAGTTGGTGCTGGTTTGGGTTTTTTAAAAAAATTGAATTTGAGTTCTATCTATTTTATCCTATGAAGCCACCTAATGGCACAGTGGGAAATGACTTGCCTAGCAACCATGAGGTTGCCGGTTCGAATCCCCACTGGTATGTTTCCCATATGAGAAGCACCTATATTGGGCAGCAGCGATCTAGGAAGATGCTGAAAGGCATCATCTCAGACTGTGCGGGAGACGGCAATGGTAAACCACTCCTGTATTCTACCAAAGAAAAACCACAGGGCTCTGTGGTCACCAGGAGTCAACACAGACTCGATGGCACACTTTACCTTTACCTTTATGATTATGGTACTTGAAAATCTGGATTTGAACATTCTGACCATCTTAGACTATATAAGTTCGGGGTGCAGGTTGAGAGCCAGTCTTGCAGTAGTGAGGATGAATTCTTCTTCTTCTTCTTCTTTGCTAAGCAGAATTCAACTTGGTTTGCATTTGGATGGGTGACTACATGTGAGCACTGTCTGCTGTAAGATATCCCCCTTAGAGGATGGGGCTGCAGCTCAGTGGTAGAGCAGTTGCTTGCAAGCAGAAGGTTCCAGGTTCAATCCCTGGCAGCATCTCCAGATAGGGCTGGGAGAGACTCCTACCTGAAATGATGGAGGTCACTACCAGTTAGTGTAGACAATACTGAGCTAGATGGACTGATGGTCTGACATGGCATGTGGCAACTTTCTGTGTTCCTATGCTCCACATTTCTGAATGCTTCCCCAAGCACAAGAAACTGCATGCACGCAGAAACTAGCATGTGTGTCATATTTGCACCCTGTCCATCTTCCAAGAAGCCCAGAATGGCTTACGTATGGTTCCCAAGTTGTCACCCATCATCACTGCTTGGGTCCAGGCCCTTCACCATTAGGAACTGAATGGGGCCGTGTGCTTTCAGATGGTTGGGGGGGGGCATCAAGAAGAGAGCTAGGCTGGAATGTTTTCTCCCTAGGATTCTAGCTTTCTACGTACCGGGGAGACATTAGAAAAAAGGCAGCCAGAGGATGAAGCTTCTGGGAAGGCATAAAACCATAAGAGGAGCACTGCTGGATTGGATCAAGGGTCCATCCAGTTGTTTTCCAAGACAAGCCAGTCAGAAACCTCTGAGAAGTGTCTTTAGTAGTTTCTTATATTTTTATATGGCTTTTCGGACAGAAAAAGTTGTTTCTCAAAGCAGCTCCTAGCTGTTAAAATCTAACACATGATGCCGCTGGAGGGGTGCTGGGCATCAGGGAAACTAAGGCGATGGCTTCAGGCTTACAAACTACAAGAAAAGACACTCCCTGAAAGAGGAGAGGAGAGAAAGCTAGAGGAAGGAGATCAGTTTGACAATGCCAGAACAAAGAAATAAGTTACATGGGAGCATAGGAAACTGCCTTATACAGAGTCATCTAGCTCAGGATTGTCTACCCTGCCAGGCCCGAGGTGATCTCCAAGGTTGCAAGCTGGAATCTTTCCCAGTCCTAATTGGAGAAGCCAGGGATTGAACCTGGGACCTTCTGCATGCAAGGCAGATGCTCTGCCACTGAGCTATGGCCCTGTGGTCCACAGGCATTAAGTCGAGCTGCAGGCCAGGCTGCTCATCCTTTTCCGGTGTTCTTCCTGGAATAATAATAATAATTATTATTATTATTATTACATTTATATCCTGCTCTTCCTCCAAGGAGCCCAGAGCGCTGTGCTACATATTTTAGTTTCTCTTTCACAACAACCCTGTGAAGTAGGTTAGGCTGAGAGAGAAGTGACTGGCCCAGAGTCACCCAGCTAGTATCATGGCTGAAGGGGGATTTGAACTCGGGTCTCCCCGGTCCTAGTCCAGCACTCTAACCACTACACCACGCTGGCTCTCAGTGCAGAGGAATGCAGAGGATGCAACTACCTAGGCAAGATGGCTGAGAAGGGGTACAAGAGAACGTGCCGTATCAGGCCCCAGAGGCAGCAGGGGCAGCACAAAGGGAAAGGACTGCAACCTGATGCATATATGCATGGGATGGATCCTATTTAAATGAACGGGACTTGCTCCTGTGTAAACCTGCATAGGTTTGGGCAGAGGTGCACCTAGGTAATTTTGGAGCCTGGACCTAAAGGCCTTTGGAGGCTCCCCTCCCCTGCCAATTAAGCATCATCATGCTTGGACGGGTGACCCCACCACCCAGGACAGACTAAAGAGGATTTGGGGGGGGCAGGGGCTATGGAGGCCCTGGACTTTGGCCCAGAAGTCCAGGGGTAAGAGCACCTCTGGGTTTGGGATGCCTCTCATGCCATTTGTGTGTGCACATGTGAATGGAGGGGGAGAAGAAATAGATGGGCAGAAGACTGATAAACTGCAGTGATACAATGTTCCAGGCCCAGGAAATCTTGCTAGCACCCCTGTGCCTAGTGGTCCTCATCCCTCTGAAGCGACAGATGACAAAGTACCTTTGCTGTGCGAATCATATGGCCACTGACTGGCAGGGATGGTGCAGGAGGGGGGAAACTTCGCTTCCTGAACCTGTTGGGATACACACTGTCTCCTCCTCCTCCTCCTCTTGCTATTGTTGTTATTCATTCATTCATTCAAAATATTTATACCCCGCCCTTCCAGTGCACTACTGCTTGGGGTGGCTCACAACAATTAGATAGACACAGATACAATAAAAGTAATAAAATTAACTTTTTTTTTAAGTCCAATTAAAAACCACAATTATTAGGTTCAAATTAAAACTGAAATGTATAAAAAGCTAAAGAAGCTAAAGAACCTACCAGATATAACAAAACAATAATGGAGCATTAAAAGGCCTCCTTAAAAAGGTGCATTTTGAGATGTTCTTTGAAAAACACTGAGGGAGGGAGCAGGGCAAAGCGCTTATTGGCTGACATGCAGACTAAACTGCTCCTGAGTAGTTCTATTGAAATTAAGCTGTAACTCCTGAGTACTAACATTCAGTTATTTAGTCTACATGTCAGACAACAATGACAGTCCTCCCTTATTGATTGTCCCTACTTGACTAACAAGCAGAAGGTTGCCGGTTTGAATCAGTACTATATTGGGCAGCCGCAATATAGGAAGATGCTGAAAGGCATCATCTCATACTGCGCGGGAGGCGGCAATGGTAAACCCCTCCTGTATTCTACCAAAGACAACCACAGGGCTCGGTGGGTGCCAGGAGCTGAAATCAACTTGATGGCACACTTTATCTTTACCTTTTGATATCTGGTATTCACAAGTATAATGACTCTCAACATGGAGATTCCATTTCTTTATCAGGGCCTACCTATTGTCCATTAATTTGTCTAATCTCTTCCTAAAACCACATATGTGAGCTGTTTTTCAACTTGGCTTCCTAAATGTTGTTGGGCTGCAACTCCCAACCTCCTCAGCCACAACAGCCAAAGGCCATTGTGGCTGGGGATGATGGGAGTTGTAGTGCACCAACTTCTGGAGAGCCAGGATTGAGAACTCCTGACCTAAGCCAATTCTCTGTGATTTCATATCATCCTTCCTGAAAGCCTTCAAAGCATGTGGCTGTAAATTCCATAAGTTAAATGTGCATTGTTTGAAAAAGTACTTTCTTGTGTCTGAGTTTTCTTCATGGCTGACTGCCTCTCATACAAGAATCCGGCACTGTAGAGGAATGGCGTATCCCTAGATGTGAGGCTCCCGATGCACATTGATATAAATATTGACCAGTTTGGACTGCAGAGGTAATACAGTATCTTATTGCCCAAAGGTTATTCAGATATTATTATTATACTTGGAGCCAAAAGATGAGGGCATAACTGAACTGTTGCCCAAAGGCAATTACTGATTAAAATGGATTAAATCTTCCAAACAAATTTGAGCAATGGATTAGTTGTCACATTACAATTGATTTGAGCAATACTGCTATAATTGCTCAAAAACAAAACAAAACACCCACATAACTGCCTGTACTGAAAAGTTAATATAATTTGTCGTACTCTTTATTTTCTGGTTACTGTAATCTCCATCTAGATGCTTTCATTGATATTGTCAAACAGCTGTTCAGCTGCATTAAGGTATCACATTCTATTCTCTTAGAGTAAATATCAGGAATAAGTCGTTCCGTTCCAAACCAGAGTCATAGCTGGTGCCAGCTGCTTCCAGGCAAGGCAAAGGAAACCTCTCTGTAGGCAGACTGACAATCATTTGCTCTTCCTATTAATATCTTAATATTTTTAGTAGGGTTGCAGGCATTAAACAGAAAGTAAACCAGCTCAATCACAATAGTTGAGTAATGGTGGAGGGGTGGCCACGTTTAAGCCTGGGGTGGCAACTCCCGATGGTGCCTTCCCTTTCTCATGGAGGTCAGTTTGCAAGAATAATTTTGCCACCCAGAACAGCTCTGCTGGACTACTCTGAAGGCAGGAACACAATAGTTTCAAAGAGGCAAACTTGCTGAATAGTGATACAGAAGTAAAGCTGCCATGGAGCGGATCTGAAAGTGAGCCCTAGCCTGTGCTCAGTCTTGGTAACCAGAAATCCACAAGGGCCTTCTGGAAACTGAACAGAAGCACCATCAGCCTCTAGGGCTGATCAAGTTAAATGGGTGCCCAACCCTTATGGAGAAGGGAAGCCACAAAAAAAACCCTATGGAATCCAAAAGCAAGACAACGACACCCCGATGTACCAATCCAGCAAAGAAGATCTGAACATGGAAGCGAGCTTCATGTGCAGATTTCCTTTCTGGGTTGGGAACTATACATACAGATGAGATGTGGGTGCACATCTGGATACGCAGCCACACTGTGATGCACATCTGGATTTTTAAAAGGCATTCAAAGTAGCCCCCTTGCTGCACGGATGGTGCAGATGTGAACTGCATTCCTACAGTGCAGCTATGAATGTGCATTGCAGCCTGCTTCCTTGGGCCACTGGCCATGCAGAACAGACACTAATCCACTAATCCAAACTTGGGTCCCCAGATGTTGGACAGGCATGGAGGGAGGCCAGCGGCGGCCTGGAGAGAGGCCAGCACGACCCCCTAGCCCCGCCCCCTGCATCAGATACAAGGAGCTTTTAGCCCTCCCCCGCATCTGATGTCAGACGCAGGGGTGTGTCTGGGGTGAGAGGGGCGGCCCCTGAAGGGTGGAGGCCTGGGTTCTTTGAACCCATTCACTCAATGGTGGCTCCGCCCCAGTTGTTGGACTACAACTCCCATGGCTGGATCACTTTGTGAGATGATGGCCATTGCAGACCAACAACATGTGGGGACCCAAGTTGGAGAACTCTGGCATTAATCTGTTCACAGCCACAGCTATATATAAAGTAATCCTGTTGACTCGGGTTAAGGTGGGTTCATACGGTCACTGGTCAGAAATCTCATCCACATGGTAGGATATCGAGGTGCATATGCCCACCACCACACATATATCGGACCAAATGTGAGCTGAGGCATCCGTGCATATATCTGTATATGTCCCATGATCCTTCCCTGGCAAAATGGGGGATCAGGCTCACAAGAAAACAGCATGAATGACACTTTGCCTTGAGTATGTAGAAGGTGTGCATGCTGTTCTAATTCTCCACTGAGTGTACAGGTTCTTTGGCCATCAATAGGGGAAACCAGCTCTTAGTGCCAATGGAAACAGAGCAATGATCCCGTGTGAACCAGTTTCTTTTTGTTCCACACATGAAACCAGTGCATGTTCCCAACAACATTCAGCCCAGTGGTTGGGGTTTCCAGAACTGTGATCACATGGGAACATCCCCATTAAAACATTTACATTCATAGAGCAAAGGGCAGTTTTCACAGGAAGGTTGCTAACCTCTCAGCTGGATTCAGCAAAGTATCTGAAACTGCAGGGGTGTAAATATGTCAAGAGGTGAAAGAAAACATGGAGACCAGGTTCAGAAACAGTCTGCAAATGTAAGAGAAGAAGAAAACCCCAAGACAATCCTGCACATACCATGCCTGCTACCATGGACTAGTGAATACAGTGGTTACCATGGCTGAATGGCGGACTCCGGAGAGCAGGCTTTGTCTCTCTTCCCTACCCAAACAGTGAGGCTTGATCTAGTCTGTGGTTTGTGTACTTTAAGCAAGCCAACTTCACCCTGCAAGAGCTAAGGAGATTGTTTCAGTCTGAATGTATCTCATGCCTTCCGGTTTCTCTTAGCATCTCCTTTTTGAGTGATCATGTGCTAAAGACATGGTGGATATCTCATCTTTTTGACAATCCAAAATGTGACTAGGGGTGGTGGTGTGTGTGTGGGGGGGGGGAGTTGCCTATTCGAATGCAACTGGAAACATGACTTGCATGATAAGTCTATATTGCTTTCCTTAAGAACAAAACCTAGTTGAAATGTAGATCCTAATAATAAACAAACTCCAGGACCACCTATTCTTAGAGGGCTTCTATTCTAAAAATTTCTGTTTAGCATGTAGAGAGAGTAATGATTGAATGCATATATGGTTACAAACCAGTGTCAACGTGCTAGAACAGGAGTAGGCAACCTTGGCTCTCCAGCTGTTGCTGAACTATAACTCCCATCATCCCTACTGTGGCTGGGAATAATGGGAGTTGTAATTCAGCAACAGCTGGAGAGCCAAGGCTGCCTGCTCCTGCTCTAGAACGTCACCATCTAGTTCCTCACCATCCTCTAGAACCTCATCATTCTGAACATCTTGGAAATGGAATGAGGGGTGGTAACCATAGTCGATTCTGATCACGGCCCTTCCAAGAGTTGGACTGAACTATTGCATCTCTTTGGGGAACCACGCTTGACCTCCTTGGACCCAAGTAGCCTTTGTGGTTCATAGCTTTGCTCCTTGCTGTGGCTAGCCCCTTTCCTTCCCTATCTCTCTGTATTTCCTCTTCCTATCAGTGGACCTTGTCTGTGCAACAATGCATGTCCTGTGGGGCTCACAGACTTCACTCTGCCTGATTTTGCTGTGCAACCCTTTCCTGGAGCATTTCCAGACAGCGGGCTTTTCCGTGGGTTTACTGCAAGTTCGAGTTTGCCCCAAAAAACTGATGATAAGATTTGATTATTATTTTTTAAATTACTCCAGACATAAATCAGGCTAGGCTCTAACATGAAGTGAAAAAACTGAATCCTGTGTGAAGCCCTCCCTAATATCTCACAGGGACTTTGGTGCGAATCTGGCTGATGTGCGAACACACACCCTCCATTCTGAGCCAAAAGCCCCATCTGGAAATGCTCCTGGTCCCTTGGCCTTACCACTCTCTCTATTGACAGGCAAATAAGTACCGGTGAACTACAGGCTTGCTCACATGACTGCCAAGAGGGCAGAAGTGCCCAGCCTGGGAAAGAGAGCTGGGCATGCTCCCAATTTTTGGCCATGTACTTGCAAACATTAAGGTAGGCGGAGCACGATGGTGTGTGAGGTGGCAGCTGGCTAGGAGGTTGAGCATGCCCAATGCAGATCCCATCCCCAGCTTCTTACTAGGCAGGATGGAAAGCGGCATCTCACATAACATCCTTCTCCCCGCTTCCGACCTTAACGTTTGCAAGCCTGCGACCGGAAATCGGGTAGCATATCTAGCTCTCCTACCCAGGCTGGGCAGTTCTCTCACCTTGCCAGCAGTTGTATGGACAAGCAGTGTTTTCTTGTTTACTGCTGTGTTTCTGCTTCTGATTTATTAGCTGCTTGGGTACAAATCTGGGTGGGAAAGCAAGGTATAAATGTTAATAGTAATGGCTGCACTGCCGTGAACCTCTCATGCCTTACCTGTCTGGATAGCCATTTGGTAAGTGACTTCAACGATCCTCAGCCTAGGACTTTTGACCTCTCCCCAGCTAGATGCCTTGGCCCAACCCTGCAGTGATCCAGAACTACCCTCTTTCCTCCCAAGAGGTCTTGATCCTGCAGGGCAGTGGAAGCAGGGACTCCTTCAGTCGGGGACAGTTAAGTTACTCAAACCTTCAACAACTTCCTTGTTGTGGCACTTCGCCTCCCCTCTTCAGATTGTCCCACACCTTACTCAACTAGACTCCCAAATCCCATACAACCTTCCAGGACCCACAGCACTCACTTGATTCTCTGAACCCCAAAAGCCACCTGCCATCTCCCCTGACATCCCACATTCCACACTCCCATCCACAACATCTTTCCAAAGGCTGCACTGAATATAAGCCACACATCTACTCAAGCTAGCTTCTTTCAACCTGCCATTTTTGTATGGCGATGTCAATGCAAGCTGCTCTTTCAGTGGAGTTTGAAACAAGGGGATTTGTTAGGTGAATCAGGGGTGTAATGGAGGGGCGACATGCAGGGATGGAGCACTTCTCAGCTTCTCTGGCTGTTGGGGTGGGCATAGCCATGGGGGCTGTCATGGAGAGGACCTGCACTTCTGAACTGGCAACTACATCACTGGGGTGAATACATCAGCACCTGCTGCAAATGTCAAACCTGCAGGAACAGGAATCGAACCCATTTGCACATCCCTATGACTCACCTCTTTGTTTTATTTATTTATCAAATTTGTACACTGCCCCAAACTTTCATCTTTGGGTGGCTAACAATAACATAAAACAAGTTAAAACATACATAAAACTTGAAACAATTTAAACAATTTAAAAGTCAAAAGAGATTAAAACCTAACCTAAAAAATGTAATAAGCTGGAAAAGCTTGGACGAAGAGGTGGGTTTTCAAATGCCTTTTTAAAATTGCCAGAGATGGGGAGGATCATATTTCAAGTAGGGAGTGCATTCCACAATCTTGGGGCAGCAACCAAGAAAGCCCGTCCCCGTGTGGCCACCAGCCGATCTGGCAGCAACTGGAGACGGGCCTCTCCAGATAACCTCAATGGGCAGTGGGGCTCATAATGACCAAGCTGAAGGCAAAGGAGAAAATGGGGAAGAAGAAGCAACCCTGCTGTGGGGGGAGAGGAGGCAGAGGGGGTGCACTTTGTGTACATGGGGGAATTGGGGAGAGCTGGAGGGGAAGGGGAGCAAAGGAAGAGTGGTGTGCTTTGAGCTGGGTTCTGCTTGTGCTCTTGGATGGGGCCGACTGCCGAGTTCTGCTGAGATTATGAAAGATGGAGAAAAATTGGACCCAGAGGTGATGGTGTGTGACCAGCTGAGCGCTCCCAAATCCTTCTCTAGATCATCACTGAAGTAAGTCAAGAAGATTGGCTATGAGCCAGCCAACAAATAAGGTTGCAGCAATTACCAAACAAAATTCCTCAGGCAGCTGTCTCTGTATATAGGCATGGTAAATTAAAGAGCCCCTGGCGCAGTGGTAAAACTGCCGCCCTGTAACCAGAAGGTTGCAAGTTCAAGCCTGACCAGGGGCTCAAGGTTGACTCAGCCTTCCATCCTTCCGAGGTCAGTAAAATGAGTACCCAGAATGTTGGGGGCAATATGCTAAATCATTGTAAACCGCTTAGAGAGCTCCAGCTATAGAGCGGTATATAAATGTAAGTGCTATTGCTATTGCTATGATGTTGATGTGAAGATCAGCGCAGTAAAAATTCTAAACCAGTTTGTCAACGAAGGCTGTAAGCCTATATGCATTTACCTGGGATTAAGTCCCCTGAATCCTGTAGGATGTGGGAAGTCCTTCCAAGTAAACCACCATTAGAACATGTTGCATGTGCTCTTAAGATTGCAAGTGATAGAACTTTAATAATGCCTTTAAAAATTGTTAAAGGAATTGAATTCCTTTAATAATTCCCCTTCCCAGATCTTTCAAGGAAAAATGGATTTTGCCCTCATTTTTCATATTGTCCAATAAGAATGTCCCATATTTTGGAGATCTTCTATTGGATAAAGGTTTAAAAACAACAACCTTTGTATCTGAGGCAAAGTGCACCCCGGGATATTCCTGCTGGGAAATCTGTTTTAAAAAATACCAGGCATCTGTGATGTCCAGCCTCAGAGAATCACACTCTTGTGAAAGTTTTCTCCTGTCCCTCTGAGCATGGCCCTGAATAGTTATTCTCTTTGAACTTATCACAGTACAATGAGTCAAACAGTTGTAGCTGAACACACTGTTTGGAGGGGAAATTATGAAGAAGACCTTCAAATGTCAGATTCTGTCTTACAGCATAGCTACATGATATTACTGGCATAAAGAAGACACCATACAACACCAATTTGCCTTCAACATGATTAGTGCCCCGATCCAGAATCCAGAACTAAAAAGTCATGCAAATTTCACTCTTTTAAAATCTTAAACTGTGGCATTCTCACTCTTAACTGACTTCCCTTCTCTTCACTTAACTAACTGGCTTTCCCTTGGCAGCTGTTTCTTTCTCATTTTTTGATCAGTCACATGATGACTCTAACCATTCAGGGATCATGTAATGAACAGAATGATTTCACATTGCTACATAGCCAATCAGTCATGACTACATTATGAACTGTGGAAGGCAGGTGAAGTCAGTTAGGAGTGAGAACCAGCCAGGGCAATGCAAATGAATAGGCAAACATTTCTCAGGGAGTCTCAAATGCTGTCAGCAAAGGAACATGTATCTTTGTTGAAAATATTTGAGAAAAACTGGGAGTTTACAGTTCATCCCTAGTACTAAAACAAACAGTGAAGAAAAGAAAGCTCCAGACATTAAGCTACTGACAGGATTCCTCTTTCATTCATGCTCACGTAGTACAGTTGGGCACAACCCATTGAGAAATTCTCCCATGGCTGCCCCATCGAAATGAATGGAAGTTGCTCATGGGCATGAGTGTGCCATCTGCAAATCCCATTTGCTTCACAAGGGCATATGCAGGAGGGCATGAGCATAGTTCCCAATGGGCTGTGCTCGGTGTTAAGATGTTCCTTTCACTGCAATCGAGAGAAGCATCTGGCCCACTCTTTCTCAATGAATATAACAGATTTTTTTTTTAAGTTCCAAAAATCCAACTTTAACACTCACCAAAGTGATAATTGTTATCTCTAAGAGGTGAGTGGAGAAAGAGCGTTTGTTAGAAGAGTAATTAAACTCCAGTTTAAAAACTACCCAAACACAGCATCTGGGGTTCCCTGCCCCCCTGCTTGCAAAGAAACCTTCCTCATGGGCACTGCATTCCACTGCATTCATAAAAGCAAATTACATCAAGGCACTGGACCTTGGAAAGTTTAAAAATAAGTCCCTGACAAACTCCACTACAGAGGAAGATGCTCCAGCGGTTCTCCCTGCCCTTAAATAATGCAAAGTAATAGGCTACCAGTTTAGTTATTTTTAACTAAAAAGATAAAAATAGCTGAGATCTCACATCTTTTCTACGACTGAATCATGATGTGGAATAATGAAGGCAAATACTGAGGTCTCACACAGTTGAGCTTGCCCTGGGGGAGCGGGGGCGGTGGGGGGGACTCTAGCAATTATGTAGTTAGACAGGCAAGCGGCAGAACTTCTCTAGGAGAATGAACAATGAGATTTGATGGGACAACCCAATGGGTCCCATCAAAACTATGAGAGCTGAAACTGATAAGAGAATAAGGCTTAGGGTGCATCTTTTTAGACGATGCTTCCATTTTAAGTTCTAAGCTGAGGCTGGAACAGGGAGGAAACCCAACTATGTCAGAAGGTACTCCACCTGTAGCCTGGCACTGCGATGGGCAGAGAATCGACTGGCCGGTCTCTGGGTGATTTGCAGATGATTGGCAAGAGTTTTTGACTCCCGATGGCTTAATAGCAACAGCAAATAGGCTCCCTATTCCTTTACACACACACAGAGACACACTCACCCCCAATACCCACATTAGGCTGCTGAAATGTACAAAGTTTAGGGGAAAGCAGGAGTGGAATTTTTTTGTGGGAATGGACTGCCAGCTCAGTTCTGGTGCAGAAAATAAATCCCTGAGCTAAGCATGTGCCCACAGGCATCCTGTTTGTTGATGCTAAATGTATATTTGCCCCATGAGCAGTACTATTTGCCTGTTTGTGTGTTCATTGGCTGGTTTGTTTAAAATATTGCTACCCTGGCCCTCCAGTACACTACTACTCGGGGTGACTCACCAATTCATAAAATAGATACAACATAAAGTAACAGGTTAATAAAACTCAACAAGTTAAAAGACTAAGCTAAAACCACATTTAAGATTACATATTTTAAAAGCTTCATCCTGCACTCAGGAGAGCCAAGAAGTCATGTGACACAAGACACTGAGGCAATTCTCACGACTGCCAAAAAGCAGAGCCTAGCCCACCTTCTGGTGAACGTGAGAACCACAGGGCTCACAGGCGAGCCCAACGTTCTCAAAGCGGGTGACCCACTTATGGAGCCCTCCCCTTAGACAAGGTTAGCAGAGAGAGCACTCAGCTGTCTAATTGATTGTGTATTGCTGTGGTGTGGCTCTGCCCCGCAACAACACACAAGAAGACCCCCGCTGGGAAGCTGAAACCAGCCTCTCAGCCCTGAGGTTCTCTCCGGGATGCCCCACCCGGGGCATCCTGGAACTTCCAGTGGCCACACGGCCCCCGATCCCCACAGCCCCCACCAGATCTGTGACAGAGCTGACAGTCGTGTGGGCGGCTGATCTGGCCGCCCAGGGCATCCTGCCTGATCGGCTAAGCCTGCTCTCTCCGCTAACCGGCCCCTGGCGAGTCTCACTGATCGTGAGACTCATCTCTTTCCCTGCTCAAAGCTGGATTCCCCCTGTCCCCACACTAGTAAAAATTAGCTGTCCTTCACTGCACCCCGAATCTGCCAGTCTGAAATGGCCACCACACAAAACTTCATGATACGGCTTTGCCCACTTCTAGGGCACTAGAAGCACTTCACTGGCAAGACTGCTGTAAATACATCTGAGGGCCCCAGAGACGGGTCGATACGGGATACTGCAAAGCTATGTGCTTTGAAGCAGATAGATGCTACAAAGATACTACAAAGCAATGTGCTTGGGGATGAAGATTGCTGCTGCTGGAAACCAAATGAGGGTCAAAGGCATGGCATGGGAGGGATGCAGAAGTGGTGCTGATGATACCGCACTGCCAGAGTCAGCGGTGACAGTCTACAGCAGGGGTCTCCAACTGCAGCACTCCTGCAAGTGTTGGCCTACAACTCCCATCATCCCTGGCGATTGGCCGTTGTGACTGAGGATTATGGGAATTGTAGTGCAGCAGCAACCGGAGAGCCACAGTTAGAGGGACCTGGTCTACAATGACAAGTCAAAGAACGGAGTCGAGTCCAATGACATGCCCAAATCCAGCAGATGCTGTACAGACAGCACTGTAGAAGGAAGAGACTGGAGATGCTGCAGGGTGTGACAGAGGGTCAAAGGAAGGCTTTGCTGTGCCAGGGTGAGAGAGAAGCTCAGAATACTGCAGCAAGAAAACTACAGGCCCTGGGATGCTTCCTTACAGGAAAGCACTGGAGAGATCTCACCGTGGGAGCAAGCAAGCAAGCCATGAAATAACTGCAGCAGGGGAGATGGTGTGTGTGTGTGTGTGTGTGTGTGTGTGTGTGTGTGTGTGTGTAACAGCTGAAAAGATTGCCCTGCAACAGAGCAGCACTAGAGCGGCACTGAAAATCCTAAAGTGAAATGCAGGTGAAAAGGTGCTTTTGAGGATGCAGGGCAGTAACTAACACTGGGAATGCCTTACATAGGAACATAGGAAGCAGCCATATACTGAGTCAGACCATTGGTCTATCTGGCTCAGTATTGTCTACCCAGACTGGCAGCAGCTTCTCCAAGGTTGCAGGCAGGAATCTCTCTCATCCCTATCTTGGAGATGCCAGGGAGGGAACGTGGAACCTAGATGCTCTTCCCAGAGCAGCTCCATCCCCTGAGGGGAATATCTTGCAGTGCTCACACTTCTAGTCTCCCATTCATATGCAACCAGGGTAGATCCTGCTTAGCTAAGGGGACAAGTCATGCTTGCTGCCACATCGAGAGCCCTGGCGGGGTGTGGGGCCCGGGGCAAATCAGCCAGTGTGGAGCCCCCTTCCAGTTAATTCTATTGGGGGTTTAAAGAGCGGGGTCCGGGCAGTCTCCCTGCTCATGGCTCATGGCCTAAGGACAGCCCTGGGCCCTGATGTGCACTAGACATGCCCCAAGGAGCCTGTCTAAGGCCAACCCCAAGTGAGGGTCTTCAGCGCTGGATGAGCCCAGTTTTGGAAGGCTGTGATGCAAGCTGGTCCTGGAGCTGGCAAGACACCAGACACTCAAGGGAGACCCAGCTAATGTGGCAGCACCACTGGAGAAATGCTGCAACCAGATATGGGTGCCTTCTGTTGCTGCTAGTTCCCCAGTCTGGGGAAGCGGGGAGGCAAGAGCCATGGCAGTTTGCTCCAAGGGAACCCTGCTGGAATCTGCCCCCTCCTCCTCCCGGCTAGCATCTGCCCTGGCAGCGGGGCCCAGCTAGGCATATCCGCCTGGCTCAGTGATGGCACGTTCGGCTGCTTTCAGCAGAGGAAGAGTGCAGGGTGTGGGGTGTGCAGTTGGCTGCTTTGTGGCGTAAGAGGCGGATCCTCAGTGCTGTGTGCTCCAGAGGCGCCCTTTGGGGCGCCCTCAAACCATCATTCAGATCTCTGTCGCCTTCCATAGCACAAGCTGGCCCTTCAAAAAAAATTTTTTTTTAAAAAAAAAGAGGTTTCCAGCTTTCCCTGAGCATGTTCTGGTGTAAAGAATAGTGCGTTGCAGCTTATGGGGGCGGCTGGGCAAGCAAAAGGCCTTTAGGTCTCGGTGTGCACCTCGATGCCTGCCTGTCCACCAGGAGAGGGGAAAGGGGGATGGGGGGGAGGAGAGCGAAATGTCGGCCACCTGCAGCGTGGAAAGGGCCTTGCCCTGAGCCACTAAGAGTTCCGAGTTTGCCAAGGGCTTGGCTGAGCGCCCTGCTGAGCGGATGATCCTCGGTCGCCCCATTTCTAACACGGGCGGCGCCTCATCTGGAACTGGAAGCCAACTCCTCTGATTGCAGGTGAGGTGGTGGGGGAGATCCTTGTGAGGAGGGCAAGGCCCTCTGACATGCCCGAATCCCGCGCCGGCCTCTTTCTTCTTGCGTGTCCGGGAGCTCAGGCCTGGCACGCGAAGGAGGTCCAAGCGGTGCGCTCTGGCGAGCATGCGGGACGCGCGCTGCCGGAGAGGGTCTCTCCTGCGAGCCGGCGGGTGGCTCAGCGCGCACGCCGAATGGGGCCAGTCTGTCTCCCACCCCAGGTCGGACCCCGCTTGAACGGCAGCGGGGAAGAGGGGCGGGTCGGTGGGAGCTTCCCAAGCCAAAGTGTGCGGCGTCAGGAGGGACTTCGCGGCCGCCTGCGCCGCCCCGGTCCCGCTCTCCGGCTCTGGCTGTTCCCAGCGAAAGGCGCTGTGCGCAGGGAGCCTCCTGCCGATCCGGGAAGGAACTAGCATGCAGGGACCCGAGAGAGGGCGGCAGCAGCGGCAGGGGCTGAGGGGACCCTCGCTTCTGCGCGTGGCTGCGGGAGCCGCCGCCGCCGCCGCCCGGCTGGGGTGATGCGGGAGAGGCCAAGAGGCTGGAGGTGGCGGCGGGGTCCACACATGCCAGCAGCATTCGGCCGCGGAAACAAAGGGGAAGGGCGAGGAGGGGGTCGCCGGAGGGAGGCGGGCTGGGTGGACAGGAGCGGGATGGAGCCCGCCAGCCGCTCGGCCTGCGGGGAGGAAGCCCCTCCTTGCGGTGGGTGGAGACGGAGGCCAGGGGGGCTTCTGCCAGGCCTGTAGCCAGCCGGTGGCCTGGTGTGTACCTGCCACCCCGCAAAATTCTCCCCAGCCTCACTGACGGAACATTTTATAACCTACCTGCCTCCCTCCCCGGACTTCTGCGCTCCCTCCCCGCCCCCACTTTTGAGGCTGGCTACAGGCCTGGGGCTTCTGCATCTTTTCGGTGTCCACGGGGGCACCGACGGAGCGTGGTGGCCCCTCGCTTCCCCTTGGCTCTGCCGGTGGCGTAGAAGGCTGACCCACTGAACACGTAGCCGGTGTGACACACCGTGTGCCCTCGGGCTCCAGTCCCACCCACTCCCAGGCCCAACAAAATGAGTGCGACTCACTGCTGAGGGAACAGGTTTTTTCCTCGGTAGAAAAGTGCTCGGCAAGACACGAAGAATAACAAAACCTAGGCGCCATTCGGTGGTATAAGCCAGGGAATGCAAAGGTTCCAGGAGTCTCCTGGCTATCCAGATTTGCCTCCTGTGCAATCTCATAGGAGAAGGGAGGAGCCTGGAACTGCTGGATCCGAAGATGGGAAGGTTGTGTCACATCTTGGAGTCAAGTCATGAGTTCCCAGCCTCGGGTCCCCGAAGGCTGTTGGACGACAACCCCCATCACCCGAAGGCTGTTGTGGCTGGGGATGATGGAAGTTGCAGTCCAACAGCCTTTGGGGACCCATAGCTGGGAAACCCTGAGTAAGAGGAAAGAGAAAAGCTACTCCCCACCTATGGTTCTAGAGCAGGGCTGCTCAACTTCGGCCCTCCTGCAGACGTTGGCCTACAATTCCCATAATCCCTGGCTATTGGCCACTGTGGCTGGGGATTATGGGAGTTGTAGTTCAAAAACAGCTGGGGGGGCCTAAGTTGAGCAGGCCTGTTCTAGAGGGAGACAGCTCACACCTGCAGTCTTAGGAGCCTGTAGCCACCCCAAAGTGTTACTGTTGCCTTCGGAAGAGGATGGGGCCTTTTTTTCCTTTGCAAGAAGCAAAGAAGCAAGGACCATATCCACCGGAAGTCCCCCACCTCCTTGTAGCAGGGAAGAAATTGATAGAGGTGGTCTATGGTCATCTAAGGACCTAGGGCAGGAGTTATTAAACTTGGATCCCCAGATGATGTTGCACTTCAACTCCCATAATCCCTTTGGCCATTGTGGCTGGGGATTATGGGATTTGACTTCCAACAACATCTGGGGACCCAATTTTGAGAACCCCTACGCTAGGGCAAAAAGAAAAGGTGAATATTTTTTACTCCCCAACCCAATAAAAGACTCTTGGGTGTAATTTTTGGATTCCAGAGGCCACCATGCCACCCCGGCATCTTTCTTTTGTCTTGAGTGTCATGGAGAATGACGCTGGTCCCCTAGGTAGGACTCTCCACTATGAAAAAAGGGGGACTCCTGATCTCTCTTCTCCTTTTAGCAGTTCTGAGGACAGCTTTCTTGGGCTCAGAAAAGAGCCCAAGAAAAACCATAGCGTGAGTTTCAAAGGCAACTGGCTTCCCATTGATTTTTGTTTTAATCCAAGAGACTAAGAGATTAATCCTCACCCAGAGTTCATCTAGGCCCAAGACCTGGTGGTTAGAGTTGTTTGGATCCTTAAAAAAAAATCCATTATTTATAGAAGACTTAAAAATTCAGCCAGGCTGAACAATGCTTAAAAGCCACTGGTGGTGTGTGTCCACCAAACAAGCAAGCAAGAGAAAAATGTCCTTCACAAATTTGCAACTAGGGATTGCTGTATCCCAGCATCATTTTATATGGCAGGAGGGTGGGGGTCGGGGAGCACCCTCTTTAGAGTTCATCCCTCCTTCCCTGGTGACCCCACTGGACAAAGAAAACAATCCTTCACCCCACTTACCCTAGACAGAACTAGATGCACTAGGTTTTCAATAAAGTACATTAAGTCAAGGGCTTCCAATCCTGGGTCTCTAGAGATGTTGTTGTACTACAACTCCCATCCTCCCCAGCCACAATGTCCTTTAGCATGGGATGATGGGAGCTGTAGTCCAAAAACATCTCTAGAGACCCAAGACGGGGAAACCCCTGAATTGAGTGACATATTGGGAACCTTATAATACCCCTTCTAACTGAGCAAGGAGCCATCTCTTAAAGTGGCAGTACTCTAACCTTGAGTGAGGGCAGAGCAACTGGCCTGAGTCCTTTGGGGACTGGGGGCCATCTTATTTATTGTTTATTTCTCTCCATAAACTGCTTTGATAAATTTTGTTGAAAAGCAGAGTACTGTTTATAAATATTCATAGTGGTAGTAGACAGTTATAAGAGCTGGCAGTATTCCCTAGGAGGCATCCAAGAAGAGATTGGGCAGGCTGGCATCAGGTGGGGGGGGGTGTGAGAGAGAGGAAGAGGAAGGAGGAGGAGGAGGAGGAGGTAGCTATGAAGTTCCCATTTGGGAGATAATATTGGAGCAGATGACCCATTCCCATTGGGCTCCCTCGGAACGACCCTCCTCTCCACCACCCTGCATCCAAAAAAGTCCCCTCCCTCCCATCCCACTCAGAGGGAAAGAGCGCAGCTGGTAGCTCCCGAGTGTCGGCGGAACTAGCTAGCCGCAGCGAAGTAGCAAAGGGCAGCTCTGCTTTCTTTCATCCTCCTTGGATAGCGGAGTGGATCTGACTCTTGAGCTTCCTTGATAGCTCTAACTTTTTTTCGCCCTTCCTCCTTCCCTCCCCCACATCCCACTTTTTATTACTCGCGTGCCGTAATTAATTCCTCCTTGGCGCGTTTCCTCCCCTGCTAATCTTTGGGTCATATGGCAAGCTGGTAATGAGAGGCGCTTCCTTCTCCTTCCTGCAGACGCTGCTGGGACGCAACCTCCGCGCTTCTGCGCCAACCGGTGGATCGAACCCACCCACCCAGCCCCCTTCTCCGGTTTTCCGGCAGGGGAGCGATCAAAGTTTGGCCATCCCTTTAGCCCTCCCCCAGTCAGGAGGACCTGCTGCTTTGATCTCCTCCTGCCCTCGATTTATCGACGACTCTGTCAGCTCGGACTAGGGAAGCCCCAAGTCTTGTAAGGATGCGGCTGGGCAAGAAAGGCAGAGATGTTCACGCTGCGAATGGCTGCGTTTATTAAATTCAGTAGTAGTAGTAGTAGTAGTAGTAGTAGCAGCAGTAGTAGTAGTCAAACAAGCAATCGGCTCTCTTTTCTGCAGTAGTTTTGAAAAGTTCGGTGGGACATATTCACACTTTTAAAATTTGCCTATTCTAACACTAGAAGCCGCAAGAAGTCAGGATTTTGGGGGGGTTTTTTTAGGGTGTGTGATAATCAATGACATTAAAATAATGTTAAGGGAACGGGACATTTCTCTTTGAACTTGGTCCATCTGACTGGAACAGGTCTTTACTGACTTCGGATTGACAATGCAAAGTTTGTTCTTTAATCCCGATCCCCACACCAGTTCAGCTGAAGCGCTACACTCAAGAGATCCGTGGCGGGGCGGGGGGGGAGGAGTGCTAAGGTGGGCCTGCCCCCCCTAAATTTCTATCTGCCCCCACTGGTTTACAAATAAATGTTGAATTACTGAATGATGCTTGCATTTAGGACTGATGCGGGGCAGATAAACTGCCCCCTACATTTTTGGCGCTCTCCCTCAACTTTTAGGCTGGCTATGGGCCGTGGTGGGGCTAACATCTCCACCTTAATATATTTGTTTTACCTGGGGTAAGTTCCATTGATTCCCACATTACTTTTCAAGTATGTACGGAAAAGATCAGAGCTTAGATCTCGAGCTGTACACTTACTTGGAAGTAAGTCCTCAACCAACAGAAGTTTCTTCTCCCGGGTAAATATATTAAAAACGAGGCTCATGAAACCAAGAGCGTTAGTGGTGGTGATTTCACAAGCAGAATAGCAACTTCATACTTTCTTCGGAAACAAAATAGGGAGTTGCGAGGGAGGGAGAGAATGAGGATATTGGCCTCATCCATTTCTAGTTATTATTTATTAATTGTCATTACTCAGTTCTTGGAGCCCTGTGTTTTCTTTTTAAAGCTCACCCACACACAAAAGCCCCCCAAAGTCTTCAGTAGGTAGCACCGAAATGTTTGCTCCTATTTGGACTCGCATCTGCTGTTGAAGGTGCCTCATATCAAGCCCATCACTTCGCGATTTGGCTCGTCTCTCAGCCGGTCTGTCTGACCAGAAGCTTTTTGCAGTTCGGAATAATGACATCACTTGCAAATCCGCGGGAGAGAACAATTAATTTAACATTAAACTTAGTCCCCTCCGTGCCACTCACTTGATATCTGGTGATGAGCTGTGAGGATTCTTTCAGCCACGGGAGGGGGAGGAAGAGAGAGAGAGAGACTCCCCCGTAACCCGCACTTGATATTAGCTGGTTCCAAACACAACTTCCTAGCAGCGACAATGTCAATAAAACATCAGCAATTTGACTCAGTGTCCATCATGAATGGAAATGTCTCCTTCCAAAAATTTTCAAAATTATTCTCATCTTCCTGTCTTCGAGGTCAGGATGGAGGTAGGGGTCAAGCAGGTTTTAGGGAACTATATAACTTTCTTAGGAGGTTCCCCTCCTCAGCGATGACAAACTCAGATCAATGAATCTCTCCCCCCCCCCCACACACACACACAAACAAGCAAACAATTTTGCAAAATGCTTTGCAAGATCTGATTTCATTGGGAGTTTCGAGATGATATTCCATGCCCTAGCTTTTCCTTCGTTTCCCCAAACTGAATGAAAGAGAGACACCGTGTGTGTGTGTGTGTGTGTGTGTGTGTGTGTGTGTGTGTGTGTGACACACATGCAAGGTGCCTCGCTTCCATTCAACTCCGTATCTTCCAGCACCAGCATCTGTGACTCCTGCTGACAAATAATCCCAGAAAGTTTAAGAGTAGTGGGAGGAAAAAATGAAAAAGAAATGTTAGCCCAAGAAAGCGCAATTCTCACGCCTTCCATTTCCAAGCCCTTCAGGGAGGGAGGGAGGGAGAGAACGAGAGAGAGAGAGAGAGAGAGAGAGAGAGAGAGAGAGAGAGAGAGAGAGAGAGAGAGACTTCCAAGATTTCTTCTTCTTTCCTTCCTTCCTTTTTTTTTTTTTTTTTTTTGCCTTGTCGAGGGTTAATATACATCAGAAGGCAAGCTTGTCTCGCCTCGTCCAATCAGCACTCAGCACTGGCAGCTATAATATAGAAGTAAAGGCAGACTCCTCTCACAAGCGTTTCTAGCTTCGCTCCCCTTCGAATCCAGACCCTTTTTGTCTCTCGCTTGCTGTGTCACGACCCAACTCCGATGAGTTCCGTTATCAGAAGCCACCTCGGAGCTGCCATTCCGGCACCTGTCTTGCTAGGGATCGGGGGATAGTATCCGAGGCGGAGGCAGCAGGCGGCAAGGCAAGGAGCCCAGGAGGACGCCGATCTCCAGAGAGAGAGAGAGGGAGAGGGAGAGGGAGAGGGAGGGAGGGAGAGAGAGGGAGGCTGCGAGAGAGGGGGAGAAGGACACACGCGCACACGCACACACCAAGCCAGGCAGGGAACGGGGGGTGGGCGAAAAGTGGCTGGTTTCTCCACGGACGGAATGCTGCTTCGGAGCCGCCTGGTCGTGCTGGCGGTCTTCTTGGGAGCGCTCTTCCTCTCCTCCGGGCTGGCTTGTGGACCGGGCAGGGGCTTTGGCAAGCGGAGGCACCCGAAAAAGCTGACCCCTTTAGCCTACAAGCAGTACATCCCCAATGTGGCAGAGAAGACCCTGGGGGCCAGCGGAAGATACGAAGGCAAGATCACCAGGAACTCGGAGCGCTTTAAAGAGCTCACTCCGAATTACAACCCTGACATTATTTTTAAGGATGAAGAGAACACGGGAGCGGACAGGCTGATGACTCAGGTCAGAGAAACACCTTGCGCCTCGTGGGTGGGGTGGGGTGGGGGGAACCCCTGAGGCTCGGCACCCTGCTGGCAAGGCAGGGCATCCCCGGCATCACCCCCGCTTCCTCTCCCGACCCCCTCCCTCCCTCCCTCCCTCCCTCCGCAGCTGAGCTGCCTGCAATTGGTCGTGCCGAAGCAGGTCCCAATAAGTTTGCAGGAGACGGAGTGCGCGGGGTTGCCGGGTCTCTACCTGTCTCCAGGGGCTGAGCCCGTCTCCATATCTTGGATGGAGGCGGCGGGGCGGGGGATTGGTGTGTGAATGGCGCGTGGTGTGATAGTTGCGGGGCTCACCACGCTATGCCGTTCCCTGGGAGTTGGTTGGTTGACTGCATCTTGCCCCCTCCCCGCTAAGGGACCCACCGGGCTCCAGCGAATGGCATGAAGCGAGAGGCGGCCTGGCTGCGTGTGGACTGGCCAAGCCCTCCTCTCCCCGGGCGCCTCAAATCCGGATTTTAAACATAATAATAGTAGTAGGTTGCCTTTCCCTCATTCCACCTTGCAATGCTTGCTTTGGCGGAGGAAGGGCGGCATCTTGCACTCCTATAAGGCAAGCTTGCAGGCCAACGGCATAACTGATTAATAAAAATCATCATCATCATCATCATCATCATCATCATCTTAATCGCAATAATAAGATCGGCATCACCGTCGTCATTATTGCAGTGATCATCTTGCAAACGCGTCTTTTGCAACTGTGCCCAGCAGCGCCTTTCTCTATGGATGTTCCTTTAAGGATACTCGCCACCCGTGCTGTGTTACCTCCGTAGGGGGAGGGACAAGTAACTTAACCAGCATTGCACCACAGAGAGCGAGCGAGCATGATCAGAGGCCCCCGGTGTCTTTAAAACGCACCCGATGTCATGAATGTTGGCCCTGGCCTCATAAAAGAACCTAGAAGTCTTTTCCATTGATCATCGCCCCCGCCTCCCTACGTTGATATCCATTATAGTTATCGTTCCGGAGGGCCAATCATTATTCTCTGTGTATGGGGAGATGTCTGGAAGCCTGAAGGCTTCCTAGTTCCGGAGTTCCTTCTCAAAGTACCTGCGATGGTGCTGGCCTGGCACCCTGTCACTGAACATGGGTTTCCTTCCAAATATAGGTCAACAGCCTTCTCTCTCTCCCCCCCCACCCCAGCCACACGCCCCGCTATTAATATATTTAAGCCCCACCTTCAGTGCTATAATAAGAGCCCCGCCAGAATCTCCACGCGGAGGCTGGAGGGGGGATTTCCTAAACTCTGCCCCCTCCTTCTCCTCTCCCCCCACCTCTTCCCCAGGCCTGATTTTCCGCACGTTTAAGAGATTTATTCGGGCGAAGGCGAGGAGCACCAGCGATCTCGGCCCGACCACCTTAAATCGGGCTGCACCTTGGGAGTGTTTGAGGCGCGCGCCACAGCGAGGCGCGCGAGCCGCAATTAAATATGCACAGGCCACAGTGCGGGGCTTGGAGAGAGTTCACAGCCCGATCCCGCCTCCTGGAAGGCAAAATATAAATAAAGCACAAGGCGAAGGCAGAGCCTGGGAGGGGTGCTGTTGTGGGCGCTCCCATGCTGCGATCCAATTCCCGGGGCCCCCAGCCGCGGTAACCGGCTTCCTTCTCTCTCCCGGTCTCTCTCTCTCCCTCCCCCCCTCCCCGCCCGATCTGCAAAAGACGCAAGATCGGGGTTAGCTGCGCGGCAGCAAGCAAGTCAAGCCCGTCTCGCATTTTCAGCTCCACTTACTCCTCTCTTATCGATCGCAACGGCTAGGATTTCAGTTTGTATCCTTTTTAAATGCGGCCAAGGCTGCTGTTGCTGCGGTGGCGGCTGCTTCTGTCTTCTGCTCGCTCGGAAGCGCCAGGCAAAGCCGCCTGTGTGCCTGCGTGCGGGTGGGGTGTGCGTGTGTATGCGCGTGTGCCTGTCGTGTCCATCCACACAGCTCGTTCTGCCTGGATCTTCCTGGTAGCAAAAGCGCGGCGTAGAGAGACACCCCCTTGGAAGCTCCATCAGAGGGCGAGAGCAGGAATGGGGGCGCGGGTGAAGAATAAGGCGCATTCCCCAGCTGCGCTTGAGAGGAGGGATATTCTCTTGAGGAATATTCTCCAGTGTGCAGTCGCGGGCGCGGGGGGGGGGGCGGGGGAGAGGAAGGGAAGAAGGCGATCCCCGGCCTCGATTGGGCCGCTCTCCCTTCTCCCCCCACTGCAATCTGTCTCCCCATGCGCCCTCCCTGGGTCTCTCTCTCTCTCTCTCGTTCTCTCTCAGCCGATGGCATCGAGATAGGGAGCCTTCCTTCTGTACGCGGCTGGCCTCCTTCGCTGCATTAGCTAGCAGCATTTGAACTTCTGACCTTCTGTCAACTTCTCTCAGACGAACGAAACAGAAAAACAAATACCGCCCCCCCCCCGCCCCCGCTATCGCAACACACACATACACTTTCCAGGGACTCTTCCCTTGCACATACCGGGTGTATTGGGGAAGAATTATGCAAGGTGGTAGTGCTGGATTTTGATTATGCCATTGAATGATGGGAGGGAGGAAGTCCCACCTCCCCCCGCCCCCGCCATCTCATAGGTAGGGCAGGATCAGAATGGCCCGGCATGAGATCTTTTGGGATCTCACCGGAAAAACCGAGACAGAAGTGAAGAGGGAAAGCAGCCCGAGGAGGAGCAACTCCTCACTTCATTGGGATTGGGCACTTTCAGGGGAGGGGTGGCGTATTAGGTTTGGTGGTGGGAAGTTTAATAAAATGCGGGGGGGGACTCTTCAGATGCCTAGGGTCGCCACACACCCCTGGACCAAGGGGCTGGCAATCTGTGGGGGTGGAGAAGGTTTGGGTCTCTTGACTTAAAGGCGAAATTCAGCAGGTCGGAGTCCCACTGGATCCCTGACCCTCGATCCCCCACCCAGCTGAGTCGAAGTCCTTCATTGTAAGCCAATGTGACCCCGTTGAAACCGACAGAAGTGGATCGGCTGCAGTCCCAGGGTGGAGGGTTGTGGGGGCGCTGCTGGAGGGGGAGATGGGGCGAAAACTGGATGGCGGCGAGGGGCAGAGGGGTAATTTGGCCTTAATTTGGTAGTGGGCCACCACAGCTGCCCCTCCCCGGCTGCCTGGGCTTTCCGCCCCGCCTTTATCTCTCCCCGGCCTCGCGTTTGTCTGCTTCCTTCAGCCTTGGGGAGGGGGAAGAACTGGAACCCTGAAAGGAATGGCTAAACTTTCAGACTAGTTGCTTGACTGCATTAGCGGCCAGTTAATATTAACTTAAAAGAGTGGGGGAGAATAAGGCAAACAGAAGGAGCGCAGAGAAGGCGGATGCCGAAGTTTACAGGCGAGAGCAGCACTTTTGCTGTGGGCTGCTGCCCCCTCTGCCGCCTCCCGCCGCCTCCCACACCCCACCCTATCCACAAACACAAGTCCAACACACCAGCCATTGGCTGGATCTGTCAGGGAGATAAGGCTGCCAGGTCCTTTGTGATAAAGCTGGAATTCGTCTGAAATCATCATCATAAGAAAAAGAAAGAAAGAAAGAAAAAGAAAGAAAGAAAGAAAGAAAGAAAGAAAGAAAGAGCAGTTTAAGTGCAAATGCATCCACCCCACCCCACTTCCTGGGTGTCGAGGGGCGAGAGAAGGAACATGTGTAGAGAGAGCTTCGGGATATCTAGGATGCCACCTTCTCCCTACGGTGTACTGTGGTATATATGGCTCGATCCTAGGCACGTTTACTCGGGAGTAAACCCCACTGACTCTTAAGCAAGATGCCACAAGGACTACAGGCTTGCAGCCCGATCCTGCCTATCAGGAGGAAGTTCCTTCTGCGCTCAGTGGGCCTTGATCCCAGGGGATATATGCAGAGGTGCATGCGCAAATCCTATGCTCACTTACTTGATCGCATAAGCTCCATGGCATCCAGCTTCCTATCGAGTAAGCATACATAGGATTCGGCTGCTCGACTGACAGGTGCTTTGTTTTAGTGGTTCGGGTTTTGTTTTTGTTTTTTTAAGCACCTGCTGGAAAGAGGGAGGGAGAGAAAGAAACACGCTTGTTGAGCGACTTGGTGGGCCCCTTCCGCGCGCGCGCAGGCAGGCCCGCTCACAGGCGCGCACACGCACACGCACACACACACACACACAGCATTCATCGAGGCAGCCCCGCTGTGCTTCACGGTGGCTGCACAGAACTGGGCTTGATCGGTGGCACACGACCCTATGAATTAATAAATAGCTGGGGCTTCACGGCTTTTGACTCTGACAATCCCAGCTCAGCCGGCCTCGCCTCCCCCTTCCCCCTGCAGACTGGCAAGAAAGCTGCGGCGAGCTGCCAGAGAATCCCCGAAGCCTTACTGCCTTCTCCTCCGCTCGGCACGGCAGGCGTCGCGCCTCCTCCACCTTTCGAGGTCTCCCTTGCCTGCCCTGAAACTGTGAGGTGGGTTGGGGGTGTTCCTCTCTCCCCGCCACCTCCCCGCGGTCTTCAGGTCTTCTTCCTCACCGGAAACTTCAGCGACCCCAAGTAGTCAAACCTAGCAGAAGCCCCATGTGAGAGGAGTCACAGCTTCTGTGTGTCCTTTGCGGACACGCATTGGCCCTATTCAGACATTAAGCTGTAGGCGTGTACAGATGTTTGTGCACTCGTACATGTTTTTGTGTAAAGAACTGCATGTCCGGTTCATTTTCCAAGTGAGCCTGGGTACAGGACTCCTGAAATGCAGGATTCGGATGGGAAAGATACTGCTGCTGTACCTGTGTTCAGTATAATGTGTGAATATCTGTACCTGTGTACACTTGCTGTCCAAGTGTTCGATGTCTGAACAGGGCTTTGGGGTGACCAGATTCTCGCCTCCTTCCATTCTGTTGCTCCCAACGAACAACCACCAGGGTTAAAAGAAAGGCCTCATTGGAATGCTAAGTGGTGTCGTGTTTATATTTAACAACTACTACCCCTGAGTTGCTTGAGCTCTCGCTCGCTCTCATTTCATGGCTACAACATTTCCTCTTGAGCAACCCTCTCTCGACCTTAAAAAAAGAGACCGCAGTAATGATAAATCAAGCTTCCCACCCACCCCGCACGCTTCCTTCCGCGCCCTCCTTTCCCGGGGACTCTGGACAGGGCACCTGTAGCTTTCCCTGAGCATTGGAGAGGGTGAAGGTTGTCCGACCAGAGAAGGCGGCCGCATTCCTCGGCACCTGCCCCGTTATCCTCCCGGCTGCAGCCGAGGCTGCAGGTAGTAGGTGCATATGTAAGGGCTTGTCCCGCGTAGGCTGCGCTCTTCTCCATTTCCTGGCGATGAAGCCCCACTGGGCTCCAGCGAGCCTTCTTCCGGAGTGCTGCAGGGATGTTCGCTGGGCCAGGTTATGTTTCCCTTGTCTGCAAAATAACCGACAGAACGATCTGAGCCTGGAACGCTCCTTGGCTAGGCAGGCCGAGACTCGGTCCTCCAAGTTGCTCTCTTTCTTCCCTGTCCAATTCACGTCCTCCCATCCCAGCCCGCGGCAAAGCGAAGCTCGACTCGAATGACTCGGGGATTCCGCGAGGACCTAAGTTGCGACGGCAGAAGGTAGAGAGCCAAGAGAGGGGGCTGGGTTGGGCAGGACACGGAGCTAGATAGGGCCCTCCCCAAAGGGCTTCTTAACTCTCTAGCTGCTGGGCGAGACAAGTGGGGGGGGGGGGAGAAGGCTGGCACACGCAGGACTCATTGGCCAGTGTATACTTCCAGCGGAATTAACTGGCAGAGCTGTTCCTGGACTGTACCATCATGTTAGGAGGCTGGAGTGGGCTTGCATGCCCGATTGTTTCCCCCGCGGAAGAAAGAAGCTCTTTGCAGGCAATTAGCCCGGCAGAGAGAAAGGCCTGGCCTAATCTTATGCTTCTGTGCACATGGAAGGGTCTTCTGTTTCTTCGCACACTCAGTCAGCACTACACCTTCACACACCTGTTCGCAGGCTGCAAATGGTGAAGCCCAAAAGCGTCACCGAGGAGTGCCACTGGCCGTATATTGGGCCCCAGGTGGAGTGAAGCCAGGAAGCATGAGCTCAGGCTTCATTCCATACCCCCCCCCCCCACCCCCCCCCCCACACACACGAAGCTGCCTTCTACCATGTCAGACCACTGGTCCACCGAGCTCAGTATTGTCTACACTGACTGGCAGCGGCTCTCCAAGGTTCCAGCACGCAGGAGTCTTTGCCAGCCCTGCTTGGGAGCTTCTGCTCTACCCCTGAGCTAGGGGCCCCCATCCCACTTTCTAAGGGAATAAGTCCCACCGGACACAGTGAGGCTTGTGAACTGGATGAGCCAATCCCATTGATTTCGGTAGGTTTACTGAGAGTTGCCCTGCCTCCATTGACTTTGAAATAAATTCCCCCTGCAACAAGTCGGACTGGCTTCCGATTAACACCCTCATCTTGAGCATCCCTCCCAACCATCACTGGTATACTTCCAGGTCAAATTTTAGAATCGGGAGTGGCAATTCCCAGGGCCTTGCCATTTGGAGCCTGCTTGTTCTACTGAAGTGAACCGAACTGACTTCGGGGTAAACGTTTCGGACAGGAGGTTGTGTTGACTGGATGAACTGGATTGTGGATCGGGCTGTTTATTTGTAGCTGTCGTACGGATGTCTTGCAGCCCCGCAATAGCAGTTTCCCATCCATCCCGGGAGGGAGATTTATTTGTGAATGAATTCAGAGGCCAGCACCTGGCTAAAAGAAAATCGCACCAGAAGTATACTTAGTGTCTGGAGCCCTAGGACTACATAACCTGTGGTCTGCAGGCGCATTGGGGGGCCCTCCAACGAGGTTTATTTGTTTGTTTATTTTTTACATTCATATCCCCTCTTCCTCCGAGGAGCTCAGAACGATGTACATGCTTATTTTTATCCTCACAACAACCCTGTGAGGTAGGTTAGGCTGAGAGATACATGACTGGTCTAGAGTCACCCAGTGAGTTTCATGGTTGAATGGGGATTCGAACGCAGGTCTTCCCGGTCCTAGTCCAACACTCTAACCACTACGCTATGCTGGCAGAGTTTGCGTAGGACCAAACACTTCAGAGCGTTGCTTGATTTCTAGAACTCCTAAGCCCCATTCAGACATTCTGTTGTGCAAGCATTTAGGGGTCTGTGCACACGTCCTTGTTTTTTGAGTGAATGACTGCACCTGCTCATTTTAAAAGTGGATCTAGGCACAGGTCCCTCAAATGCATGCACAGCTAGGAAGTGTCTTGCATAACACAGGAATGACTAACGTGCGAATGGGGCTCTAGCTGCCTTCCGGTTAACTTTGCTTGGCTGCAGGTCATGTCAAGGGCCCTCCACCCGCTCCTGCGAAGGCTGTTCCTCTGGTCTCACTTCCTTGCAGTGGCCCTGTGGAGTGCCAGGGGACGGAGAGGCCAAGACCTTCCTCCCCAAGAGACTCCCGCAGCGGGTGGAGCTAAAGTGAAGTTCTAAGTTTGCAATCCACTGAACTCAACAGGGTTTACTTGTGTCCGCTGCAAGAATGGACAGCAGCAGACCCTTATCTTAACGACCTCCTTAAATTCAGTGGGCAGGTAAAGGGTTAAGACTACTCTCCCCCCCACACCCCCCCCCACTCCCCCCCACACACGGAGCGGACAGTATGTTTACTCGGTAGAAAGTCCCACTGAATTTCATAGGATTTGCTTCCAGGTATGTCTGCACAGGAGGACTGCAGCCTTAATCTCCCGTTATACGTCCCTAGTCTTGTCCCAGAATTCAAGTCCCCGCCTGTCCCGTCGACCAGCTTTTCTCGCAGCCCAAACCGAAGCGCGGGCGCGAAAAGCTCCTTGCGGGCATCCTGACGCACGCAGTCGGACCCTACTCCCGGGCGCGACTCAGCTGTGCGAGGGATTTCCTCCTTCCTGATAGGTGGGCCGAAACCGCAGCCTACGAAGTATGCTTCGGAGCCCTGTCTTGCGCAGGTTGAATGCGAAGTCAGTTCTCCCCCTGCTTCCAATTCTTCTCAGGGCAGCGGGCGGAAGGCTGCGACCGTAGCGCTCCGCTTGAAGGTTGCGCGCCCGCTTCCTTCTGCGCCTTCCTCTACTTCCTTCCACAGGCCAAGTCGTTTGCTGGCTGCGATCCACAGAGCTCCACCACCCGCCTGGTGGATCGCAACTTTCTCAGTCCTGTGCAAAGATACCTGGAAGCACATCCTATGACACTCAGTGGGACTTTCTTTTCGCCCCTCGCGTCCAGTCCGCCTTTTTTAATCGCCGGCTGCCAAGCAGTCAGGAAAACGATGTGCGCTGAGGGGAAGTGAGAGCCTTTGAGAGAGCGGGAGCGCGCGGCGGGGTGTGTGCGTGCGCGCGCGTGCCTGGGGGGACTCCTGTTGGGGATCCTGGCCTTGACCCCTGGTGAATGCGCCCGATCCAAACGTAGGCACTCGTCTGTGGATCCCCGAGTCCGCCAATCTTCCAAGTGGCTTGCTTTTCTCAAGAGGGGCGAGCGGAGAGAGAGAGAGTGAGTGAGTGTGTGTGTGCTGCTGGAGGCTAGAGCTGGCTCGCTTGCTGTGCCCTCCCGCCCGGTGTGCAACTCTCCTGTGCTTTCCTCCCCACCTCCGCAGCGCTGCAAGGACAAGCTCAACGCCCTGGCGATCTCGGTGATGAACCAGTGGCCTGGCGTCAAGCTGCGCGTAACCGAGGGCTGGGATGAGGACGGGCACCACTCCGAGGAGTCGCTCCACTACGAGGGCCGCGCGGTGGACATCACCACTTCGGATCGGGACCGCAGCAAGTACGGCATGTTGGCCCGCCTGGCCGTGGAGGCGGGCTTCGACTGGGTCTACTACGAATCCAAGGCGCACATCCACTGCTCCGTCAAAGCGGGTAAGTACTAAGAAGCAAAGCTGGGTGCGTGGCTGGGACGGAGCCCTCCGTTTCTCCCGGGAAAGCCGAGGAAGAGTCCAGGAAACCTCGATTTCACTGTAGTTAGCATTTCACAGGCCAACAGTAAACTATCCCAGAAGAATCAGAAGCTTTAGCTCCCTGCGCTTCAGATCTTACTACTAGTCATAAATAGGTAGTAACACTTCTAAAGGGAAGCTAGGCCTATTTCACCTTTATTTAGTACTAACAGTAATGAAGGCACGATGCAGAACGCAAAAGCGCCCCTTCTCATCACAGCTCAATCACTACTACTGTGCTACTAACAGCAAGCAGTGAGAGCAGCAGGCGGGACTACTGTTTTTGCTCCTGCTAAGTGACGGCAGTGCTTCACCTTTTGTGTCGGCAGCGGTTGTATGATGAATACAGAAGCGACTGATCAAGGCGTCTCGCAACTAACAATTAGGGCTACGACTAATAGGAGTGTCCGCTATTAAGGCGATCTCCTTCAAAAAGTAACTTTATTTACTATTGACAATATGCCAACAAACAAACACCCTCAAGGAGCGCGTAGACCGTGCAACGGGAATATTACCAGAAAGGAATGGAGAGGTGGAATTGTTCAGATAATTTATTATTTCGTGTATTTGTATACTGCCCCCAACGCATCATGTCTCTGGGCAGTTTACTATAAGGGCATGAGATTTCATAAGCAATAGGGCAGCCTACGCACCAGGTGAATGGCCGACGCAGGCCTCAGGCAACACCCACGTGGGATGAGGCCTCAGAACAGACCCGATCGCCTCCGGTTGCGAATCGCCCTTCTAACGGCAGAGATCAGCGTTGGTAGCTGAGGGAAGAAGGGATCAAGGCAGGGCGAGCCAACTGTGGCCCTCCCGCTGTTGTTCGACACCATCCCTGGCTACTGTGACTGGGGATGATGGGAGTGGTCGTCCAGCAACAGCTGTGCAGCCCGGAATGAAAGCAAGCTCCCTCTTGCGCAGCGCTTTTATCTAGTTGATGCCCTCCCACCCGCTGGAAGTCAAGGCAGGGTCCACGAGCTTCCTGGGCGGCGGGGGGCGGGGTGTCTTCCATCCAGGCACTGGCCAGACCCAGACCTGCTTAGCTTCAAGAAGGGGGCTGCATTGTGATCCCCCCTTTCCACCATACTGAAGCTTGAGAGTGAACAGTCCAGACCAAACTCTAGCTAGTCTAACACTGTTTCCAGCAGCAGTCACGCTCCGCAGCAGCTCAAAGGCAGCTCACCTCTCCCTATTGATTGGCGGAGCAGCCGTTTCTAGTCGCCCGAGGTACATTATCACGAGTAATAGCCGTGGAGGGAGACCTGCTCTCTGCCAGTTTCTACGTTCTGGCCAAAGGCATCATCTTGGCTTCAATATGCCGTGGTGGGTCTAAGTTGTGCCCTGAACTTAAGGTGCATCCCTTACTCGCTGATGGACTTTCATTTTGACGGGAAGGCCATGCTGGAAAGGAGACACCACTTAGGTGTGCATCCCTCCTTCCTTGGAGAGGAGTAGCCACCTGTTCCAAACTCCAAAGGCTACCCCAGCCGTGCCGCCTGGAATGTCAAACTAGCTTTTCATAATCAAGCTTCTGCTCCATTCCAAACTAGAATATTCTTAATTATGTTGTTATTGTAAGCCGCCTTGGGAGGTATTGCCTGTGAAAGGCGGGACAATATATACATATGCATATCCGTACTAACCAGCCTGCTAATTAAAAACCTGAACCCACAAACCTGTTAAGCCGATACCCTTGGCTCTTGGAGCCTCCCTCTCCCCACGTTTTCTTCATTTCTAACTACCTAACCCCAGGCTAGTCTATTCTCTAGACTAGAAATGCTAGAATGAGAAATAAATGCAATTGAAAACAATGGGGTTTACTTGCAAGTAATATGATTAGGCCGGGGGGCGGGGCGGCGGATATTCTGGATGTGGATTAGAGAGAGTTTAGATTCCACCCACACCGACACACCTCAAAACTCCCAGGACACATGGGTTCACAGAGTAACCCCTTCGCTTTCAACCAATGAGACTAAAGTGCCTTTCCGGTCCCAGGCAAGATTCCCTCTGTACTTAAATTAGTCGAGATCCCAAAAGTAGCTACAGAAAAGTCGCCCCGAGACCGGTGCTCAAGTCGATCCCTTGATGCAAACGGGTTGCCTCTTCAGCTCAGTTTAAGCCGCTGTGAGGGTGGCGGGACGCCTCCAGCACGGGGGATGCGTTTAATGGCTATAATCAAGGGTTCTCAAGCGCAGGTCTCCCTAGCCATTGTGACTGGGATGACGGGAGTTGTAGTCCAAAAGCATCTGGAGATCCAAGGTTGAAAACCTCTGGCTATAATGATTTTGCATGAGCGGAGTAAGTTGCGTAATATCCTGTGTGCACGGTTAGAACCTAAGAACATTCAACAGCCATCTAAGACACCCACCCACCCACGTAGCTTTCTCATCTGCTTCACTCCCGTCTCCACACATCTGCTGATTTCAGTGAGATTCACCGCCCAAACGACCTCAGGATTCCTCCCACCCTACAGTTTGTAGAACTCTCAGTGGTTTCAACTACTCCGTGGTAAATGTGGCTTCTGCATTAGGCTCTGGGGTGGGCCAATAAACTGTATGGCAGGCAGTGGGATCAACCAATAACTTAATCCGGCACCATCAGACAAATTAGTTGCTCTCAAAGGGGGTCAATCCGGTTTCTGACGGAAAAGCTGTTGTTCTCAGCCCGTTATCTTTGTATGAGAGCCGGAGCAAGAAGTTTGTGGAGCAAGAGCTTACTGAAAGCCTCTAAATTAAGTCGTCATACATGGAGTTAGCTATAAAATACGCCTCGGCTCCCCGTCCTATATTCATTCTAAAATAGGTTAATTAGAAATCGCTTTGATTTGTTTCCTGGTCACTTACAATACAAACCACCTTCGCTCCTATGAAAAATGTGCTGCTTTTAATTCGGATCAAGAGCAGCATCCGCGACCGTTTACACGATCCAAATTCTATCAGCTCGTTCTTCCTTGCTGCAAGCTTGTGGGGGCTGAAGAGCAATTTCCACCTTCAGTCTCCTTGCTCAAATTCACCTGGAGTAGAGCAGCCGGGAATCCCCATTTCCTCCATGCTTAGAGCGCCTCCTGTCGGCCCGGCCTAGAAATGCATCCCTTTGGCGAGTCCGCATAAATTGTCGCGTCTTAGCAAAACGGTTAACGGTGAATGATTTGGAGACGCGCCGCTGCTTTCACCACCTCCCTTCGTTTGTTGTCTGGCGTCGAAACTGCAGTTTAATGGCAGCTTTTAGCCGAGAAAACACTTTAAACGTGCCATGAAACAAGCAGGCGCGAAAGGAAAATAATGAACTTACTCTAAATATATCGATTGACATAAGAAGAAGTTAACTAAGCGAGGAAGGAAAGGCCCATTCAAGTCAGTAGACAAGCTTTCATTGAGAGCAGTGGGGAAAGATCCAGCCTCAATCCAAATCAGGAGTTTCAAACCATGAGCCCCAGATGTTGCTGGACTACAACTCCCATCATCCGCAACCATAATTTGGGGATGATGGGAGTTGTAGTCCAACAAGATATGTTGTTGGATTACAAGGATCTTCCATGGGAACCCCAGCAGGGGCGCGACTATAACAGGGCAAGGGGAGACAGTTTTCTGCTCCCCCCCGGCAAGTCACATGACTGACTCCCCCAGCCGTGCACCCACCCGGGCTTCCTTCAGTTGTATTCATCCTCTGAAACTGATGTGAGTGTTAAGACCTGGAGCTACCAGAACAGCATGTCTTTCTCTAGTGCCATTAAATGACTTGCATCGTCCACAATTTACAAAACCTTTAAAAAAATAATTTAGGATGATGTTCTATTGTGGCATATAGGTTATATAAATTTTACTCTGCTTTTTGTTGCCACTATTCAGCCTCATTTAAGATTTCTTTACTTCATGAGCTGAGCTTCAGTGAGGGGGAGCATTTTAAAATCTTGTCTCTGGGCCCACTCCATCCTTGCTATGCCCCTGAACCCCAGATCTAAAGAGACTCCTAAGGCCATGGCCTCCTTGCCTTACAGGACTCAGCCATAAGTCTGTTTTCAGTGTCCCGGAATAAGTGAATATCTCTGAGTATGAATCCTTTCTTTATCCAAATTTCTGGTCCTGTATGAAATTAAGGAATTCTTAGGTTCTTCATCCTAACATGTGCATCTCCCTGACGCACATGCATGTAATGAACAAGAATTAATGTTAAGAATTAAGTAACAAGAATGAGAAGACTGTTTCTGGGTAAGATAAGATGGCACATCCTACATATCTAGGTGTGCAGTCTGGAAAAGGTGAGCTGTAAGGGGACTTGAACTCCAGTAGCTTTCTCCCTTCCTTTTATGAGAGAAATGAGGCATCTGAGCCCCACAGTGATGAGATGTTGCTCTTTTATAAATTAAGCAAAACTACAGAGCACTATTTCTATTTAAAGATGCAATGTTGCAATGTTCATCCCAGTACACAATTTCTTTATTATAGCAATCTAATGTTTAAACAAAGTTGTTGTTGTTATTTATTTATTTATTAATATATACAACTTTCTGTCTAACAAGATCCAAGTAGTTTACAGTAATAAATGAAGTCAGTTTTTCTCTTAGTGAAGACAGATGCACTCTAAATTTATTCTTTGAATATAGCCAGTTTAATGTATCTTGTTAAGTAATCTCCAAAACCTTAATGAATTACCCTTTTATTGAAGGTATGGAGACTGATGTCCATTGCCTGGTCAGAACATTTTTTGCCATTACCAAAAGATTCAATATTAGCCATATTAGATAAGTTATATCTTTTAGCTAAATTGTTCAATAGCACAATAAAGAGTCCAGATTGAGATTAACCCTCTAATTTGAGGAATGATATCTAGAATCAGTCTGGATCCAGATAGCTTGGAGATGCAAAAATTAGCATGGAGAGAGGAGGTTATCAGAGTGTATGCGTGCATGCAAGGGATATGTACAAGTCAAAATGAAGAACCTAAGAACTCCTTCATTTCCTATGGTACCAGAACGTGGGATAGAGAAGAAATGCCAAACTTGGATGAGTTGGAAAATAGAGCTCTCAGTCTAGCAGATGTCTGCTGAAAAGTCAGCTCCACCAAAGTTTGACCGCAAACTATCCAGTGCCCTCCTCAATTTGAGAAAATGCCCCCCATGCCCCAACTCTTGAAAGTGATCTCTTCTTAAACATTTACAGATGAATCTGATAATGAAGTTACGGTGCATACGTAAGTTCCTGCTCACCAAAGCAGGCTATTGAAGCATAAATATGAGTGCTTCCTAACACACACACACACACACCCTGCAGATGGTGCAGAAAGTGCAAGAGAGCACAGAAGAGATGTTGGGGTACACCCAGGAGGGGTGTTTTTGTTTGCTTAAATATAGCATGAGTAAGTGCAGATTCACAGACTTGGTTGGCAGAGTTATTGTACCTCTATGAATATACGGATTGAATTATATGAATTGTCCCTCCTCAATATGCATCCAAGTCCTGAAAAGGGCTACAAGCGTATTTGGGGGGAAAATATATTCGAAGGTTGAGCAAGTTGAGGGGATGCCCAAGATGCTTTCCTCTCCAGGGGTGGCATTTGGTCTAGAGTGGCTCTATTATTCATAAGCGATCCTGAATAAATCCCTCATTCACCACTATGACTGCAAGCATGACAAGGTGCTGAAAGAGGAAACTTTAGGCAGATGTGTGTATGTGTGTATGTATGTATGTTATTGGAAGTGTTCCTTGTAGGTAAGCAAGAACTTCTTAACTTTAGGGGTACATATTTCACCTCTGTGCAAAGAAGGACCAGGAATGCATGGAGGTCTGACCCATTGCAACCAATGGGTGCAATCCCAATTCCTCTTCTCCTCCTTGTGTACATTTCTGCACAGTTGCATGCCAGACAGAGCTAGTGCTGAATCTTTACAGCAAGGGGTTCTCAATGGCTTTGGTCATTGTGGCTGGGGGTGGTGGGAGTTGTAGTCCAACAACATCTGGAGGCCCAAGTTTGAAAGGCCCTGCTTTATAGCACCGTTGTAAGGATCAGAGGCACTCTTACCCCTGGACTTCGTGGCCGAAGTCCAGGGCCTCCATAGCCCCTGGGGGCCCCCAAATCCTCTTCCGTCTGTCCCAGGTGGTGTGGTCATCTGGCGGAGCATAATGATGCTTAATTTGCGTGTGTGTGTGTGTGTGTGTGTGTGTGTGTGTGTGTCTCCAAAGGCCTTTAGGTCCTGGCTCCAAAATTATCCAGGTGCACCTCTGGTAAGGATAACCTAGAATAGTGTATGTGAAGAGCTTGGGACACTGAAAAATCACTAGATGCACATGAAGTAAAAGTGCCGGGTGAGATCTGAACTGGGAGCTCTCCAGATCACACAGTGTGCTTCAGCAGGACTCAGTAAAATTCTCTACCCCATCTCTACAAGATATATTACATTTCTTCCCTTCTCTCTGACAGTGGTCTAGGAGATCCATTCCTAACTCAAGCAAACAAACTGACCTCATTCCACCAGCCCAGCATCCTCCAACCCCATCTTATGCTTTGTAGGAAGCAAATTGTCCCAAGAGACCCAAATCCAGTCATTAAGATTCAGGGCACGCTTGGCATTTGGGAAGGGAGGGGAATAATTTAGGGCATGTCACACGAGGTCGTGTGACTGTACAAGGAGGATTTCCAGAGAGCTGCCTGGAATTCCATCCGTTCAAGCTGCTTTCGAATGGCCGAGTGCTGGTTCCATGACTAAGAATCTGATGAGAAGATTAAAAGGCAAAGAGTTCCAGGCCGGGAAGATGCTTTTGAGCTGCCATCTCTATTTGCCAAAAGTATGATCCTGGAGATTGGAATGTGAAGGAGGCGTCCCCCGCCTCTCACCGCCAAGGCCTGAATGACTGTCAAGAGGGCAAAGGAGAGGAGGGCAGGAGCAGTAAAAGAGAGAGGGATCATGGGGGCTAGTGGGGGGGATAGTGAGCAAACTCCTCCATTTCAAATTCAAATACACATCTTGAGTGTCTTGGAAAAGTGTCCTGGTCTGTGCAAATAGGGCTCGGAAGGCCTTGGTGGGGGGGCGGGGTGTCGTGGGGCTGAAGAGTATGTGTGTGAATTGGCATGGAGGGTCCCCCCCCCCCGCACCTGAACAAATAGGGAGTGGGGGGTGGAGAGTTGGAAGTGCCCTCTCTTCTGTGAGTGCCTCCCTTTATTGCATGCATCAAAATGACAATGCCCATCCTTTATTGGATTTTAATTAGAGGACCCAACCAAGGGACTGCTCAAAAGAGCAGATTTTCACACCTCCACCAGTTTGCCGGCATGTTTACCAAGTTGCTACACAACTGGATCTATTCATCAGGCCCCTCTGAGTGTGCAAACAAAGTCCCAGGCAGACCCTTGGACACTGCAGCAGGGGTGGGGTGGATGTTGTCTGAGGGTGTTGTTTGCTTCTACATGAAGGGCATCCTCATAATTCGTTGTCATGTTCTCTCCCCTGAAGATTTCTGGCTGGTTCCTTTTTCTAGAGCAGAGCAGAAGTGATAAAGTTGTTGGTCAATCAATACCAATCTTTTTGTTTGTTTGTGTTCTTCCTGAGCAAGGCATTTGGATGTTCCAAGGGTTGGATTTCAAACCATAATCGCTCAGGCTGCAAACCACAGAATGAGGAGGGAAGGAACGGATCCACTGGGCTCCAAAGGCTCCCTGCTTTTAGGAGGAAGTGGGGGCTGGAAATAGAAAGCAAGAGGAAACTTGTGGGGGAAGAGAGGAAGGGGTTATGTACTTTTATCAATGACCTTCATAATTGTACAAGGGTAACATCTTGGCTCCATCAAAGTCAAGCAAAATTTCAGGCTGGATTTGGGTCACTGCCCATGATGCATTTTCAAAGCACCTTGCTGCTGGGGCAGAACACTAATTATCTGCCATGTCATTGTATGTCCCTGGCTGAGCCATCAAGAATTGCCCCTTAGAAGCTCTGAGAGAAAGGCAAGGGGAATTGCTCCTGGTTCTCCATCTTCTGGTGCCATATTCCAGCAGATGGAAGAAATAGCCACAAGATCCCAGTAACCTGACAGTTTGTTTCTTTCAGACCACACTCTGGAAGTTTCTGGGCATATGTACTACAAACATATATTGATTTTGTAGCAGTAAGTGCCATGGTTTCCCCCAAAGGACCCTGGGAATTTTAGTATGGCAAGGATTCTGACAATGCTCTTTTAGAGTCATCTGCACCTCTGTGGATTTCCCAGGGAGGAGGAAAGACTATTAAGTCGGTCTATTTCTGTGGTGTAAATATGCCCATTGTTTCATGGTATTCAAGAATGACACGGCCAGTACAATTGTTAGCCACCACTGAGTCTCTCAGTCCAATTGCATGGAAGCTACTTAAACGACTAATTAGTCCTGAGACAATTCTCTGGGGTGAAGCTTGAGATTAATTTGTTTTAAAAATATAGTTCAGGAGCCAAGTGTTGGCCCTTGGCATTCCGGTGCTTGAAGCAGAGCACCAAATGGGCTCCCTTTCTCTCCCCACCCCCTTTTAAAATAGTAACCCCAATTTTTATCTTCTTTCAAAGCTCTTTCTCTTCCTTCCTTTTCTATTAGGAAGGAAAGAGGTAAAGCTACATGGGGCCGTTTCGCCTTCCTTTCTCTGCAGGCCGTCTGTGGGGTGGGCTGCTGTACCGTCCCCTAAGAACTGGCCTAGAGATTGCCACCTGAAGCAGCCCCCTTCACCTGGCTTCATGGCAGGGCTGGCCCTGAAGGAACTTAACCACTCAGACATGAGCCGCTTTATAGCACCAGCACTGTAGCACAGATTCCACTGGACAGAATTGTCTAGCTTGTGATGTCTCCTTGTCTCATTTGTGATGGTTTGAGCAGTCCATGACAGAACTGTGGGCCTTCTACACATCTCTCCAAAGCCACTAGAGAAGCTGGATCTTTGGTTTGATCCAGTGTGGCTGTTGTTGTGTCCTAACAGATATGTGGCAACTGCAAAACAGTCCAGGCTTTTTGTATGGTCTTACTCTCTTCTCTGGTTGTAATGAGCTGTCTATGAAATTGCAAAAGGACATTGGTGTTTGGAAATTTCACTGATGGTCTTGCAAGCCAACATTATTTCTGTAAACTGGCTTGAGTGCTCTGTATTGGAAAGCTGGGCTAGACATTTAGAAAACAAATCAATAAAAATAAAGCCGAACCGAGGCAGGCACAATATCAAGGGGCACGAGCCAAAGATAAGCTCTGTGAAGTCCCCTTTGGTATCAGTGGGAGGAAGCTAATGATAACTCTCCTGTTCAAATTAACAGGACTACAGAGTGATTAACATTGGCTGGATCCTGTTCTTAGTGGCCTCTATATGACGGCAGTGCTAAATAGTCGGTGGTGTTCAATACCGCAAAATCCACTAGAGCCCTATACAACAGTTATTCTGTTGACTATGTCTCCTCATGTGGATTCTTATCACTAACCATGGTGGATATTTATTGAGATGCCTACATATTTGGGATTCAAAAACTGTGATAAATACAATTATGCTGTAAGTTGAAACCACAAATGTTGCTTCATTTGCAGTGATGAATGCTGGTTTTAATATACACATTGATTTGAGTATGGTTAGCCAAATTCATAAATAGGAAGACAACTCAAAATGGTTAGCCAGAATAAAAAGGGGTTAGATATGAATGGCTAAGATGGTCTCAAATAAATTTGCCAAAGGTTTGTGAGTGCATGCATCAATCAGTACCAGCTCTGTAGTTTCTGTTACACTTTCTTTGAAATAATCAGGTATTGGTGATTGTCATACTGAATCTTCTAGATAACAGCATCTTGGTTTTAGCCAATAAAGCTGTCTTTAGCCAATAAAGTTGTCAAATTACGATTGGAAATTACAAAAGTTGATCATGATCAGTGTTCCATGTAAGAGGGATTCCCAGATGTTGCTGATTACATCTCCCTGCATCACCAGTCACAAATGGAATATCCTTAGGAAAATGGGCATCCCAGAACATCTCATTGTTCTCATGGAACACCTATACACAGGACAGAAAGCCACAATCCAGATGGAACATGGTGAAAGAGACTGGTTCCAGATCGGCAAAGGAGTAAGACAAGGCTGTATATACTTGCTCCTTATTTATTCAACTTATATGCTGAACATATACTGAGAGAAGCTGGATTGGAAGAAGATGAGCATGGTTTTAAAGCTGGAAGAAGAAACATCAGTAACCTGCACTACGCTGATGACACCACTCTGATAGCTGAGAATGCGGATGATCTGCAAGCTCTAGCAATGAATGTCAAGGAGCACAGTGAAAAAATGGGACTACGACTAAATGTAAAGAAGACTAAACTAATGACAATGGATACAGCAATCAGCCTCAAAATTGATAATGAAGACATTGAAGTGGTGGATAGCTTCTGCCTTTTAGGATCGACCATCAACAGTAAAGGATCCAACAGTCAAGAAATATGCCGCAGACTCGCACTTGGTAGGGCTGCAATGAAGGCCTTGGAAAGGATATTTAGATGCCGTAACATGTCTATACCTACAGAGATTAGAATAGTTTGGACAATGGTTTTCCCCATGACACTCTATGGATGTGAAAGAAGCAAGATAGAAAAAGGAATTGCCGCTTTTGAACTTTGGTGCTGGAGAAGACTTTTGAAGATACCATGGACTGCTAGGAAAGCAAACAAATAAATCATAAAACAAATCAATCCAGAATTTTCACTCGAAGCACAAATGACAAGGCTCAAACTATCATGATTCGGATATGTTATGCGAAGACCCAACTCCCTTGAGAATTCCATAATGCTGGGAAAAGTTGAAGGAAAGAGAAGAAGAGGGCAACCAGCAGCAAGGTGGATGGACTCGACTACCACAGCAATGAATGCACCACTGAGAGAGCTTAAAGGCCAAGTTGAAGACAGATAATCCTGGAGAGAATCTATCTGTGTGGTTGCTAGGAGTCGACACTGACTTGATGGCACTTAATCAACCAATCAATCAAGAATCTAGAGTTGATGATTGATCTTTGCCCAAATCCAAGATGCCTCAGGGCCATTGCAGGCTTGTCCATCCCAAATTTGGATTAGCAGGCCCGAGGGTGTGCTGGGACAAAAAATCTTCTCTGGCTATATTCATTCTATGGTTCATTTAGTGATTAATGATAAAGCATCACCAATATGCATGGTACTTTATGAAGAAGAGGCTCCAGGGAATCTACAACCTAGAATTTAACATAGGGGAGGCAGACAACGGAGGAAGGGAAGGAAGCTATAGTCAAGAGGAGGGAAGAACGTGCACTCTATTCAGTTCCGCCTAAGAACATAAGAACAGCCTTGAGTAACAGCAGGAGAGAGGGCATGCCCTTAACTCTTGCCTGTAGGCTCCCAGTGGCATCTGGTGGGCCACTGTGTGAAACAGGATGTTGGACTAGATGAGCCCTGGGCCTGATCCAAGGGCATGCCCTCTCTCCTGCTGTTACTCCCCTGCAACTGATTTTCAGAGGCATCCTGCCTCTGAAGCTGGAGGTGGCCTATAGCCCCCAGACTAGTTTAGGGTTAGTTTCAATGTGTCATGAGTGACAATAACTGTGTCAATAACTGTGTACAGATCTGCAACTGTGTATACTGTACACTCTTATGAGCATTCCGTGTCATATCTGAATGGGGCTTCTATAAGGAAATGATGTATGAAACAGTTCTGACTTCCAAGAAAATGTGCTTGGTATCTGAATATGCTTTTTGTGATGCCAAAGTAGGAGTTAAAATGTTGTTGGCAGCACTTTGGGTTTGACTTTGAGAGACCCGAGTTCCGATCCATCTATGAATTCTCTGGGGAAGCTTGAGCACGTTGTTCTCTCTCACTCACAGTTTCCTTATGTAAAACTGCAGTGCCTGCGGTTACCTGTCTCAGACTTGTTATGGAGATTATTTTGGCATTATGCATTGCAAGGAAATGTTTAATGTCACAAAATATACCCCAATGAGTGGCATCAACCTGAAGCAATTCTATACTGAATGACTAAGGCTGAGTATCTCCATCATGTTTAGTAAGGCGCATACATGCCATGTCACAGTCCTGGTCTGGAACTTGCTACTCTGGTTCCCGGGTGAATTGGAATGTCTGAACACACGCAGAGTCCACCAAGGGGGGCTTTGATGTGAAAGACAAGTATTCAGCAGGAAACCTAAAATCTGAATGTGAATTTAAAATGTATTCCTTGTTTGAGACTGAAAAGCACTCCTTGTTTGAGCACTGATGTTTGACTTCCTGGGTAGAGCCAGAGACCCACCCAGTATCTTTGGACTCTTTGGAGACAGGTGTTACATTGTTCCAGGCGATAAATATGTCCAAGGAAGTTGGGGATATTATGAGAAAGCTTATGAGAAGGAATTGAGGCTCTGGGTTAGGGAGCTACCTTACATTGAGCCAGACGGCTATTTTTGAAAGGAAAATCATGCTCATTCAAGCTAATGACAGGCTACATCATGCTTAGTCTGTCTGTAAAGCAAAACCAGCTCAAGATATTCACACAGAGACACTTAAGTGGCATTAGCCGGGGAGGTGGCAGTGGTAAACCCCTCCTGTATTCTACCAAAGAAAACCACATGGCTCTGTGGTCACCAGGAGTCAGTCAACTCCAACTTGATGGCGCAACTTGACTTGACTTCATGTGTCAGATGAGTGAAAGACCAGTCACAAATTAGCAAGGTAGCAGTACCCTGATTACCTCTGATGGGGCTGTAGCCCAGTTGATGAGGCTGTAGTAGAGCATCTGATTTGTATGCAAAAGGTCCCAGATTCAATTTCTGGCATCTCCAGGTAGGGCTGGGAGAGACCCCTGCCTGAAACTTTGGCGAGCTGCTGCCAGTCAGTGTAGAAAATACTGAACTAGATGGACCAATAGCCTGACTTGGCAGAAAGCAGCTTCCTATGTTTTTGTTTTACTTTATTTTTATATTTATAGCCAGCTCTTCCTCCAAGGAGCTCAGAGTACATCATCACAGAGTTTATCCCCACCACAGAGTTTACCTGGTTTATCCTCACAACAACCCTGTGAGGTGGGTTAGGCTGAGGTGTCAGTGACTGGCCCAGAGTCACCCAATGAGTTTCATGGCTGCGGGGGGATTTGAACTCAAGTCTCCCTGTTCCTAGCCCAACACTCTGACCACTATACCACAATGCTTCTAGTGTTTCCATCAGTTAGGTACCATCAGTGGGCCCAGCTTGGGCTGCACTTTGTCTGACTGCTCCCCAGTGTACGGTGGAAGCAGGAGCGAGAGTGGTTTTCTACCGCCACCCACCCAGCCTGAATGTTCCACCTCTGGTATCATCAGCTGCTCACACAGATGCATAATTTTAAATGGGGCCTGTCCCTATCCAGTCCAAGATGCCTAGGACCCATTTCTGCCAGAAATAAAATCCAGGAAGGGAGTCCCTGAGCCTGCATGCATCAGGTGGCATCTCTTTAGGTCGCATTGGAACATGATGTCCAGGGGCATTACTACTAGGTACTTAAAAGATCCAGGCCCACAGGCCCCCTTTTGATAATTCAATGAAATCATAACCCCCCAGTAAGGATTATGTTCGTAAAGCGTCTAGTATTATAATGCAAGACCTATGAAAGGGGAAGCAACAGAGGGAGGTGGGGCTGGCTAGGAGCTCTTCCCTGAGTCTGTGCAGGGGTCTCCACTGCTGCATTTCCAGTCTGGAGGAGGTCATGGAGAAGGGAGGTGGCTGATGAGGTTTGGGGCTCTGAGCCATTCATTCAGGAGAGGGGAGCTGGTCTTGTGGTAGCAAGCATGACTTGTCCCCTTAGCTAAGCAGGGTCCGCCCTGGTTGCAGATGAATGGGAGACTAGAAGTGTGAGCACTGTAAGATATTCCTCTTAGGGGATGGAGCCGCCCTGGGAAGAGCATCTAGGTTCCAAGTTCCCTCCCTGCTTTCTCCAAGATAGGGCTGAGATTCCTGCCTGCAACCTTGGAGAAGCTGCTGCCAGCCTGTGAAGACAATACTGAGCTAGATAGACGAATGGTCTGACTCAGTTTGTAGCAGCTTCCTATGTTCCTATTGGGGGCCCGTGCCCCATGGGTCACCCCTTAATGACACTCCTGATTATGTCCCTGCAAGAATGGTTGGAAGAAGAGGGTCAGTTTGGATGATCCTCTACTGGGCCAATGATTAGGAAAAGGGATGTGTGGAGAGCATGCCCATTGGGACATCTTTTGTGGACATCGCAGTGGCCTCCTGACTTGACCCTTTATCCTGTTAGGAGTGGGCTGTTCCTCTGAATGGCCACTACGGGTGAACAGCCCCCGCCCCAATAACGGGACATGTTGGGTCAGGATGTCCACAGAAGACATCCCAATGGGCACGCTCCTGCCACACACCCCTTTTAATCATATGGGCTGGTATGGTGTCATCAGAACCAGCCCCGCGTTGCAAGCAGAATAATAGGTGTTCTGTGTGGAGAGGAGAGGTGGGCTGTGCTCTCCTGTTCTGTACCATATGCTGGGAAGCAGTTGGACAATCCAGTCCAGGGTACCTGGTGCTTTACAGAGTCCCCTCCAAAAACAGAGGAGCAGGAATTTGCTCCTTGCAGAATGTTCTCCCTATAGAAGCCTGCCCAGCTTGCTGTCATTTAGGGTTAGGGAGGTCAGTGAAGTTTTGGCTGTTTCTCTCAAGGCTTTTGGAAGCTGAGAGACAAAGTGTGCACCAAGCCTGGACAAAGTGGGTCCTGGCACAAAAAGTGCAGATGTGCCCTTGCTCTCCATCTTCTGCTTGGGAGAGGCAGAGCAAAAAGCAAACAGTCGCCTAGCTGGTGGGGCCCCCTCCCTCAGGGGCCCAGGAATGAATACGAATACAAATATTTATATACTGCTTTTCAACCAAAGTTCCCAAAGTGGTTTAGATAGATAGATAGATAGAAATAAAATGCCCCCCCCAAGGGCTCACAATCTAAAAAAAGATATATAAGAGAGACACCAGCAACAGCCACTGGAGGGATGCTGTGCAGGGGATGGATAAGGCCAGTTGCTCTCCGCCTGCTAAATAAAGAGAATCACCATATTAAAAAGGTGCTTCTTTGCTCAGTTAGCAGGGGACACCCCCCACCCCCAGAGTCAGGTTATAGGTACACCCCTGACTGAGACGGTTGGTTGCCATGTGCTGCTGTTTTTCACATGGCCTCTTGCTCCATGTCACTCTTGTATTTATTGCTTGATTTTATTGTGCAATTCTAATCTGTTTTGTACCTGGAATGTCCCCCCCCCCAAAAAAAATGTCTGGAGCATCCTGCTAGGACCATAAGGCAGGATACAAACTCAATAAGTAATAATACCATAATGAAAAAGACAGGTCCCTGCCCCAAGGAACTTACTAGCTACACTTTGGCAATGGAGGGGAGACAACACAGGGAGGAAAGGCGGAGAAGGAAGACAGTGAGAGGTCAGGGTTATGACTTTGTTTCAACTGGGGAAGAGGATTCATGTGTCATGGATACATTTTGTAGTTTTACTAACCTCCTCTCAGGCAGCATGTTCTTGTCTAAATTAGGCCAGTAATGGACCCAATTAAGCATGTGCCACTCTGGGACGCACCCTTCGTCTGCCTACAGACCTTGCCTGCCATTTGGAGCACATCTGAGGGCACAAGTTCTCTCTTCTCCCTAGCAACTGTGTTTCCATAGTAACAGAGTTCCAGTGGCCACGGAGATGTACAGAGGCCCTTGCCTTGTTCCAGCGAAAGTTGCACACAGCAGGATTTCTGGCATTCGAGTTGCTCTTGAACCGGGGCTGCAGTCACAGGGCGGTGGCGGGGGGGGGGGGGAGACGACAACCTGCCGGGGCCTGGCTCCGCTCCTCAGGGATCATCTGGACCCCTCACCCAAATGTGCAGTGTTCCCCCCCCACCCCCGCTTTTTAAAAGTAAGTCTCTAGCCCTTTTACTTGTAGGCTATGAGGAAAAGGTATACAGGCAGGATCTGACCCAGTGGCTCATTAAGAAAGGATTCAATGGAATAACTTGGAGCATCTTAGGTGACCGGTTCTGACTGGTCTGCAGTGATTCCCCATTCTCTTTACTACTATGTTCACTACTACTACTACTACTACTACTACTACTACTATGCAAACTTCTTGTTGGAAAAAGGAAAAAATATCATACCGTTGAGTTGGTGTCGACTCCTGGCGACCAGAGAGCGATGTGGTTTTCTTGGTAGAATACAGGAGGGGTTTACCATTGCCTCCTCCTGCACAGTATGAGATGATGCCTTTCAGCATCTCCCTATATTTATTTATATTGCTGCTGTCCAATATAGGTGTTTCCCATAGTCTGGGAAACATATCAAGCAGGGATTCGAACTGACAAGCCTCTTGCTCCCTAGGCAAGTTGCTTCCCCGCTGTGCCATTAGGTGGCTTCTTGAAAAGCATTATATAAAAAAGTACCACTTTTCAACAAGAAGTTTGCAAAGCAGTTTATATCGAAAAGAAGGAGGTTCTCTGTCCTGAAAGGGCTCACAATCTAAAAAGAAACCCGAGGCAGAAACCAGCAACAGCCACTGGAGGGATGCTGTGCTGGGGGTGGATAGGGCCAGTTGCTCTCCTTCTGCTTCATATAAAGAGAATCACCACTTGAAAAGTGCCTCTTATGCGGAGCTCGCGCTTCAGGCCCCCTTCAGACCGCATGGCTTCTGGCTGCCTTCGTGTCCTCAACCAAAGATTGCTTACTCAGTGCAGGCTGTCCTCCTAGTTTGCCTCCCTCTGAAGCAAGACAGCCATGTGAGCCTGTACTGATGACCGTGGAACCACACTAGCACATGCCTGCACTCCATGAGGCGAGTCTCACGATCAGGTCTGCGGGGAGAGCGGGCTTAGCCTGCTCTCCCCACAGACGATCAAAGGGAAGCCCTGGGCAGCTGAATCAGTCGCCCACATGACAGCCGGCTCCATGATGGAGCCAGCGGGGGCTGTGGGGATCAGGGGCCGCGTGGCCCCTGGAAGTTCCAGGTGAGCACACGGGGCATCCTGGAGAGACCCCCAGGGCCAGGAGGCTTGTTTCAGCCTGCCAGTGGGGATCTCTTCGTGTGTTGCCATGGCATGGAGCTGCACCGTGGCAATACACGATTTTTAAAAATGGGGTTAGCGGAGCACTCACCATCTGGACCTGGCAACCCTAAGCAAAATAATCTTCTCTGCTAGGCAGGATGATATACAACCATGGTTTCTCCTGCCCTGAAGGTCTTCTTTCAGGGAACTCTTTCCTTATCAATATGTCAGCTAAGGAACTTCAGCAGGTTGCAGAGAATTCTGGGATATATTCCAGGACACCCAGTCAGTTTACCTGGAGTGCTGCTCACAGACTGATTGAAATTTACTGTTGTGCCCTACAAACCCAGGGTAGATGGGCAGGAGTGCTCAAATGTTGGGTCCCCAGAGGTGGGGTTAAAACTCCCAGTATCCCTAGCCACATTGTAGCTAGGGATTATGGGAGTTGTAGACCAACAACTTCTGAGGACCCAAGTCTGAGAACTTCTGGTTTAGAACATACTACCACTGTTGGCTGTGAACGTTTCATAGAACATACAGTTCTCCTCTGTGACTACATTTCCAGGGGAGATTGGCTGCAGCACGCTGTCATTCAGGAAATCTTGTCTGACATTACTTATTTTTCCATCGAGGAACTTGTGATATGGTTTTTTTTGGGGGGGGGGTAAAAAACAAGATCCCCCAGGATAGTTTGAAAACTACTGATTCAGAGGGTCACCTGCATGGCCTCCAAGACCCACCCCTCCCTCTGGTTCTAGTGCAATTTGCAAGAACCTTCTTGAGCACAAACCTCTACTATGGAATTTCTCAGCTGCTTTGAACTCCCTCGAAGACTAGATATAGGGGCAGGTGTCCCAAGCAACCACCCAGTGCACTGGATTTAGGGGGCACTGGGTATTTTGGTTATTCTTTAAATCCAAAAATGTCTATAAGTCGAGAGGAAACAGATTTCTATTTCCTTATAGTTGGCATGAATAAATAGAGATTTACAAGATGTACAGCTGCAAATGTATCATCTGCGAGACAGGGATAAATCACACATCCAGGTGTGCATCACAGAAGTGAGCAGGGCTACACATGCCATGGAACTAGGTATTCAAAGGCTGAACAACCGGAGGAGAGACCAAAGATGCTCTTTACCTGGAGCATCTTTTTTGCTCCAGGGTTGCTCTGCTTTTAAAATGGTTAAGTGGGCCTGAATAAATCCTTTAGCTACTATGGCCTAAGCGCTGCAGGAGCTTCCAGAGGGGAAAGGGCAATTTTAGGAACTTTAGGGGGAAAAAGAACGCCCTTTTTATCCAGGCTTTCGGCCAATGAGCTGTCCTTTGCTCTTCTTAAACTTTTAGCTGTATTCGTTCTGTTTTTTGTTTTTGATTTATGTTTTTATTGAATTGTTTTTATCTTCTTGTTAACTGCCCTCAGGTCGTAGGATGAAGAGTGGTATATAAATATAAATAAATAAACATTAGGAAGTTCTTGTTTATTTATGGGAAATGTTCATTGCAGGGGTGCAGCTACAATTGAACATGGAGGGGGACAAATGTCCCTGGGACCCTGGAGGAGGGGGTTTGGGTGACAGTTTGCACCTCTCTGAAGAAGATGGGGGCATGGACCAGTGTTCCCTCTAACAGGGATTCCCAGATGTTATTGACTACAACTCCCAGAATCCCCAGCTGCAGCGGCTTTTGTTTGGGGATTCTGGGAGTTGTAGTCAACAACATCTGGGAATCCCTGTTAGAGGGAAAACTGGCAGGGACCCATCTTCACGTTTTGTCCCAGGGCTCACTTCAACTGTGTTATGCTGCTGGTTCATTGGAAGCCAGTAGAATCCATCTTATTTATTTATTATTTCTCTGTGTAAACTGCTTTGGAAACTTTTGTTGGAAAGTGGTATGTGAATATTTGTGTTTGTTTTTCTTACCTTAAAGAGAAAGGTTCTCTTTCAGTTTATACGTTTCTAATGGTAAAAGAGGGGTTCTCAAACTTGGGTCCCCAGATGTTGCTGGACTACAACTCCCTTTGGCCATGTGACTAGGGATGATGGGAATTGTAGTCCAACAACATGTGGGAGCCCATATTTGGATTTGATTTGAAGACCCTTGGGCCTGGTGAGGAGGTTACAGAGGCTTTGGTTCACCCAGAGGAAATCTCTGATGTTCTTCTAGTTTCTTTGAAGCTCCATCTGGAAATGTGGCAGCTCCATAGGAACATAGAAAGCTGTCTTCTACCAAGTCAGGTCATCAGCCCATCTAGCTCAGTACTGCCTACCCTGACTGACTGCAGCTCTCCAAGGTTGCAGGCAGGAGTCTCATGTCTTCAGGCCCCTTGCCTGGAGATGCCAGGGAATAAACCTGGGACCTTCTGCTTACAAGCATTCAGATCCTCTTGCACTGAGCTATGGCCCATCATCCCCTAAAGGGACTATCTTATGGTGCTCACATGTAGTCTCCCATCCAAATGGTCCTGGTTATCAAAGGGGACAATCCATGCTTGCTTCCACAAGACCAGCTCCCCTCTCCCCCCACCCACCTCATCTACTGAGTTCAGCCAAGTTCTGCCCTCACACCACACCTGAAGCGAGCAAGCCCAGATGAGGGCATTGTCTCACACATTCCCATTTTAAACAAGGGCATGCTGAGTTGCTTTCCTCCTTGTGATCACTTATGCCTACATCTGGGCAGCTGAGCCAGTTTAAGGAAATTAACACCTTCCCTGCTGCCCCTTTAATTCTAATGGGATGCGTGCTAACTTCATAGGTAAGGAAGCAGGTGTACAAACATGTAAGGGTGGGGAGGAAGGCGGAGGGAGATTAGATTTCAAAGCCTCCTCGCCTGCCCTAGGAAAGCAGCAGACATGTTTTGCTAGAAGAACTTCGAGTCTGGCATTCTGAGGCACACAGCTCAGCCCGGCACTCTTGCCAACGGGAGGGATTTTCCCAGCACTTAACCTTTCTCTGAAAGTAGTTGCAAAGGTACACCCTGGAATCTGGGAGTCAGTCTCCTAACCTCAGATGTGGCGAGGTGGATGGTGGTTATTCAATTCCATTTCAAGGCATTGCTGCTGCTTGGGCATCTTGCCTTTTCACATGGCAATGATAAAAAGCAATAATAAAATGGACCCTCGATCAATGGTAAGAGCATCATTCAAAACAGCACAGCAGCAGCAACCAAGAGTAGGTGAGATGGCCACAGCGGGGACTTTCCCAGGCGCTATTTAAAAACAAAAGGGATGGAAGAAAGGATCAACACTAACACGTTTAAGATCTATGCCCTGTCTATTCACTCGTGAGGAGAAGGCACCTTAGGACGTTCAGAACTCTCCTTTCTTTATTGCTTTAATTATTCCTCTGGCATTAAAAACAGGTTTCTGGGCTGATCCCTACTCAAATTAAGCCCTGGATTTTCCCGTATATACTTCAGAATTATAATTACAAGGAGAGATCCAGGGGCAGACATGGACCTGAGCCAGAAGTATAGTGTGTTTCCCAGCAGGAGCAGCTCTGCCTTAATGCAGGATTAACCATTAGATAAGTGCACTGTAGAGGAGGGTCCCAGGCCAGACCAAAGGCACCCAATGGACTTCTGTCAAAAGCAAGCATGGAAGCCCTACCTGGAGATGCCAGAGACAGAACTTGAGCTTGTTTGTTGGTGGTTGTTGTTTTGTCAGATCCTAGGGAAGCAGTGGATGTACTGAACCAGGGGCTGGAAGCAGTGATGGGCTGGATGTGGGATAGCAAACTGAGGTTAAATCCAGACAAGACGGAGGTGCTGCTGGTCAATAGAAAAGCCAATTGGGATAGGGTGATTCAACCAGCTCTTGATGGGGTTGTACTCCCCTTGAAAGAGCAAGTGTGCAGCTTGGGGGTGTTGCTGGACCCCGCTCTGCTTTTGGATGCTCAGGTGGAGGTGGTGGCAAGGGGTGCCTTTTCACAGTTTCAGCTAGTGTACCAGCTGTGTCCCTTTCTCAAGAAGGCAGATCTGGCCATGGTTACCCATGCTTTAGTCTTTAGTTGTTGTTTTTAAAGCAGCCACAGATGTCAAAGAGTGGGCATTCATACCCATGCCTTAGTCACATTGCAGCTGGATTACTGCAATTTGCTCTGCATGGGGCTGCCCTTGAAGAATATTCAGAAACTTCAGTTGGTCTAGAATGCTGCTGCCAGGGTTGTCTCTGGAACTGCTCACTGGTATATTACACCTATTTTTAAAGAGCAGCACTGGCTACCAATTTGTTTCCAGATCCGATTTAAGGTGCTGATAATTGCCTTTAAAGCATTTAACAGTTTGGGCCCAGGTCCGCCTGCTCCCAAGGGTTCTGCTCGCCCAACAAAGTCATCAGAGACCCAGCATGGTGTAGTGGTTAGAGTGCTGGACTAGGACCAGGGAGACCTGAGTTCAAATCCCCATTCAGCCATGATACTTGCTGGGTGACTCTGGGTCATTCACTTCTCTCTCAGCCTAACCTACTTCACAAAGTTGTTGAGGAGGAACTTAAGTATGTAGTACACCACTCTGGGCTCCTTGGAGGAAGGGCAGGATATAAAATGTAAAAAATATAAATAAATAAAATAAATCCATCAGAGGGACCTTTGTTCCAAGTGCCAATGTTGACAGAGGCTAAATTCACAGGCACAGGGCCTTCTCTGTTGTTGCCCCAGGCTCTGGAATGCTTTCCCAGTGAATGCCCACTCTTTGACATCTGTGGCTGCTTTTAAAAAACAACTAGAGACCTTTTTATTTGTTCAGGTATGTACCCCTTAGGGGCTGCCAGGTCTCTCAAGAATCATCCTTCTATTTGTCTCTTTTATGGTTTTTACTGTTTGACTGATTTTAAGGTGCTCAATGTGATTTTTATGGAAGTTTATTGTATTTTAACTTTTGTAAACCACCTTGGGATGCCTTATGAAAGGTGGTATAAAAACTGAACAAACAAGCAAACGAATAAAAGAATTGTTTGTATGAACATGGCTTTCTATGGCAGAAGCAAAAAGAGACTGAGCAAAGGGGAATGAAGAAAGAATCTAGCAAGGATTTAACTTGAGCCAGGCAGGCTGCTCATTTGCCAGGTCGAATGACCAGCCTACATGGACAACCAGTGAAGCTGGCGCTGGTCTGGGGATACAGTGGGAGAGGGAAAGGAGTTGAGGAGCTCGGAGGCCCCCCCCCCCCACACACTCTCAACCTTCCTCTATGGCCACTCCTCCCTCACTTTGGTAATGCAGGCTTTGCAATCTAACAGTTCTAGCAAGAGTCAGACAACTGTAGACTGCTGGATGTAAGTGATGTGCTAGTGACACTGTCCTCTCTTGTTTCAAATGTTGTCACATTAATTTTAGATTATTTATATGGATATATGTTCAAAATAGTATTATGTAGCTAAGTTTAAGGTACCTGCACTGTGGGCAACCTCTGCTAGTTGGTATTCATTCATTCATTCATTCTATTTTTATATCGCTTGATATGTACATCTCTAGGCAGTATACACATTTTAATATTAAAATCACATATTAAAATACATAAGACACAATAAAAACAATATAAAACAAATTATTAAAATTATTAAAATTAATTCTAATTATTGTGAGCTGCCCAGAGAATAATTTGTTATGGGGCAGCTAACAAATGAAGTTTGTTGTTGTTGTTTTATTATGTTTATGGCCTTTTCTTCTTCACCTTCTTGTTCATCATGCTTTATGTTCACATACTTAACACATTTTAATGCCACCCCTCACCAATGATATCAGGGTGGTGTACAGAAATAAAAGTCACCAAACCAATGTAATAATAATAATAATAAAATGATAATAATATGACTTCTTTGTACAACACCCTCATCTACGATAATCATGATCATCTTTCCCTCTTATTGTCCCTTTTGTTAGAATTTTTTTCCCCCTGTGATGCTCTGGGGCCTTTTAAGCTTGACAGAGCGTAGGACCTTAGCATATCATAATTTGGCCCTGCTGGCTAAGAAAGGCTAGTTGTGCCTCCAAGGGTGGCTCCAGCCGGGGACACAGGGGCAAGCACCCCCTCAGAAAAGTAGGTGCCCACCCCAGCTGCCCCCCTGTTCCTGCTTCAGGAATTTAACCTGTGGGACACAGCTTGCCCACCCAGAAATGCACCTTGCCCTTTCTGGGGCCCCCTTCATATTCCCCCCCAGGTGCTACTGCTGTGTCTCCCAGACTGTTGAGTTCTTTATGAAGTGGTCTTTTTGCTCTTAGCTCTACTTTAATGCCATCTCTTTCTCCACCATGCAGAGAACTCTGTGGCTGCCAAATCGGGCGGCTGCTTCCCTGGAACGGCCTTGGTGAATCTGGAGGAAGGGGGCACCAAGCTGGTGAAGGACCTCAGCCCTGGCGACCGGGTGCTGGCGGCCGACGCACAGGGGCAGCTGCTCTACAGCGAATTCCTGGCTTTCCTGGACCTGGAGGAGGCCCCGCTTCACAAACTCTTCTACGTCATCGAGACCCAGCAGCCCCGGACACGCCTCTTGCTCACGGCTGCACACCTGCTCTTTGTGGCCCCACCCCAGAATCATTCCCAGCCCCAGTCCATTTACGCCAGTCGTGTGCAACCAGGACAGCATGTCTACGTGCTTGGCCAAGGGGGCCAGACGCTGCTACAGGCCGTGGTGCACAGCGTGTCCCTGCAGGAAGAGGCTTCGGGGGCCTATGCCCCACTTACCGCTCAGGGCACAATCCTCATCAATCAGGTGCTGGCATCATGTTATGCTGTCATTGAGGAGCATAGCTGGGCCCACTGGGCATTCGCCCCTTTCCGAGTAGCTCACGCTCTCCTGGCAATGCTCTGTCCCAGCAGCCTCTCCCCCATCCTCTTTCCGGCTGCTGCATTGGACGAATCCTCAACTGGAGTCCACTGGTATTCTCGCCTCCTCTACAACATTGGCCACTGGGTATTGGATTCTGAGATGTTGCACCCACTGGGCATGGCCAGCTGAGGGCGACAATGCGCTGAACACTCCACTGTTATCCACCATAAGAATAAAATCATACAAGGGGGGGGGTAAACTAAGATGAAGAAAGAAAGAAAGAAAGAAAGAAAGAAAGAAAGAAAGAAAGAAAGAAAGAAAGAAAGAGACTTTTAAATGATAATAATAGTAGGACAGTCCAAAGTAGACTTTGAGGAGCAGGAAGAGCCGAGGAAATTTCGTTTTAGTTTATAAATATATATATTTTTATTTGATTTATAATTTTTTGTCTGTTTTGTTGTCCTCATCTCCTCGATATTTATTTGTTTGGTATTTTGAAATAGATGTTTTAAATAATATGAACCCGACTTTCAAGAGCCTTAAATAGTTTCTTTGATAATTTATTATCATGTGAACTGTACACTCACAGGGAAAAGAAAATTATTTTGCGAGGCCAAGCAAAACTGCACAGAGTTCTATTTTTCTATATGTCACGTGTGTCCAGATTTCCCAAAAGTCCCATCGCTGCCCTTCCCGCCTCTGCATAGCTCTTTCCCATCAGTGAGTCCACGGAACAAACAAGAGACAAACTCCACAGGGTGGGGAGGGGGGAGAGGGGGGGTTCCGTAAATTATATTTTTATACATAGAATTGTAAATTCAATTTTTTTGAGAGATCAATACTTAACTGTCACATTTCATTTTTTTTGAAATAGTGTAAAATATGAGAATATATTATTTTAATTTAAATAGTATCAAGTGTAATGTCATCTCCTGTATTGTTTTCCATTGTCTTTGAATATTTTGCTTTGTATAAAAAAAACAAAACCCGCCTCCAACTCAACAACCCCCTTTCCTCCACACTCTTGGAATTCAAGACTGTTACACAAAACATATTCATTTGCAAAACCGTGGGGAGGAGGAGGAAAACTCTCTTATTTTTACTTTCAAAATCCAGAAGAAGAAATTTATGAGAAAATAATATTTTTTAAAAAGCGCACATGTTGGCTATTATGTGACAATGGAGAATAGTTTGTACAGAGGGGGGAAAGGATGTTTTGCATTAATAAACTGATAAATAACCGCTGTCAATTTACTAAAATGTATTTTTGAATATTTTGTAATAGTTTTAATAGTTTTATAGAAATAAAATGTGCCATGCACAGTCTGGTTAGTATATAATAACGAAGAATTCCTGGTGCATCACATTGTTTTTTTCTTTTGAACAAGGCATTTAGGTAGGAAAATCTGAATATCCAACATCA